>NW_028270140.1:151304114-151621405 GCF_037043375.1 Chiloscyllium plagiosum
CCAGGTAATATTCTGGGATCCAGCTTCAGATCTCATCATGGCAGATGGTGGAATCTGAATTCAATAAAAAAATCTGGAATTAAGAGTCTAATGATGACCATGAAACCATTGTCAGTTGCTGGAAAATAATTCCATCTGGTTCACTGATATTCTTTAGGGAAGGAAACTGACGTCCATATCTGGTCTGGCCAACATGTGATTCCAAACCCTCTGGGCAATTAGGGATGGGCAATAAATGTTGATTCAGCCAGTAACACCACATCCTATGAGTGAATGATGATACAAAAATGCAGAGATGCTATTACATACCTCTGAACTTCCTTTTTAAACTAGCACCAAATCAATCATACTACTAAGGTATTATCGAGTATTACTCACCAGGAGCAGTAAATGAACCAACTTTAATTTTAAGATTATGCCCCATTGTCTTCGACTCTGCCACAAGAGTAAAGTGATCCTAACTACTCCATCACTCCCTTTAAGGATCTTCCAAGATTGGGTCAGAGACACATTGCATCCTCTCTCAGGTGGCAGAATTGGATTGTGTCTCCCATCTGTTGCGTTATGTAGACACACGGTGTCTGAATGAGAAACTTGTCCCATTCCCTGGCAATAACATTCCTCACTTTGACGTGCACAGAATTCACAGGTTGGAATGAGTTAACAAACAGTGACATTGCCCTCAATACCCTTACCTCAACCTGACTATGGATGCCCCAGAACTTTGCTCAGCTTATCAACAGATAAATGTTACAATGTTCACAAAGTACAACAGAACAGGCTGCACAAACTATTTACTTTGACTGTGACCCACTTACTCAAAGCTCTCAGCCTGATGAAATGTAGGTGAAAGGGCTAGCTAGATAGCTTTTGTTTTTAAAATATTCATTCTCAGGACAGGAATGTTACTGACAAGACCAACATTTATTGCACATCACCTGTCTTGAGAATGGTTGATACAACCGTGTTGTTCATAGAGCTATTTCAGATGACAATTAGGCATTTCAGGACAGTTACGGGATATAGGACAAGGGTCCCAGGTCAGCCCAATGGTGACAAGTTTCCTCCTCTGGAGGGCTGTTAAAAATTCATTTACAGGGTATGGGTGACGCTGGCTGGGCCAGAATTTATTACCCATTCCTAGTTGCCTTTGAGAAGTAGTGTTGAGCTCCATTCCTGAACTGCTCCAGTCCATGTGTTTCAGGTTGACCCACAATATGTTGCTAGGGAGGGAATTCCAGGATTTTGACCCAGCCACAGTGAAGGAATGGCAATATATTTCCAAGTCAGGATGGTCAGTGAGTTAGAGAGGAACTAGCAGGTGGTGGTGTTCCCATGTATGTGCTGTCCTTGTCCTTCTAGATAGGAGTGGTCGTGAGTTTGGCAGGTGCTGTAGAATGCACCTGAGACTTTAATCATAGGAAAAATTAACAATCTTCAGCTTTCAACGGTTTTTACGGTATTTTAATTGAAAAATGTTGCTCAAAATGAACTCTCCAGATGTGGGAGTCTCTGGGCATGACAGGCATCTATTTCCCACATCCTTGTTGCTCTTGGCTGTCTTACAGTCACAATCTGACTGCACTGAAAGAGGACATTCAGCCTGCTCTGAGAGAGCTCTCCAATTTTTATCTCAACCCTGCAGATCAATCCTCAAGTACCGACTTAATTGCCTTCTGAAGGTGCCAATGGAATCCAATTTTGTCGTTCTTTCAGGTAACATTTTGCAGACCTTACCCACTCTTGACATGAAAAGTCTTCTCATTTCTTCTCCTGTGAAATGATGTAAACCTGTGATTCTTTGTTACCACCTTGTATTTCTGCCTTTTCTATCAAAACTTCATATTTTGGAACACCTCTAGTAGCTCAAATCTTAATTTTACATCTTAAAAAGAGATGAATATAGCCTCTCCCATCTCTTCACAATATTTGAGACTCTCATCCCTGGTATTACTCACCAAGGCCCCAGCATTCCTCTTAAAATGCAGAGCCCAGAATTCTCCAGCTGAGACTGTATTCGTCCTGGTTTACAAAACCGTGTGCCCTACAGAATGGTCACAATGCACAAGGCCGTTTGGCCCATTGTGTCTATGCTGATCGAGTATTTCACCTTGTGCCACACTCTCACCTTTTCTCCATAACCCTGCACATTCTAGAGTCAGACATCCAGTTCAGATAATGATCCTATTCCCACTTGAAGGCATTGATTGAACCAGCCTCCGCTACACTGTCAGCCAATGCACTCCAAACCCTAAACACTTGCTACATGAAAATATTCAGCCTCATGCTCCATTGCTTCTTTTTCCAAATACCTTAAATCTGATCCCACTTGCTCGCAATCCTTGTCCCAAAGATCCTTCATGGTTTTGAACATCTTGATCAAATCTACTCAGCCTTCATCAAGGGAAACAGTCCCAAAATCTCCAATCCATTTTCATAAAATGAAATTTCTTAATGCTGAAACCATTCTTGTAAATCCTTTCTGCACTCTCCTCAATGTCTTCTCAGTCTTCCTAAGGTACAGGGCCTGAACCTAGACACAATATTCCAGCTGAGGATGAACTAGTGCTTCACACAAATACAGCACACCCTCCTTCTCTCGTACTCTATATCCCCTAACCATTATAGTAACAAGACCTGTGACCTCGAGGTTTGTGAATTGGTTGGGTTACTCTGCTCTGATACCAGTTTGAAATATTACCACTAGATTAGACTGTCTCTCCTTGTCATCTCTCGCAAACTGCAGTATATCTCACACATCCCTATTATACTTCACCTGCTAGGTTTCTCTATGTCTTTCGGAAGTTGGCTGTTGTCAGAGTCACATTTTTGTTGCCAGGTTTTTTAATCACCCGCAATTTCAAATTGTGCTCCAAGTACTTGCGTCATTTTGAGGTGATGGTTGTATTACAGACCTCAAAGAGGAACCCACAATATTTTTCATTCCAATCAGAGAAACATTATTCACCACAGCTCCGGCTGCCTTTGCTGGGAAGGAAGCTTGACTTTACATAGTCTGGTCGGTGTGACTCCAGACTCTCAATGGTTGACTCTGAATTGCCCTCTGGGCAATTAAATGGATGATAAATGCTGGCCCAGCCAGTAATGCCCACATACCATAAAGAAATTTGAAACATAATTGATTTAGAAAATACTTTTGAAGTGAGCTGGAGGCTCCTATGAAGTGGTGGCAGTGTTCATTATCCAGGTTCAAGTCCCATTTGTCACGGAGACGTTTCATAACACATCCAAACAGGTTGACATTTATACGACTTTCAAAATGAAAATTGAACCCAAAGATACCCGTATCGTGAGTTTGTATTTTTTTTTAATTTAAAAAGAACTTTACAACAGATCCTACATTTTATAACTCACTTCAGAACATGTGCAGGTTCAGGATTTTCTTTTTCACTGGATAAAATTAAATTTCAACACGATCAGAAACAGCTACTGGGAGTGGTGAGAAGATGATGCATCAATGAACAACTGAGGTTTGTCTGTACTTCATCGGCTTGGGCACCAACTCACTGCACAGACATAAATATCACATTAAACAGAAAGGAAGCAAACAGCTAAATTACAAAGCAGTAAAGGGAGCGCACGGGAGCGCACAGATCAAATGCAACGTACAAGCATTCAAAGCTCACCCACCCGTTCCACGCACAGTAAACAGAATTTTAAAATAATTACAATGTTCGAATGCAAACAAAGTTTGAAAAAAAAAAGGTGTGTGCTGCAGACTGACTGTACATCAGGTGGCTGGTCTGGGACACCTTCTTGCAGAAGACCCAAGAATTCATTTTCAGATACTTATCCAGCGTTCCTGTAGAAGTCAGGAATCCCACCCACATGGATCAGACTTGCTGGGGCTGGGGGAGATTGTTCATTTTCTCTCTCGTCCTCTTTTCTCCCCCACATTCTCGACGTCAGCTCAGTGCTCTCCGTTGCTGAGGTTGGCAGTACCAGCTTGTGCAGCTGTTCCTGGAATCCTGGGCATTTTCTTGGCAGGGCTTGGCGCACACTGTGAATAACATGGGCATCTTCAGCACATCCATAAGATATAGAAGCAGTTAGGCCATTTGGCCCATCAAATCTGCTCCAACATGCAATCATGACTGATATGCTTCTCAACCCCATTCTCCTGCCTTCTCCTTGTAACTTCAATCCCCTTACCAATCAAGAACCTCCATCCTTGAAACAGTCAACCCACCTTCACACAGCAGCCCTGCACCATCTCCCTTAACACAATGTCCCGCAACCCAACGTCATCCCATTACTGCCTCAAATGCACCAGCCCACCCGATCCCATCACCCCACTAGATCCTGTAATCCCATCAGACCTGTTGTCGGATCCCATAACCCCACCAACCCACCAGTTCCTGGGATTCCATAATCCCATCAGATCCCACAATTCCACCAACCATTCAGATCCTACAGCCCCAAATGTCGAGATCCCCCAACCTCACCAGATCCTATAATCGTGTCAGTCCCATGACCCAGCGCCCAAAACGATCTCTCAATCTAGTCTCTCTCCAGGAACACACTGGATTATTTTCTAATCTATTCATATTGCCCAGCTTTTTATCTAAAACCCTGGCTTCCTCTTTTCTCACCGAAGATTCTGCTCACAACTTCCCTTCTCATTTCCGACCACTTCACCTTACTCTCTGCCTACTTCCCTGTTCCTCAGAGAACAACTGGCCGATACCAAATGATTATTTTGAACTGACAATGTTTGGTAATGTGGAGATTGAGAAAGTTTTGCATCTTGTATTCATCCAAGCAAGAAAACAAATTCAAGGAGAAGACCAACATTTACATTGCCTGAGGACAGCGCACTGATTGATAGAAGTGTTGTCGTGGAGAATGCATTAATTAATGATGATAACAGTAAACTGCAGGCTGTGTTTACATTTTAAAGTCAGGCAAGGAGGCCCCGATTGTTCAGGGCAACTGCCCAGACAAATGAACCAGCGAATGTCAAGCATTTTATCCAGTTGAATCAGATAAAATGTGTGTAAGTGCTTTCTATCTAAAAAGAAATTAATGCATGTAGCTTCTAGAACACACAAGCTTGCCATCCTGCAAGCCAAGTGATAATGCCAAGTTGGTGGTCAGTGGAATTCTTCACATGTCTCAGGATTATCCAGTAAATGCTGTCCAATTGCAGATTCACATTTAGTGTCAAACAGTGTGTCAGGGATTTTGTCAGCATGGATTACTTGGTTATAGTCTACACCTTGCTTGTCATGAACAGCTAAAAGGCTAAATAGTTAGATAGGATCCCCATCGGTCTTTGGAAACACAGGCCACACACACTGGCAACACCCTGACGCTGAAATTCAAATACCACATGACCCAAGTTCACATCTGAAATGGAACATTCAAATGAGCTCCCTTTCTTCAATGTCTCGGTTCTGTCTAACTTACACTCCCCTTCACTAGACATTATACATGTTTCAAATGAAATGAAATGCTTCAACAAATGTCAGTTCCCTTCAATCATCATTTAAAATCTCTGAGGAATACCGGGATTTACTGATAATGGTATTTAGGGTCCCACATACCTCAGCTGCGGTGGTTTTGCTCTGGAGAACACCTGACCCAGCCTCAAAGCTGCTGTTCTCCAGGACTGGCCTCCGAGCATAGTCACGACGATGTTTGTCATCCACTCGGGTGAGATACCATGTGCCAGGGAACAGGTCCTCTACTGCACTCTGTGGCTGGTGGTTTGCTGTGGGGAAAACAAACCAAGACAAATTAAATGAGAGTGGGAGAGGAGACCCACTGTGACGGTGTAACAAAGGATAAAGAAAGCTGAGACTCGAAGCAACACTAATAGGAAAGAACGAACTCCACAAACTCTCAGTACATGCAGTGAAACACGCCTATTCTGGAGGGCTTCAAAACCGGATCGAAGTGACACAATCAATAATCTTGTGCAAAGTCAAGACTTTAGACATTCAGACTGGACGGAAATGTAAAATCCAGAACCATGCTTTATCCATGCATCGCTGTAACTGGAACACTGCTGAGCTTGGCCTCGTGGCTCTGGGAAGAGACCCTCACTGGGCTGGGCTGGGCCAGGCCAGGCCAGGCCAGACTGCAGCTGGAGAGAGTCAGGCGAAGCAACAGTGGTACAAGTGCAGTGAAGGAGTGGTGGCCGAGGTTACCCACAGCCCGGTGGCATCGACAGTGCTTACTGACACAGGGCCTGTCGTGAACAGCTGGTATCCCCCAGGAGTAATCACTCTGATTTTGAGGTTTATGCCCCTGTTCACCTAACCCCAATGTTTTCCTAATTTCCTTTCTGGTTCATGTGTTGATATTGTTTCCCCTTAAATACATTTATACAGTCACCTCAACTACTCCCTGCGATTGTAAACTCCATATTCTCCTGATGTGGAGGTGCCAGTGTTGGACTGGGGTGGACATCAGGTAGTTGTAGGAGGAGCAGTGCTCCGAAAGCTAGTGCTTCCAATTAAACCTGTTGGACTATAACCTGGTGTTATGTGATTTTTAACTCCATATTCTCACACTCCCTGGATAGATGGCAGCACGGTGGCTCAGTGGTTAGCACTGCTGCCTCACAGCACCACGGTCCCAGGTTTGATTCCAGCCTCAGGTGACTGTCTGTGTGAAGTTTGCACATTCTCCTCGCGTCTGCGTGGGTTTCTATCCACAGTCCATAGATGTGTGGGTCAGGTGAATTGGCCATGCTAAATTGCCCATAGTGTTAGGTGCATTAGTCACAGGGCAATGGGTCTGGCTGAGTTACTCTTCAGAGGGTTGGTGTGGACTTGTTGGGCTGAAGGGCCAGTTTACACACTGTAGGGAATCTAATCTAATCACGTGCAAATTAGGAGCAGGGGCAGGCCGTTTGCCTCTTTCAGGCCTGCTCCATCACTCAGGACCATCATGGTTGATCGCCTTTGTGTTTTGAATTCAATGTTCCCAAAAACCCTCGGACTCCTTGCTCCCATAAATTTCCCCATAACTCCCCATTCTTGCTATCGGTTTTCACATTTCCAGCAAGTTTCCTCTCAAACTCTTGCTTAACCTTTCAATCTTCCTCTGTCATCTTTGTATTTTAACCAATCATCTGACTTGCTACTCATCTTATAGTCCCATCCTCTCTCCCCGATTATTTAATTAACCGTGGTGCGAGCCCTCACTTGAGAAACTTGCTTTACATTTTAGATGTAGGTTTGCACACAGAGCTGGAAGGTTCATTCCCAGATGTTTCGTTACCCTACTAGGTAACATCTTCAGTGGGCCTCAGGCGAAGCAATACTGAAAATTCCTGCTATTTATATGTTTGGGTTTCTTTGGGTTGGTGATGTTATTCCCTGTGATGAACTCTTGACAGAGTTCCGGTTGGAATGCCATGCTTTCCTAGAAGCTTGGCATTCCAACTGGAATTCTATCAACAGACACATCGAGTTAGACCCCATCTACCACCTCCTGAGAAAAGGAACAGGAAGTGACTTCACCACAGGAAATGACATCACCACAGGAAATGACATTACCGACCAAAAGATATAAATAGAAAGCAGGAATTTTCAGCATTGTTCGCCCACTAAAGATATTACCTAGTAGGGTAACGAAACGTCTGGGAATGAACCTTCCAGCTCAGCGAGCAAACCTACATCCAAAACCTCAACCTGAGCTATAAATCTTCTCAAAACTCGCTACTTTCTTTATATCCCCTTAAATGTCAGCCTCTGCATCTCTATTGATCAAACCTCCAGCCTAGCATTCCATTTCACTCCAGCTAACTCAGCTTTTGTGCCCACATTGTTGCCCTTATTTAAGTGTAAACATTAGTCTTAGAGCTACTCTTCTCCCTTTCAAACCAGAAGTAAAACTCAATCGCCTTGTGATTGCTGCTACCTAGGGATGCCTTTCACCTAAGGTTGTTAATTAAACCTGTCATATTACACAACACCAAGCCTAATATAGCCAACTCTCTGCTTTGTCTAGTAGAGTAGAAATATCTCAACAGCATTCTTTGAACCCCCCTCTCAGACTGTTACTGACACATTCGGATTGCTCCAAGTTGCACGTTTATTTCTATCTCCACCAAAAGCAGCAAATATTCCTCCCACCAATGACCTTACCCAAATGATGGGTTTCCTCCCTCAGCTTCATGCTAGTGGCGAATACTTCCGGTGACACCTTCTTGCGCGAGTCCAGCCTGGCCTGCAGGTCTGACAAACTGGACACCAGCTTGTCCAGCGCAGATCCGGGTGTCGCGTCCTGGGTGATGCGGAGCGAGTACAGGGTAGCAGCAAATCCCGAGCCGTAGGAGAACAGGCCAATCCTCTGGCCGGCCAACTGCTGGGCAGAGCGCCTGTGGGTTGAGAAATCCACTGTTATTGCTGAAAGCAAAGGCACGTGGCATGGAGGGGATGAGGGACCAGCAGCACAGGGAGGTGGGAGAAAGGCCACGAGAGGGACTTACTGGCTTAACACGGCGGACAGGCAGCCGTAGACAGAGGGCGTGTACATGTTCCCATTCTGGTTGGAAAGCATCAGTGATGGATGCGTCTTCTGCTTAAAAATATCGCTGCTTGCCTTCAGGAAAGCTTTCTCCACATCCCGATCGAAGTAAGTGTCCTCAAGTTTCATATCTCTGTGAACAAATCAGGGAACATGTTAATCCCGGTAATGCAAACCCCCAGACCCCACCACTGACAGCGTGAGTGGTAGCATCTGTCGAGAGAGCGGAATAGGAATTAATGTTTCAAGTTCAATACATCTCCTCTTCGTCAACACTCTTTTCCCCATCTTCACAGAAGCAGCAAAACCTGCCTGAGTTTCTCCAGCATTTCCTGGTTTTAAATCAGAACCCCAGCATCCTCAGTATTTGGCTTTTATTGTCTGGGAAGCAGGCCCCATGACGAGTCACAAAATCCGCTCACCTGAAGGCCTCCAGGCCGCTGAAGATACCACTCTCTGTGTTGGGGTTGGAGTCATGTAAGAAATCGTTGAGAAGCAGCCGGGCCACAGATTTCTGGACCAGCTTGCAGTAAGGGGTGTGGAATACCATGTAGTCAAAATCCTGGAGAGTAAAGCGAGCATCGCTGCCCTCTGAAACACAATATTCACCAGATTACTGCTGCATGACAGAGATTAAATTCATGTAACCCCACTGTCAGCGACAAGTGCTCTCAAATGGGTGTACAATCAAGACACACTCCATGGTAAATAGCACACAGGTAAGAAGCAGCTGGACAAGTTAATCTGACCTATATGTATAGCTGGGATTCTCTCACATTTAACTAAAGGCATTAAAGCTAATGACAAAACTTAATGCAATTTCAACCTTTATAAAAAGAGAGCTATATTACAAATCTAAGGATGTTATGCTCTTAGATGAATTTAATTAGTTTCTACCTGAAGCACTGTGTTCAGTTCTAGCACAACTAGAGATGGGCAATAAATGTTGGTCCAGCCAGTGACACCCATGTTCCACAAGTGAATGAAGAAAAGGGCATTTGGGGCCATTTAATAAATGCCAGCCAGCAATAGAAACATGTTATGAACAAATAATTTAAAAAATGACGTGACCTCCACTCTACTGTCTTGTCCACTCCCTTGTCAATCAAAAGTCTATTAACTAAGCCCTGAATATATTCAGGACTCAGCCTCCACTGCCCCCAGGGGAAAAAGTAGGTTTACTAAAGGGGAAGAAATTACTCTGTGATCTTCTTCATGTCAATCTGAACTACTTCAGGTTCTTAACATCTAGTGGCTTCTGGCTAGGATACTTAACAAGGGATTAGTGAGTGAGCATTTGACTATGCATGCATAAAATTCTATGACTATGTGGGGGAAGTACAATAATCAGTATTGTTGGAGATTTGTGATGTTAGAATAAGACTCTGACCAGAAGAGCATATTCCTGGACTCTGTCTAACACACCAACCATGAAGTTATGACATAACACCTATACCCCTGAAGAGCTAGTCCAGCCTTTCCAATAGGTATAACTTAATGCTGTTATGGCTCCCAGAACTGATGAAAATTAGACACTGAAAATATTTTCAAAAGTACAAGAATGCACAATACTTCATTGCAGCATTACATAAAACCCATTCAAAGTCCTGTGCTTTGAATCTCTGTAGATAGTCTTCATCAAAGAATTGATGCACAATGTGCAGAGTACTCCTTTAAAGATGGTTTGAGACATAGTATACACACGAACAGAAGCTATACATTCTCAATAGCCCAGCACTTTTAGCTTGGAAACTTAAACAGGGCAAAGCATTTTCTATGGATGTCTGCGACCCAGATCATGTGGAAAATTAGGACAATGGCTAACATGAGTACACCATTGTTAGTTACCCTGTATCTAATCATGCCCTTTCCTTGCCCTGGGAGTGTTTGATGGGGACAGTGTAAAAAGAACTTCAGTTTCAAAGAGTAGAGGGAAATTTACTTTTAGTTTACTTTGTTTAAAAGAGTAGAGGGAGTTTGAATCTTTACCTAACTCCATGCTGTACCCATCCTGGGAGTGTTTGATGAGGACAGTGCAGAGTTTTACTCTGTATCTAACCCTATGCTGTCCATGTCCTGGAGGTTTTTGGTAGGACAATGTTGATGGAGTTTTACTTTCACTTTAAAAGAGTAGAAGGGATTTTATTCTGTACTTATGCCTATGTGGTACCTGTCTTAAAAATAAATGAGAGAACTTGAAATGCTAAATGATTAACTTTCCAAGTCTGATAACCCACTGTCAGTTTTAGGTGGATAAATTCTGGATTTTGATGACATTTAACAAGTAAAGACACTAACAATATTGTCAACAGTTATTGGTTTTGATAATCTGGGGAACAGCTTTGTGAAGAAATAAAGTGTAAGGTGCCAATGGGATAAAACAGGAAGGGGCTGCCACACTTGTTAAAGAGGGCATATGCAAAACAGTAAAGCAAATGGAAGTCATTTCTATTAGGGTCTTGCCAATTCGCAACACACCAGCCTACCTTTTTGTTTCTGTGCCTGATACTTGTTGCAGTAAACTTTGTAGCAGTGATCTAATGCGCTGAGGTAGCACTGTATCGAAAGCTTCCCATCCACCACTGGGTACTCTGACACCATGTCCGGCTTGTAGAAATCGTATGCGTGCTGCATGTGTGTTCCCCGGAGTCCTATAAATTAGTGACAAACAATCAGCCGTTACATGCACAACCCCAAGACATTAAAGACAGCAAACCTTCCTGCAGCCTTTGGGCAGGAAATGTTATACATTCACATCCAACTGCAAGATATGCTGACAGTGACTAACGTTGAGTTGTAAAAACCAGCCTCAGTCACAGCCCAATGGGTCACACTCTCATCGGAGTAAAACTCAAGGCTGCCAGCCCCAATCCAAAGATGTAAGCTCATAATCCAGGGTAACGCTCCAGTGCAGCACGGATAGAGGGGGCACCTTTTAGCTGGGACATTAACCCAAAGTCCTGGATACCCTCTCAGGTGGAAGCTAAATATCCCAATAAAAGAAGAATATAAAGAGCAAAAGAAAAATTCAATCAAAAATTAATTATATGTGAATTAATGCAAAGTAAACAAATGAAACAGTCAGTTGTTTGAAGGGATGCAATGGAACATCGCCACCTGCTGACAGAGAAACAGGACTGCAAAATAAGAATTGCAGCTCTAACAACTAACTCTGGCCTCAAAAGGCAGGGAAGATTCAGTGCTTCATTTGATCATACAAGACATCTCTTGGGAAAAGTGAAAGACTTTGTTGCTGGTTTTTAATTTCATCTCTAACTGGATTTATTACGAGATCTCTTCACCAATACGGAGTGCTCCAGACTGGCAGTTTGTTGAGTGCTGCATGATCCTGATCCTGACAACTACACGAGAGGTTACTCACAACGCCAGCTCCTCCCAGACCAAGGATTGAATTCTGCTTTCCACCAAACCAAAAGCACAAGGCTGGGAGCTTGGGATAAGGATCGGAATGGGAATGCCAAGCATGAGCCCAGATCCCTTGACTTTGTGCAAAGGTGCAAACAGCAACTCATTTTCCAAAGCCCAGACTAAAATCGGGGGATGTGGGCTCGAATCCCAACACGTTAGATGGTGAAATCTAAATTCAACTAAAAACAAGGGAGTCTGAAAGGTAAATCTACTCTACTAGTGACCATGTAACCACTGACAACTGTTGGAGAAAACCCACCTGGTTCACTAATTTCCTTCAAGGAAGGAAGTCTGCCTGTCCTTACTGTCTGGCTTACACGTGACTCCAGACCCACAGCAGTGTGGTGGACCGTGGGCTGATTGCTCAAATGGCCACATGAGCTGGTCAAGGGAAATTAGGGATGGACAACAAAAATGCTGGCCTTGCTAGTGACCCCCACATCCCAGAAAGCATAAAGAATAAAAAAAACACATCACCTGATGCAATGCTCCCTCTAAACTGAGGTGCCACCCACACATCAATTGGTGTTTGAGGAATTGGCTTCCACTTCTGGAAGCTGCTGCCATACACAGTCCTTCAGAGGCCATTGCAGCTGGCACAATTAAAGGGAAAGTGGTGTCTCACAAACTTGATTGAGTTTTTTGAGTAAGTGACAATGATGATTGAGGAGGGGGTGGAAGCATGTTTTCTGATTGGAGGTCTGTGATGAGTGGTGTTCCACAGGGATCAGTGCTCAGAACTCTGTTTATAGGATAAATAAATAATATGGAGGAAAGTGAAGGCGTCTAATGTATGTACTTAAGTTTGTGGATGACAAAGATTGGCAGAGTTACAGGTAGTGAGGAAGAATGCCAGAAGATACAGCAGGATATAGACAGGCTAGAGACTTGGGCGGAGAAATGGCATATGGAGTTTAATCTGACAAATGAAGGGTGATGCCTTTGGGAGATCTCATGGAGAAGGGCACTATACAGTAAATGGCAGCACACTTAGTAGCATCAACACACAAAAGGATCTAGGCTTCCAGGTCCTCTGTTTAAGCAGCAACATATGTGGACAAGGTAGTCAATAAGGCAGATCGAATGCTTGCCTTCGTTGGTAGAGGCGAAGAGTACAAAAATTGGGCAAGTCATGTCACAGCAGGGTAGAACTTTAATTAGGTTACATTTGGAATATTGAACCAGAAGGATGTGGAGGCTTTGGCGAGATTACAGAAGCAGCTAACCAGGACATTGCTTGTTTTTGGAGGGAATTAGCTATGAGGAGAGATTGGACAAACTTAGTTTATTTTCAACTGAATATCAGAGGATAAGAGAGGAACCCTGATAGAAGTTTATAAAATTATGGGAGGCATGGATAGAATGGACAGCTGGAGACTTTTCTCAGGGTAGAAACTTCAGTTAATAGGGAACATGGGTTTAAAAGAGACTAATATTAAAGGAGATGTGAGGGGCAAGTTTTTTTTTTTACACATAAGGTGGCAAATGCCGAGAATGCGTTGCCAGAGGTGGTGGTGGAGGCAGACAGAATAGGAATGTTTAAGAGATGAGAACTGCACAGAGGCAGAGTGTCTTTAGTTTAGAAAGGCATCACATGTCAGTACAGTCTTGGGTGGGCCAAAAGGCCTGTTTCAGTGCTGTATTGTTCTTCGTTCTTTTGAAGATTGATCAGAAGCACAGCTCCTCACCTGCACGTTCCAAAATGGCAGGTGGGGAGGTTGGGAATCTCTCTTCCTGGCAATGACAAAACAGAGACTGATGAAATTTGCTGGGAAAGACTATCCAGGGACATGAAATCAGGGTAGGGGCAAATGGACTGTGATCTAACTGAATGTAGATGGGCTGAATAGCCAACTCATATTCCTATGTTCCGAGGTGCTGAGCTATGGGTAAGAGTAGGAATGCTTCTTTCTACTGGTTTTAGAGGGAATGGGGCTGTTGAGTATACTGAGGTAAGGCATCTACAGGAGTGAGTATGATGGTGGGAGTGTATGGCAGGGACAAGTGTGAGTGAGAGAGGAAGTGGGGGGGGGGGGCTAAACCAGCCAGGAGGAGAGCAAGTGGGAGATTGAGACAGTGTCTGAGTGAATTTAGAATGAGTGAGTTAACCGAAAGCGAGCAACTGAGTGGGGGAGCGACCAAGGGATGTCAGTGACATCTTGCCACTGCTGTTTCGGGACTTTGGTGTGCCCAGTCTACCCACTCTGATTCCAACATTATCGGGGTGAGTGTGTTTCAAAACTGCTTTGTGGCCTTCAGAGGTTATAAACAGCACCACACAAATGCAAGTCTGTCCTTCTAATAGCAACTAGTCTGAATATGAATGGTGCTGACAGCCTCGGTGGGATGTATTAGATCCTGTTTCACAACACTCACGGGGCTGTCCATGTCTACGTACCTCGCTCAAATCCCAGCGGAGCATTTGGACCGACCAACATGGCAATGGCGCCGGCACCACCGGTGGGACGGGCACTCCCTGTGGCATAGACGGCAATATCACCAGCAACAACTAGTGCGTAGCGCCCTGTAAGCCAAAGACAACACAAAACACGGTCAAAATTACACAAACTTGGTTTATTTCCACTTGAATATCAGAGCATGAAGGAGCAACCTGATAAAAGTTTATAAAATTATGGGAGGAATGGATAGAATGGACAGTCGGAGACTTTTTCCCAGCGCAAAAATGTCAATTAATAGGGACCATAGGTTTAAAAGAGACTAACATCAAAGGAGATGTGAGAGGCAAGTATTTTTTGACATGTCAGGTGGTAAGTGCCAGAGGGGTGGTGGAAGCAGACAGAATAGGAACGTTTAGGAGATGAGGACTGCACAGAGGCAGAAACCTGTCTATTGAAATTCCATCATCACAGCGACAGACGACACCTTCCCAAAGCCACACTCACCCGCAGGTCTTTAACACAGCTCAGAAATCAGCCAGCTAGACAAGTCCTCCCAATAAAATACAAAGAGCTATCTGCAGACACCATCTATGCCTCATAGCTGACACACACAGTGATACATACATTACCTGTGAGAGGTACAGTGTCAATATGATTAGAGATCACCACGTCTATATTAGCTATGAGGATATGCCACCTCTAATGTGAGACACATTACAACAATGACTTATCCTGAAAAATATTTAATTGGCTGCAATGCTTTGCCATGTCCTGAGGATGTGAAAGGCGCTTTGTAAATACACGGCCTTTCCCTGCAGTGTTCATCAAAACTAGATAGAGATGAGAAAGTTCCTAGTCTGGGTGGGATGGGGAGAAACAGGTCTCTGGACAGCACAGACTCACCATCCCAGGAACTGGACTCCACCCAGTTGACAGAGTTGAAGAGTGCAGCGGTTCCACCATAGCAGGCATTAGTGGTGTCAATGCCTTCGATGTCCGTGTTCCCAGACTCCTCAAACAGCTGCATCAGAACGGTCTTCACTGACTTGGACTTATCGATGATAGTCTCTGTGCCCACCTCCAGTCGCCCGATGCTCTCGCAAGGGAGGTTGTTCCTCTCCAGCAGCCGGTGAACAGCGGTCAGGCACAGGGAGTTGATGTCCTCACGGTCAGAACAGAAGCCCATTCTGGACTGGCCCAGGCCCACCGTGTACTTGCCTGCGTCCACCCCATCGAACTTCTCCAGTTCTGTCTGCTCCACAAACTGAGATGGGAAGTAGATCTCCATGGCAATGATTCCCACATCCTTGGGCCAGCTGGCCTCAGCGTTGGCAGGAAGTGATCCGGGCATTGTGGAAAGACTGTGGAGAAGCAGACAGGAGTGAAAAATCAATGCAGCACTTAGTCTAATCACCTGGCACAAAAATCACCAGATCCCAAGAATTAAAATCTAATCAGAAATTACATACACTGGGCTTCTACTTCCGGGAATGTGCAAGTTCAGTGACAGTCAGCGCCTCCAGGAACTGTCCCCCCCAGTGACAGTCAGCGCCTCCAGGAACTGTCCCCCCCCCCCAGTGACAGTCAGCGCCTCTGGGAACTGTCCCCCCCCCCCCCCCCCAGTGACAGTCAGCGCCTCTGGGAACTGTCCCCTCCCAGTGACAGTCAGCGCCTCCGGGAACTGTCCCCCCCCAGTGACAGTCAGCGCCTCCAGGGACTGTCCTCTCCCCCAACCCCATCCCAATTGAGAGTTAGCGCCTCCAGGGAATGTCCCCCCCCCCCCCCAGTTGACAGTCAGCGCCTCCAGGGAATGTCCTCCCTCACCCCCCACCCCAGGTGACAGTCAGCGCCTCTAGGGAATATCCTCCCCCCCCAGTGACAGTGCCTCCAGGAACTGTTCCCCCAGTGAGAATCAGCACCTCCAGGAACTTATCCCCCAGTGAAAGGCAGGACCTTTTGGAAGTGTCCCCCTGTGAGAGTTAGTTCTTTTGGGAGTATATCTAATTATCTGCACAATTACAAAACTGTCAGATTCAAGCAAGACTGTACATGAATCACAGGAAATTGATTCATTTAATACATTGTTCACTCGGCTCCAGAAGCAACTGCTTAATGATGGGGAATAAGTCTCAAAGCATCCTTGGTCATGTAATTCTGAATGTCCTTCTACATTGGAGAAAAGGACGAAATACGGTTGTGAACACAGGTTCCTCAGCCTTCAGCAGAGGAAGGGCCATCGCCCTTGCCTGTGTGGCTGTTGCATCGCAATTTGACCACTAGGGGCATCACAGCCAAGCATTATCTTGAACTATATTCTTTCCGCACAGAGGTCTTGTTGGACCGTGAGTACTCCCAGGAGATTTCTCTTCTCCTTAAAGCTTGGATAGGGAATGGGCAGATTTTCTGATCTCCAACATCCTTCAGGTAATTCAGCACAGTTCAAACCTAGCAACTGGTCGTTAAAGCTCATGCACTGACCGCAGTGGATCAGCTAAACGCAGCCAAGAACATTTTTATCTCTGTCGTATCTTACTCCCAGCATCATGTGTGGCTCAGTTTGTCGGAGTGTACATAGTCCATCCAGGCCCAGTTAAAACAGACATAACCCCTGTCCAGTGCTCACCAACTTGGGACCGCACTGATCCATTGCCATGCACCAAAGACCTAGGCATGAGTTGGCACGTTGAACATCAGCATCTTCAGAAAGTGGCAGGAAGATGTGATTAAACACAGAATTCACCACAAGGTGAGGGAGCTATCGGGGAAAACAGTTACAAAACCTGACCGAGACAGATACACAAACTAAAATCCAGACGCTATAAAAAAAGAGAAACCCAAACCAGAATCACACCCTCTTGTAAGAGCACGCCAGGTCCACAGAGATAACGAGATCCCAAATGCTGCTGACAATACAGCATGTGGACAGTATACCTGCACATATATACAAAGACCCTGTGTGACCAGATTCCAGATCCTGCTTATCAATGCATCACAATCACTACCCCATTTAAAACTTAATTCCCTTTCACGCACTTGCCAATCCCAACTTCAATTTCTCCTCTGAGATACACTGCAGATATTGGTGCAAACAATTCCTTTCACACACACACACTGGTAAAGAATGGCGGTCTCATGGCAACAACCTGATAACAATTCTCCCAACAATTTTGAACAGAATGATTCAAACCAGCTTCAAATGTTAAACAAACCCCTATGTAGTCACTCGTCTGCTCACAGTTTACCAGAGATGTCTTCCTGCATCATATAGCAATGCAGAAACAAGAATACTTCAGCACACAGTGCCCCGAGTGCTGCCTCTTACAGATATGCCTGTACTCTACCTGCCTGGTGCCAGTAGTGTGCTGCACTCCACTCACATCAATGCGCAAAGCAGCAACCACCGAGGCACAGAGCTACACACTTCAGCTCCACCCTCGCCAGCTGATCAGAACAGTGTTCTGACTGAGCTTCAGCCAATCAGCCCGTGCTCCTGATATGATGCAGCAGCAGCAGCAGTGACAGCTCATTATTGGAAGGAGACTGTTGGCTCTCTCTGCAACTCCACACTGGAGGGGGGAGGGAACAGGGAAAGAGAGGAGAGGAGGGGCTCAGAGAAAGAGATGAAAGAGAAGGTGAAAGAAGTAAGAGAGAGAAAGAGAAAAAGGAGGGAGACACACACAAAGAAAGAGTGAAAGAGACAAAGAGGAAAAAGAGAAACAAGAGAGAAAGATGAAAGAAGTTTGAGAGAGAGGAAGAAAGGAGAGTAAGAAAGGGAAAAAGGAGAGAGGAAAATGAGAGGATGGGGCAGAGAGGGAGATGATATTGTGGAGAGAGAGAGGAGGGCAGAAAGGGAATAAAGGAGGAAGAAAGAGTGGACGGGGGGGTGAAGAGAAGATGGGGTGAGAGAGAGGGGGGGAACGGGTTGGGGAGAGACAGGACGGGGTGGGGAGAGGGGGAAAAGGGGGGCAGGGGTGGGGAGAGATGGGACAGGGTGGGGAGGGGCGGAGAGGGGGCAAGTGTGAGGAGAGAAGGGGCGAGGTGGGGAGAGAAAGGTAGAGTGGGGTGTGGAGATGGAGAAGACAGGGGTGCGGGGAGAGAGGGAGAGGACGGGGGTGGGGAGAGAGGGAGGGAGAGGACGGGGGTGTGAGGGGAGAGAGGGAGAGGATGGGAGTGGGAGAGAGGGTGAGGGTGGGGAGAGAGAGGATGAGGTTGGTGGAGAGAGGGATAGGATGGGAGTGAGAGAGAGGGTGAGGGTGGGGAGAGAGAAGATGAGGTTGGTGGAGAGAGGGATAGGATGGGAGTGGGAGAGAGGGTGAGGGTGGGGAGAGAGAGGATGAGGTTGGTGGAGAGAGGGATAGGATGGGAGTGGGAGAGAGGGTGAGGGTGGGGAGAGAGAGGATGAGGTTGGTGGAGAGAGGGATAGGATGGGAGTGGGAGAGAGGGTGAGGGTGGGGAGAGAGAGAGTGAAGGTGGGGAGAGAGAGAGTGAAGGTGGGGAGAGAGAGGATGAGGTTAGTGGAGAGGGGGATAGGATGGGGGGCAAGAGGAGAGGGAGGGGATGGGGGAGGAGAGAGGGAGAGGACGGGTGATGGGAGCGAAGGAGAGAGGGAGAGGACAAGGGTGGGCGGAGATGGAGGAAGAGGACCGGGGGCAGGGAGAGGATGGGGAGTGGGAGGGAGGAAGTTGACCGGGGTGGGGAGGTGCAAGAAAGTGGTGGATGGTGGGGGAAGGGGAATAAGAATGGAGTGAATGATGGGGGAGCAGGAACAATAAAGAGGGTAGGCTAGGACAGGATAAATGGAGCGTACAAGGGAGAAAGCTAGCATGTGCAATAGATCATCAGAAAGGCAAGCAGGATATTAGAAGAGGTTGGAGTATAGGAGTAGGAACATTTTACTGCAACTATACAAGATGCTGGTGAGGCCACATCTGGAATATTGTGGGCAGCTTTGGCCCCTTATTTAAAGAAATATTTCATTGTAGTTTGTTCAGGGAAGATTCACCAGGATTATCCTGGTGTGAAGGGACTGTCTTATGAGCAAAGGTTTAACACGCTGGGAACCCACTCATTAGAATTTAGAAGAATGGATTGTGATCTCTCTGCACCGTATCAGATTCTTATGGAGTTTTTCAGGATAAATGCTGAGAGGACATTTCCCCTCATGAAACAGTCTCATGGTGGCACAGTGGTTAGCACTGCTGCCTCACAGCGCCAGGGACTCGGGTTCAATTCCCACCTCGGGCAACTGTCTGTGTGGAGTTTGCACATTCTCCCCGTGTCTGAGTGGGTTTCCTCCGGGTGCTCCAGTTTCTTCCCACAATCCAAAGATGCACAGGTTAGATGAATTGGCCATGCTAAATTGCCCATAGTGTTAGGTGCATTAGTCAGAGGGAAATGGTTCTGGGTGGGTTGCTCTTCGAAAGGTCAGTGTGGACTTGTTGGGCTGAAGGGCCAACTTCCACACTGTATGGAATCTAATCATAAAGGGGCATCAATTTAAGACTAAGATGAGGAAGAATTTCTTCTGAGGTTTGAGTGTCTTTGGAACTCCTTGCCACAGAGAAGTGTGAAGGCAGAGTCCTCGTGTATTTAAATCCAAGATAGATGGATTCTTGATCAGGAAAGAATCAGGTGTTATGGGGAAAAGGCAGGAAAATGTGTGTGAGGAATATCAGATCATCCACGATCCTATTGCATGGTGGAGCAAGCACGAGGGACTGAACTGCCTACTCCTGTTCCTGTGTGTTATGGTCTTATAGGAAGGTGGGGGGGGGCTGAGAAAATGGAATGAAGAGGTCATGCAGAGGGAAGGGGGGGATTGCGAGTGAGAGAAGGGGAGAGAGAGAACTAAGAAAAGGTCAGAGACAAGGAAGCAGCAGAGTAATACCTATAAGTGTCAGAGTTCTGGGAGAATAATGGCCCTGTAAAAAAGCTTGGATCTATTTGATACTCTCCAAACCCAACCTCTCTCTCCCATTCAGCATTTGGGGATTGGGAGGAAAATCCATTTACAAAGCAGAATTGTTTTTCTAGTTGCTCACACGTTTTGCAGACATCCAAATTGCGACACCACACAATAACAAAGAACAAATGGTAATGGTTGTGAGTTCTGAAGATGCAGTGTCATGAACTTTGGCGAATTTCTGCAGTGCATCTTGTAGATAGTACACGCTGCTGCTACTGAGCCTCGGTAGGGGGGGGTAGTGGATGTTTAAAGTCATGGTGCCAATCAAGTGGATTGCTTTGTCCTGGATGGTATCAAGCTTCTCGAGTGCTGTTGGAGCTGTATTCAACCGAGCAAGTGGGGAATATTCCATCACATTCTTGACTTATGCCTTATAAACATGGACAGGTTTTGGAGTCAGGTGGTGAGTTATGCACCGCAGTATTCCTAGCCTCTGACCTGCTCTTGTAGCCATTATGTTTACATGGCAAGTCCAGTTAAGTTTCTAGTCAGTGGATATTGATAGTGGGGGATTTAGTGATGCTAAACCATTGAATGCCAAGGGGAAGTGGTTAGATCGTCTGTTATTAGAGATGGTCATTGCCTGGCATTTATGTGGCGTCAATGCTACTTGCCACTTGTCAGCTGAAGCCTGGATATTATCCAGGTCTTGCTGCATTTGAACACAGACTACTTCAATATCTGAGGATTTATAAATGGTGCTGAACGTTGTACTGTCATCAGAGGGAAGGTCTTTGATGAAACAGTTGAATTGGTTGGGCCAAAGACACTACCCTGAGGAACTCTTGCAAAGATGCCCTGGAGCTGAGATGACTGACCTCCAACAACTACAACCATATACATAGATTAACTAAGTGGGCAAAGGTCTGCCAAATGGAGAAAATGTGGGGAAAATGAGAGGTTACCCTTTTGGGGAAGTGTGAAAAAGCATAATTTTATCCTAATAGGAACGGACTGCAGAGCTCGGAGATGTAGAAGGATCTAGATCTCAAAGCAGATGAATTGCAAAAGGCAAGTATGCATTTACAAAAAGTAATTAGGATTGTTAATAGAAAGTTATTGTTTGTCAAAATGAACCAAATACTAAATTAAGGAAATTATGCTTCACTTATACAGGCAATTGGTAAGACCACATTCTGTACACATTGTACACCACTAGCCACCTTATTTAAGGAAGGTGTAAATGTATTGGAAGCAGTTCAGAGAAGGTTTACGAGACCAATACGGCCAATGGGCAGGTTGTCTTACAAGGAAAGGTTGGACAAGCTAGGCTTGGATCCACTGGAGTTTGGAAGAGTCAGATTGAAACATGTTGATTGAAACATAAAAGATCCTTAGGCTGTGGAAAAGGTGTTCCTCATTTGGGAGAACCTAGGGTCACCAATTAAAAAGGGATCACTCATTTAAAACAGAAATGAAACAATATTTTTTCTCTCAGGTGACTAGAAGTCTTTGGAATTATATTCCTTAAAAATTAGTGGAAGCAGAGTCTTGGAGTATTTTTAACAGAGTTGAAGATTCTTGGCAACGAAAGGCTGAAAGGTAATCAGACGTAGGCAGGAATGTGAAGTAATCAGAGCAGCTATGATGTTATTAAAGGATCTAAGCAGCTTATTCCTCCTCCTAGTTTCTACGTTCATTGGTGGGCGGCACGGTGGCACAGTGGTTAGCACTGCTGCCTCACAGCGCCAGAGACCCGGGTTCAATTCCCGTCTCAGGCGACTGACTGTGTGGAGTTTGCACGTTCTCCCCGTGTCTGCATGGGTTTCCTCCGGGTGCCCCGGTTTCCTCCCACCATCACAAAGATGTGCAGCGTCAGGTGAATTGGCCATACTAAATTGTCTGTAGTGTTAGGTAAGGGGTAAATGTAGGGGTAGGGGTGGGTTTCGCTTCGGCGGGTCGGTGTGGACTTGTTGGGCCGAAGGGCCTGTTTCCACACTGTAATCTAATCTAAATCTAACCATATTCACAGCACTGACCTGATCAATACTTTTAAAGATAGAATGTTCTCACGGGGGAGAGGGGCCAGCAAGAGGTCATTGTCCACATTGGAACCAACGATATAGGCAGGGAAAAGGTTGAGACTCTGAAGGGAGATTACAGAGAGTTAGGCAGAAATTTAAAAAGGAGGTCCTCAAGGGTAGCAATCTCTGGATTACTCCCAGTGCTACGAGCTAGTGAGGGCAGGAATAGGAGGATAGAGCAGATGAATGCATGGCTGAGGAGCTGGTGTATGGGAGAAGGATTCACATTTTTGGATCATTGGAATCTCTTTTGGGGTAGAAGTGACTTGGACAAGAAGGACGGATTGCACCTAAATTGGAAGGGGACTAATATACTGGCAGGGAAATTTGCTAGAACTGCTTGGGAGGATTTAAACTAGTAAGGTGGGGGGGTGGGACCCAGGGAGATAGTGAGGAAAGAGATCGATCTGAGACTGGTACAGCTGAGAACAGAAGTGAGTGAAACAGTCAGGGCAGGCAGGGACAAGGGAAGACTAATAAATTAAACTGCATTCATTTCAATGCAAGGGGCCTAACAGGGAAGGCAGATGAACTCAGGGCATGGTTAGGAACATGGGACTGGGATATCATAGCAATTACGGAAACATGGCTCAGGGATGGGCCTGACTGGCAGCTTAATGTTCCAGGATACAAATGCTACAGGAAGGATAGAAAGGGAGGCAAGAGAGGAGGGGGAGTGGCATTTTTGATAAGGGATAGCATTACAGCTGTGCTGAGGGAAGATATTCCCGGAAATACATCCAGGGAAGTTATTTGGATGGAACTGAGAAATAAGAAAGGGATGATCACTTTATTGGGATTGTATTATAGACGCCCCAATAGTCAGAGGGAAATTGAGAAACAAACTTGTAAGGAGATCTCAGCTATCTGTAAGAATAACATGATAGTTATGGTAGGGGATTTTAACTTTCCAAGCATCGATTGGGACTGCCATAGTGTTAAAGGTTTAGATGGAGAGGAATTTCTTAAGTGTGTACAAGACAATTTTCTGATTCAGTATGTGAATGTACCGTCTAGAGAAGGTGCAAAACCTGACCTACTCTTGGGAAATAATGCAGGGCAGGTGACTGAGGTGTCAGTGGGGGAGTACTTTGGAGCCAGCGATAATTTATTCGTTTTAAAATAGTGATGGAAAAGGATAGACCAGATCTAAAAGCTGAAGTTCTAAATTGGAGGAAGGCCAATTTTGATGGTATTAGGCAAGAACTTTCGAAAGCTAATTGGAGGCAGATGTTCGCAGGTAAAGGGACGGCTGGAAAATGGGAAGCCTTCAGAAATTAGATAAGAATCCAGAGAAAGTATATTCCTGTCAGGGAGAAAGGGAAGGCTGGTAGGTATAGGGAATGCTGGGTGACTAAAGAAATTGAGGGTTTGGTTAAGAAAAAGAAGGAAGCATATGTCAGGTATAGACAGGGTAGATCAAGTGAATCCTTAGAAGAGTATAAAGGAAGTAGGAGTATACTTGAGAGGGAAATCAGGAGGGCAAAACGGGGACATGAGATAGCTTTGGCAAATAGAATTAAGGAGAATCCAAAGGGTTTTTACAAATATATTCAGGACAAAAGGGTAACTAGGGAGAGAATAGGGCCCCTCAAAGATCAGCAAGGCGGCCTTTGTGTGGAGCCACAGAAAATGGGGGAGGTACTAAATGAATATTTTGCATCAGTATTTACTGTGGTAAAGGATATGGAAGATATAGACTGTAGGGAAATAGATGGTGACATCTTGCAAAATGTCCAGATTACAGAGGAGGAAGAGCTGGATGTCTTGAAACGTCTAAAAGTGGATAAATCCCCAGGACCTGATCAGGTGTACCCGAGAACTCTGTGGGAAGCTAAAGAAGTGATTGCTGGGCCTCTTGCTGAGATATTTGTATCATCGATAGTCACAGGTGAGGTGCCTGAAGATTGGAGGTTGGCAAACGTGGTGCCACTGTTTAAGAAGGGTGGTAAAGACAAGCTAGGGAACTATAGACCGGTGAGCCTGACCTCGGTGGTGCGCAAGTTGTTGGAGTGAATCCTGAGGGACAGGATGTACATGTATTTGGAAAGGCAAGGACTGATTTGTGATAGTCAACATGGCTTTGTGCGTGGGAAATAATGTCTCACAAACTTGATTGAGTTTTTTGAAGAAGTAACAAAGAAGATTGAGGGCAGGGCAGTAGATGTGATCTATATGGACTTCAGTAAGGCGATCAACAAGGTTCCCCATGGGAGACTGGTGAGCAAGATTAGATCTCATGGAATACAGGGAGAACTAGCCATTTTGATACAGAACTGGCTCAAAGGTAGAAGACAGAGGGTGATGGTGGAGGGTTGTTTTTCAGACTGGAGGCCTGTGACTAGTGGAGTGCCACAAGGATCAGTGCTGGGCCCGATACTTTTTGTCATTTACATAAATGATTTGGATGTGAGCATAAGAGGTACAATTAGTAAGTTTGCAGATGATACCAAAATTGGAGGTGTAGTGGACAGCGAAGAGGGTTACCTCAGATGACAACAGGATCTGGACCAATGGGCTGAGAAGTGGCAGATGGAGTTTAATTTAGATAAATGCGAGGCGCTGCATTTTGCGAAAGCAAATTTTAGCAGAACTTATATACTAAATGGTAAGGTCCTAGGGAGTGTTGCTGAACAAAGAGACCTTGGAGTGCAGGTTAATAGCTCCTTGAAAGTGGAGTCGCAGGTAGATAGGATAGTGAAGGCTGTATTTGGTATCTTTCCTTTATTGGTCAGAGTATTGAGTACAGGAGTTGGGAAGTCATGGTGCGGCTGTACAGGACATTGGTTAAGCCAATGTTGGAATATTGCGTGCAATTCTGGTCTCCTTCCTATCAGAAAGATGTTGTGAAACTTGAAAAGGTTCAGAAAAGATTTGCAAGGATGTTGCCAGGGTTGGAGGATCTGAGCTACAGGGAGAGGCCAAACAGGCTGTGTCTGTTTTCCCTGGAGCGTCAGAGGCTGAGGGGTGACCTAATAGAAGTTTACAAAATTATGAGGGACATGGATAGGATAAATAGACAAAGTCTTTTCCCTGGGGTCAGGGAGTCCAGAACTAGAGGGCATAGGTTTAGGGTGAGAGGGGAAAGATATAAAAGAGACCTAAGGGGCAACTTTTTCACGCAGAGGGTGGTATATGTATGGAATGAGCTGCCAGAGGATGTGGTGGAGGCTGGTACAATTGCAACATTTAAGAGGCATTTGGATGGGTATATGAATAGGAAGGGTTTGGAGGGATCTGGGCCGGGTGCTGGCAGGTGGAACTAGATTGGGTTGGGATATCTGGTCGGCATGGACAGGTTGGACCTAAGGGTCTGTTTCGATGCTGTACATCTCTATGACTCTATGGTTAAACCGTTCTAATGAAGAATCAAAACGTTAACTCTGCTTTCTTCCCACAGGTGCTGCCAGACCTACTGAATTTCTCCAGTAATTTCTGATTTTTTCTTTCAAATCTTTGTTTTATTCTACCAGTTTAATATTTCAGCAATACCCTCTGTCACCATTCCTAAATTCTTCCTTTGGTGCCTAATTAACCCCATGCTTCATTTTACTGTTTATAAGCCTATAGCAGACTGTCGGACCCCCTTTTATGGTAGCTGCCAGGCTCTGCTCATACACCTCCATTTCTCATCACCTCCCCTTTAAAGCCTCACAGATCACAAAGCTGAGAAATCTGAAACAAACTGTAAATACTTGGCATCCTTCAGCTCAGCACTACCATTCCCTCCTTCAGCTATTCAGAAAATAAACGTCAATCCCCTCCCTATATATTGCCACTTCCACTTGGGCCAAACGTTATGCCACTGAATCTATCAACTTTAATATTTTATCTGGAAGCTTATACAGATGAATATATTGGAGAAGATTGTGGCGCAGTGGTAATATTACTGGACTAGTAATCCAGAGGCCAGATTAACGTTCAGGTTCAATTTCCAGTATGTCAGCTGATGGAATTTACATTTTAAAAAATTAATAAATCTGGAATCAAAAGCTAGTCTCAGCAACAGTGACTGTCAACTATTATTAATTATTATAAAAACTTGCTTGTCATTGTCTACAAGAATAATGCCAGAAGACTGGAGGATAGCAAATGTTGTTCCCTTGTTCAAGAAGGGGAGTAGAGCCAACCCTAGTAATTACAGACCAGTGAGCCTTATTTTGGTTGTGGGCAAAGTTTTGGAAAGGATTGTAGGAAATAGGATTTATAATCATCTAGAAAGGAATAAGTTGATTAGGGATAGTCAACACAATTTTGTGAAGGGTAGGTTGTGTCTCACAAGCCTTATTTAGTTCTTTGAGAAGGTGACCAAAAAGGTGGATGACAGTAAAGCAGTTGACTTGGTGTATATCAGTTTCAGTAAAATGTTTGATAAGGTTCCCCAGGTAGGCATGGGATTGAGGGTGATGGTTGATGGAAAATGTTCATCCTGAAGTTCATTTACAAGTGGGATACCCCAAAGATGTGTTGTGGGTCCACTGTTGGATTAGGGCATAGAAGGATGAGTTAGTAAATTTGCAGATGACACTGAGGTAGAGTTGTGGATAGTGATGAAGGATGTTGTAAGTTACAGAGAGACATATATAAGCTGCAGAACTGGGCTGAGAGGTGGCAAATGGAATTTAATGTGGAAAGGTGTGAGGTGATTCACTTTGGAAGGAGCAACAGGAATAAAGAGTACTGGGTTTAAGGTAAAATTCTTGGTAGTGTAGATGAGCAGAGAGATCTCTGTGTCCATGTGCACTGATCCCTGAAAGTTGCCACCCAGGTTGATAGGTTGTTAAGAAGGCATACGGTGTATTAGCTTTTATTGGTAGACGGATTGAGTTTCGGAACCATGAGATCATGCTGCAGCTGTACAGAACTCTGGTGGAATCACATTTGGAGTATTGCGTACAGTTCTAGTCACCGCATTGTAGGAAAGATGTGGAAGCTTTGGAAAGGGCTCAGAGGAGATTTTCTAGGATGTTGCCTGGTATGGAGGGAGAGCCTTATGAGGAAAGCCTGAGGGACTTGGGGCTGTTTTCGTTAGAGAGAAGAAGGTTGAGAGGTGACTTAATTGAGACATATACAATAATTAAAGGATTACTTGGGTTGGACAGTGACAGCCTTTTCCCTCAGATTGTGATGGCTAGCATGAGCGGACATAACTTTAAATTGAGGGGTTGACAGATATAGGACAGAAGTCAGAGTAAGTTTCTTTACGCAGAGTAGCAGGGGTGTGGAATGCACTGCCTGCAATAGTAGTAGACTCACCAACTTTACGGGCATTTAAGTGGTCATTGGATAGACATATAGACGAGAATGGAATAGTGTAGATTAGAGGGACTTCGGATTGGTTCCATAGCTCGGCGCAACATCAAGAGCGCGGTAATATTCTATGTTCCTTGAAGGAAGGAAATCGCCCATCTTTATCAGGTCTAGCATATGGGAGACTCCAGGCGCATACCAATGCGGATGCACTTAACAGCCCTCTAAAATGGCCAAACAAGCCACTCAGCACAATAAATGGTGACCGTGCCAGTACTGTCCAGATCTCATGAAAGAACAAAACAAATCTTCATCCCCACATACCACTTCAATATTTCCTTGGCTTGATGTTTGTTTTCATATGACTGTGCTCCTACGAAGAACCACAGGATTAGTTTTGACGTTAGGAGGCAGTGTATAAATCACACACTGTTCCTTTTATTGCAACACCAGTTCAGTTAGTGTCTGAAAAGAAAAACAAATGACAGGAAAACCCCAGATCTGGCCCATCAGGGCCCCACCCATTCCCTTTCAGATTGTTAAAAGAAGTTGCTGTGTCTTTTTGAGCAAAATCTGTCTGATTTCAGCTCAAATGAGCCCTGACACACTGGGAAGGGAACTGTTCAAGGAATGGTGACTCCACACTTACAGCAGCAAAAGGCAAAGTGCGCCCATGTTATAAAGGCCATGTCTGGTCCTTCCCAGGGCATCATAATGCCAGAGCTGGATGAAGACCAGTGTGACATCTCAGTTGAAGAAGTGCTGGATTCTGGATTAGTGGTGCTGGAAGAGCACAGCAATTCAGGCAGCATCCAAGGAGCTTCGAAATCGACGTTTCGGGCAAAAGCCCTTCATCAGGAGATGCTGGGACTAACTGTGTGGCTGTAACTGACCTTTTGCTATTACATCAACAGCGTCCAACACCCAGCCCCTGATGCAATGGATTCAGCCTTCACCACAACCATCATGCTAGCAGAGTTGCTCGCTCACAGATCCCACATCTTCACCATGCATACCCCATCCCAGCTCCCCTACAACCACCACCCTTGGACTCAAAACTCTCCCAGTTTATTAACATTCCCTACATTACAGCAGTAACCAGACATCAAAAATAACAGCATGGCACTTTGGGGCTCTGAGGAAGTGACAAGCACTGCAAAATGCAAGCCTTTAGTAGGACACAATGGTTTCAGTGCAGCATTGGTGTTGATGATGTGCCAGCTGGGAGTTTTGCACTGGAAGGCAATTTGAGCACAGCCAAGCTGTATTTCTATTCCTGGCATAAACAAGAGAGGCCGACTGAACACTGAATGAAACTTTCTGCCAACACGCCAGGAAGCTGACGGACAAAAGTTAGTTGCTAGGTGACCAAGTCTAGCCATTGTGGAATACTGGAATTTCAAAACAACATCATAAAGGAACATGCAAGCAAATCAAAACCGGGCATGCCTCCCAAATGCTCTAAAGGCTGGAGTGCAATCTCGCACCCACTTGTGTGGAACCCTGCTACACAAGAAGAGTTCCAATGTGCTACTGAAGGGAACAGAATGGGCACCAAAACTAATGAAAACAAGCAAGAAGGAAGAGGATGGGGAGGTGGTGTGTAGGAAGGAGGAGAAAGGAGTGGGGGAGAGGGTAGTGAAGAGGGCAAAGTGGGGGGGGGGAGAGCCAAGAGAGATCAGGGAGGAAGGGTGAGCATGAGCATAAAGTCAGGCGTGGGGAGAGGAGTAGGAAGAAGGGAACTCCAAGAGGTTTGGGGAGATGAGGGGCTGCAGTGGAGGAGAAGCGAGGTTGGAGGGGTTCTCTAAGGAGCAGGGAGAGTTGAGGGGGCACAAGGGGTGGAGGCTACAGAGTTGCAAGGTTAAAGCAGTGTGGCTAATCACAAGATTGTTTTTTTTAACAGAAGTGAGCTGGGGCATTTCAGAGGAACGGAGACTTCATCCCATCCAAACCACGTACTTCTGAAGAAGTGTCAGGCTGGACTCAAAACATTAACTGTTTCTCTCCTCACAGTTCCTGCCAGACCGGAGGTTCTCCAGTATTCTCAGTTTTATGTCAGATTTCCAGCATCAACAGGAGTTTGCTTTTACAGCACACCCTTCAATCTTTTGAGAAGCCAAACCATCATTGGCTGCAGCTGTGGACACTTGTCATACAAGAAAAACACTTGCATTTATATAGTGCCTTTTATGATATTGAGATGATTCAAAAAGCTAAGCAGCAAATGACATTTTTTTGTAATTATTGTTACTGGTATAGGGTAGGATGCACAACTACCGATGGTGATCCGATCATGTGTCCAAATGCTGCTGAGAAAAACATTAGCTAGGATGGCAATGGGGGGGTTGCGACCTCATCTTTTTGCTTTTATAATGGTACTGTGGGATCTTTTGTCCTCTTGAGGGGACAAGGACTCAGCTTATTGTTCCACCTGAAAGATGGTTTCTCCCATCTAACTACCTTCCCAGCAAATCCTTCAACTAATCCCCCACTATCAACAATCTGGAGGTTACCAGTGACCAGAAGCTGAAATGGACCAGCTGTACAAATACTGCGGCTAACAGGACCAGGATAGACACCCTGCAGCGAGTAACTCTCCTCCCTGACTGCCCAAAGCTTGCCCACCATCTTGTGGCACAAGTTAGACATGTGATGGAATATTCCCCACTTGTTGCTACAATAACACTCCAGAAGCGTGACAAGCAAGAACTAAGCAGCCTGCGTGATTGGCACCTTCAACATTCACTCCTTCTACCACAGATGCATAGTGGCGGCTGTGTGTACCATCTGCACTGCAGTGACTCACCAAAACTCCACTGACAGCACCTTCTAATTCTATACAACCAAAAAGAACTGGAGCAGCAAACACATGGGAACACCACCACCAAGACTGTCATCTCAGTGCTTTGTACCTAAGATGGGCACATGTGGGGCGACGTTGTAAACTTTTCACTGTACTCCTGAATTTCTATACTTGAGTACACATGACAATAAACCTAATTCTCATTCTGCTGACTTGGAAACACATTCCTATTCCTTCAGTGTCACAAGCACTGTGGGCGTTCTTATTACAAATGGACTGCAGTGGTTCAAGGAAATTCATCATCATATTCTCCAGGACAATTAGAAATCAGCAAGTCACTGAGCTTGCTAGAAATGCTCATATTCATGAAAGGATTTAAAAACAGAATTGACTTCAGGGGGCACACAGGTTTAAAGTGATTGGCAAAAGGATGATTTCCTTTTCCACAGCAAGTGGTTAGGATTCACTGCTTGAAAGTGGTGAAGGCAGGGGCAATTTTGGATTCCATAAGACACAAAATTTACAGGGCCAACAGGGAAAGGCAAAGAATGGGAGTGGCAGAGGCATTCCTACAGCTGGCCAGCAGAGACGTAGCAGGTTCAGTGGCCTGTGGTATGATTTCAGGGACAAGCACGACCCACTCAGACAGAACTAGAACACTCGTATGTGGAAATCATCCTCACCAACTCTGTAAGACCTACCTCCTTGTCACTGGGGGCTTAACCTTGACAGTTGCTTGTCGGCAAGTTGTGAAAATAACCCGCTGGCTCTGGGAGCTGAGGTTTTGTCCAGCACACACACTATCTGCATACACAAGTCGGCTGAGTCTGGTAAACGTTCGAAACATGTTGAGAGCGTGAAGGAGACTAATGGCATCCACTGAGACACTGAGCATCCAGCATCATATGTGCAGCACTTATAGAGCACTCAGAACACACCTTCTCTCCCACCCAGTACTGTATACGTCATGCTCTGTATCAAAGATCAGCACAGACCATTCAACTATGCAGTCCCAGCAAACTCATTAATCATTTACCCGTTGGTTTGGCACTGAGCTTACTGATTAGAAGCAAGCTAACCTTTCCCCTACTTTCAGAACATCGTCAACAAAAACTCAAACTAAAAATCTTGCTTCACTTGAGAAAGAAACAGAGGAAATGGGCAGACAATCATTCTCAAGGTAAAGTTGCTGCCTTTCAGATGAGACACTAATCTTAGGTCCAGCTGACTTGCTCAGGGAGATGGAACAAGTGTAGAGATTCATGTTGACACTCAGGAGGTGGATGGCCCAATAGGTGAGGGATGTGCATCGTTTGAATCCATTTTTTGGTGTTTGCCCTCTGTATGAAGCTGGTCCTATGTGCTCACTCTCTCCACCACCATTTGGCCAAACTCTGCTCAGTTATTCCACTGGCCCACAACCACAAAACAACAGGTTGTCATCTTAAACCTTGCAACTCATCCTATGGCTGTGACCCCCTGATTTTCACCCTGCAGCCATTACAAACACCTTTATTCTATCTGCTTGGCCCTATTCCTTTTCTAAATTGTAGTTTTTCGAGTCAATTAACCAATAATTTACACTGCTTTAATGCAAATTGTTGTTAAAAATATTCAGGTGAGGAATGGTCTCTCAGAATCCCAGATGCTTATATTACAAGAGGCCATTTGGCCTGTCAAGTGTAGTCTGGCTCTCAGAAGGAGCAATTTGCTTACCCAGGTGATCTTCCTGTAATCCTGTATTCTTCCCTTTCAGAAATTACCTTCAACACACCATTGCATTACAAATCCTACACATCCGCTGTGTGAAACCATTTCTCCCATTCTGCCCATTACCTGCAATCTGTCCGCTCTCCTCCTCGATCCTTCTATCAATTGGGATAGTTTCTCTCTATTTACTCTGTCCAGACCCATCATTAGTTTGAATACTTCAACTAATTACCTTTCATTTTTTTCCTTCTCGGAGGAACACACTCCACAAGTTTAGATCCCTAATTGAAATGCAAATTTAATCCCACTGCAATTATTCCACATTCTGCATTTTTATGGCACCTTTTGATACAACAGAATGCATTCCAAAATACATAATCAAACAAAATAAGAGTCTGATCCACACACCGAAATCAACAGCAACAAGTACCATTTCAAAACACTCAAACACATATTCCAGACTGACCTCTCCATTGTTGATCAGATATGGAGTTAAACTCCTTTCAGGAGCTTGCAAGTTTCCTCAGCCTCATCTGAAGAACAGCACTGGAGTTCTCCCCAATATCTTGGCCAACATTTATCCCTCAAATAATAAAACTAAGCACATTACCAGATTTTTCATCTGAATCGCTGTTTGATGGCCTTAATGGTGTACAGTTTGGCTGCATTTGTGCCAACAAAAGAGGTGGCAATGGTTCCATAATAGGTAATTGCATGTGGGGCATTTTTAGGATGTATGCAGGATGCAAAAAAGGTACTGTGTTCCTTCCAGACATTTCTGCAAGCTGTGGTAAATTGTTCTGTTTGTGGTAACTCTGCACTCCTCCAATTTTGGCATCTTGTATGTTCCCTTTTCCCACCACTGATAGTCAAATTCCTTTCCAGAACCTTGCTCCCTCTGCCTCCTCCTTTAAGAAACTTCTTGTAGTTCACATGTGACCTAGCTCTTGGTCATTTGTCCTAATATGTCCTCCTCCATTGAAGATTGGAGGAAATAGGAGGACAAGGCATGCTTGGAAAGGTGCTGCAGCAGGGAGGGCTTCAGATTGCTGGGACACAGCCTGATTCTGGGGAAGATGGTACCAGATACGCTGCACCTGAACAGATGTGTTCCTTTGTTCATGCCATTGGGAGGGCTTTAAACTAAATTGACAGGAGTGTGGAGCCAAAGAAAGAATAACAGAGGACAATACATAAGGATATAACTGGCATTAGCAGAGAGAACAGTAAGTTAATCGGTGAAAATGGAGTAGGGTAAAAAGAAAGAAAGTCCAAAACAGAGTTAACGCATGCAAATGGATAGAGCATAGTTACAGATGCAGATTATCATGTGTAATTATGATGTTGTAGCGGTAAGAGACTTGGCTCAAGGAAGGACAAGATTGGGTGTTAAATATTGTTGGGCATAAATTATTCATGAAAGATAGCAATGGGATGAAAGGAGGTTGGGCAGCTGTATTGGGTAAGAGGGTGCTGGAGAAAGAGGAAGTCTCAGTGTTCAAAGACAGAGTCAATTTAGTTAGAGCTATGGAGTAAAAAGGGTGTAATTACACTGCTTGGTGTAGTCTACAGACCGCCTACTAATGAAAAGGACGTAGATTAACAAATTGGCAGGGAAATTACAGAGAAATGCTAACATCAGAAGGGAATGAAAATTTTGAACTTCAATTACCCAAAAATCGGCTGGGATACTGGTAGCACAAGGGGGCAAATGTTCCTAGATTGTGTTCGAGAATATCCTACAGAGGTATGCATCCAATCCAACAAGGAAGGATGAACTGTTGGAACCGGTCTTTGGAAATCAGATGGACCAAGTGAATCAAGTGTCGGTCGGGTAACATTTAGGAGACATGTAACAATCAAAGAGCAAGGAAAATCAATTGGCAGAAAGCTGACTTAAAGGGGCGAGAACAAAGCTGAATAAAATTGATTGGAATAAAAGCAGTAGCTGAATAATGTGCCACCTTCAAAGAGCAAATGGTTCAGGTACATTTGAGGTAATTCCCCTCTAAATGCAAACAGTAAGGCAAACAAATTCAAATTTCCTGAGTGACAATGGCAGTAGAAATTAACAGCAGAAAGAATAAGTATGTAAATGACAGTTGTAATGCAGAAAATACAATTGAAAATCAATAGAAATACCTAAGGTTTGGAAAGAAGTGAAAAAGCAAGTAAAAGAAGCAAAGAGGACCAATGATAAAAAACATTCCTGATGAAGGGCTTTTGCCCGAAACGTCGCTTTTACTGCTCCTCGGATGCTGCCTGAACTGCTGTGCTTTTCCAGCACCACTAATCCAGAATCTGGTTTCCAGCATCTGCAGACATTGTTTTTACCTGATAAATTGGGGAGCTCAGTCACTAGAAGTGTTCACAATTAATAAGGAAGAAGTCTTGTACAGATTGTTGCCACTTAAAATAGACAAGATACTGGGACCAGATAAGATGCATCCAAAGATTTTGAAGGAAGCAATGGTAAAAATTGTGGAAGCACTGACCATAATCTTTCACCTTCTCTGGACTTAGGAAGGGTACCAGAAGATTGGAGAATTCCAAAACATTACAGCCTTGATCAAGATAGATTTTAAGGATAATCCCAGCAATGACTGAGCATTTAGTTTAACTTCATTGATGGGAAAACTTCTGAAAATAATGATCATGAATAGAAATAGTATTCACGTGGAAAGAGATGGGTTGATCAGGATGACTTAGCATGAATTTCTAAAGAGGAAATCATGTTTAACTAACTTTCTGGAATTTTTTCCAAGAGGTAACAGAAAGGGTCAATGAGGGTAATGTGGCATAGATAGATTTCCAGAACAATTTTTTTTGAGAAAAGGAATAGGTTGTGGTATAAAAGGGCACAGTGGCAGCGCAGATACAAATTGGCCAAGTGAGTGATAGGAAACAGAGAGGAATGGTCAGTGGATATTTTTCAGGTCGGAGGAGGGTCTGTAATGGAGTTCTCCCCAGGGGTCACCATTGGGACACTTGCTTTTTCAGATATATATTATTGATCTGGTTCTTGGTGTGCAGGGTACAATGTTCAAGGCTGCTGATCGCACAAACGTAGAAGAATTGTAAGCCATGAAGAGGATAGTGTGGAACTTCAAAAGGATATTAGCAAGTTGGATGAGTGGGCAGATAAGTGGCAGATGAGGTTCAATGCAGAGAAGTGTGAGGTGATGCACCTCAGTCAGAAGTACAATACTAAAGCAGAAACATGAGCAGAGGGACCTGTTGTAAATGTGTGCACAAATCATTGATTGTGACAAGGACATGGGAGAAATCAGTTAATAAAGCATTCAGTGTTTCAGCTTTCTTGAGAGGGATATAGAGTAAAACAGCAACAAATAATGTTGAACTTATATAATCACACCACTCACCTCAACTGGAGTAATGCGTACAGTGTGAGCACCACATTACAGGAGAGATGCAAATGCATTGCAGAGAGAGCAGAAGCAATTATTACTTGAATGCTTCCAGAGATGAGAAACTTTAGTGATGAGAATAGATTGATGCAGTTGGGACCGTTCTCCCTGCAGAGAAGGAGCCCCCAAGCAGAGATTTGATAGAGGTTTTCAAAATCATGAGTGGGCTGGACTGTGTAGAGAGGGAGAAGCTGTTCTCACTCAGAAAAGGAACAAGTTCAGGAAGGTAGGAAGATTTTAAAAGTGCTGCATAAATAAAGCAATGGTGATGTGAGAAAAAAACATTTTCACAAAGAAGGTAGGGTATATACTGCCTTGAGCATGTCGAAATAAGGCTCATCAGAGGCATTCAAGAGGGCACTGGATGGTTATTTGGATAGAAATAGACAATAGACAATAGGTGCAGGAGTAGGCCATTCAACCCTTCGAGCCTGCACCGTCATTCAATATAATCATGGCTGATCATTCCTAATCAGTATCCTGTTCCTGCCTTATCTCCATAACTCTTGATTCCACTATCTTTGAGAGCTCCATCCAAGTCCTTCTTAAATGAATCCAGAGAGTGGGCCTCCACTGCCCTCTGGGACAGACATTACAGGAAAAGGCAGCAGATTGGCACCTCGTAATAGAAGTGGGCAGGCACAATTCTGTGATAATCACTGCTCCTGTGAAGCACCTTGGGTCATTTGACTATGTTAAAGGTACAGTATAGAGACAAGTTGTTGCAGCATTGTGGGGGAAACTCCAACATGAGAACTCAAGTCATGACTTGCACATTTTTCAAGGGGCAGCAGGTGATTGCTCAATGACCTGGAGATAGAGTTGTAGAGAAGTACAGGATGGAAACAGACCCTTCGATTCAACTCGTCCATGTGAGATATTAAAGACTTAATTTGCTCTGCTAACCTGCAAGAATTCAAATGCACTATACATTGTAATTATACTAGCCTCCTCTGGCAGCTCATTCCATACATGAACTACCCTCTGCGTGAAAACATTGCCCTTAAGATCCCTTTTATATCTTTCCCCTCTCACCCTAAACCTGTGCCCTCTAGTTTTGGACTTCCCCACTCCATGGAAAAGACCTTGTCTACTTACCCTATTCTTCCCCTGCATGATTTTAAAAATCTCTATAAGGTCACCCCTCAGCTGCTGACATTTCAAAGAAAACAGTTCCAGCCGATTCAGCCTCTCCCTATAGCTCAAATCCTCCAACCCTGGCAACATCCTTGAAAGAGTTCAGAAAAGATTGACAGGTTTCAGAACATCCTTTTGATCGGAAGGATATCAGAACTGCACACGAAATTCCAAAAGTGGCCACCAATGTCCTGTACAGCTGCAACATGACCTCCCAATTCCTATACTCAATGCTCTAACCAATAAAGGAAAGCGTACCAAACACCTTCTTTACAATCCTATCTACCTGCAACTCTACTTTCAAGGAACTATGAACCTGCACTCCAAGGTCTCTTTGTGTAGCAACATTCTCCAAGACCTTACCATTAAGAGTGTATCAGTCCTGTTCTGATTTGCTTTTCGAAAATGCAGCACCTTGCATTTATCTAAATTAAACTCCATCTGCCACTCCTCACCCTATTGGACCATCTGATCAAGATCCTGTTGTACTCTGAGGTAACTTCCTTTGTTGTCCACACCCAGTTTCTCTTGCTTTTCCCTATTAATGAAGTCGATGTCAGTGCTGTGCTAATATAAAATGGTGGCTGTGAACAAAACGAAGATGTTTGCCTGACTCATTTGGGTCTGGAATTCTGTAAGGGAGAAGGGGAATGTGTCAAAAGCCATTTGCATTTGTAGATCCTTGCTAAGGTAGGAAATGGAGACAGCTCTTTGAAGGTGATTAAAATGCAAATTCCAGAACCTGTTTACAGTGAATTCCTGAGACAATGTCACATTTCAGTAACGTCTGCCTTACTTTCCATGCTCCAGATATCCAAGAGGTGGTATGTTGCCTTACTGACTGGGAACAAAAAACAGTCAGGCCCTCGGCTAAATGTGACAAGAATAAAGAAGTTATTATACTCTACTGTGCAATGCTCTGTCCAGTGAGACTGCAAAATCGAGCTTGTCAGATCCTTAACCCACTATGCACTGATGGGATTTGCAAAGGTCTTATCCAACACAGGTAGAACTTGCAAAATCAAAAATCTGGCAAGTTACCACAGATCAGAGGCATGCTGTTTCTTTGTAAGAATGCACTCAAGGGAAAAACAGGATGGTACTTCACTTGATTGAACAATGGACAAGGCAGGCCAGTTCCAAACTCAAACTCAATAAGCAGACAGTTGGGGTATGCAATACATATCCAATGAAAATGAACAACTGACCTTGGCCAGCCTGTGTTGTGTACAAAGTCTCAACTTTACTGCCAATAAAGTAAGTTTTTGTGCCAATATCTGCTTCTGGTAACTTCACCCACAACTGAATTAGAATCATAGGAATTTTATAGAACAGCATTCTGTCTGGGTGTATCACTACCTGGTATGGCAACTGTACCATTCAAGATCGGAGACGGTTACAGAGAGCGGTGAACTTGGCCCGGACAATCACAAGGGCCAACCTCCCGTCCAAAGAATCCATCTACCAGGCCCACTGTCAAGGAAAGGCTGTCAGCATTCTTAAAGATCCATCACACCCTGGCAATGTTTTTCTACAACCTCTACCATCGGGGAGAAGGTACAGAAACCTGAACACGCACCAGCCGGTTTAGCAACAGTTTCTACCCTACTGTTGTTAGAATACTGAATGGACTCACAAACTCCTAACATTCGTCTGTACCTGTGTTTTTGTTTTTGCCGCTGTTTACCTATTATTTACTTATCTATGCTACTTAACTCTGTGATCTGCCTGTATTGCTAGCAAGACAAAGCTTTTCACTGTGCCTCGGTTCAATTCATCACACCTGTACAAACCCTGTAAAAGAGCAAACTCTTTTCTCATTTCCTGCCACCTTTTAAACTTTCCTATTTCAAATATTTATACTTCCCTGGCAGAAATGATGATAAATTCTGTTTTCACTTCTATTTCAAGAGGGGCAATACATGCTCTAACAATCCTCTCTAGACTATTAATGACACCATTAAACTCAGGCCTTCTCATGACCAATTCACCAATGCACACAAATAGATCATCCCTCGTTCACATCATCAAGATCGACAATGAAAAGTTGCAGCTGCGAGTGTGTTGTTGGAAAAGCACAGCAGGTCAGGCAACATCCAAGGAGCAGGAGAATCGACGTTTTGGGCCAGAGCCCTTCATCAGGAATGATTCTCCTGCTCCTCGGATGCTGCCTGACCTGCTGTGCTTTTCCAGTACATACTCTCGACTCCGATCGCCAGCATCTGCAGACCTCACTTTCTCCTAGTAAAAAAATTGTACTCAACTCTGCTTGTTACTCCTAAATTCTTTATCCTCAATATAATTTCTGAATCCGTTTTGAACAGATTAAAGCCCCAGTTTGATAAAGCAAACCTGCAACTCACATTTCAGATCAAACACAGAGTCATAGAGATGTACAGCACAGAACCAGACCCTTTCGTCCAACCTGTCCATGCCGACCAGATACCCCAACCCAATCTAGTCCCACCTGCCAGCATCCGGCCCAGATCCCTCCAAACTCTTCCTATTCACATACCCAACCAAATGCCTCTTAAATGTTGCAATTGTACCAGCCTCCACCACATCCTCTCATTCCTTACACGTACCACCCTCTGCGTGAAAACGTTGCCCCTTAGGTCTCTTTTATATCTTTCCCCTCTCACCCTAAACCTACGCACTCAAGTTCTGGACTCCCCCACCCCAGGGAAAAGACATTCCCTATTTATCCCATCCAAGCCCCTCATGATTTTATAAACCTCTAAGGTCAGCCCTCAGCCTCTGACGCTCCAGGGAAAACAGCCCCAGCCCATTCAGCCTCTCCCCATAGCTCAAATCCTCCAACCCTAAGAACATCCTCGTAAATCTTTTCTGAACCCTTTCAAGTTTCAAAACATCTTTCTGATAGGAAGGAGACCAGAACTGCGTGTAATATTCCAAAAGTGGCCTAACCAATGTCCTGTACGGCTGCAACATGACCTCCCAACTCCTGTACTCAATACTCTGCCCAATAAAGGAAAGCATACCAAACGCCTTCTTCACTATCCTATCTACCTGCGACTCCACTTTCAAGGAGCTATGAACCTGCACTCCAAGGTCTCTTTGTTCAGCAACACTCCCTAGGACCTTACCATTAAGTGTATTAGTCCTGCTAAGATCTGCTTTCCCAAAATGCAGCACCTCACATTTATCTAAATGAAACTCCATCTGCCACTTCTCAGCCCATTGGCCCATCTGATCAAGATCCTATTGTAATCTGAGGTAATTTTGTTCGTTGTCCACTACACCTCTAACATGCTAAAGTTCCTTTAAGAATCTTCACTCTCAGTCCTCACTAGTTTAATGGGTATGAGTACACAATGGGGCCATAAAGTTTACAGTTCCAGATGTGATCCTCAGTTAGTGTATTATTGTCCAGTCAGCAGTACTGATGTTTTAATAAGCTTGACTGCTGGCCTTGGGTAACAGATGCTTCTGCACCTTATCACTTCTCGAGTAACATTTCTGGCAAGCGTTTTCAGCTCACAGGTGAAGAAACCAAACCCGAGGAAGGACATGTAGTAAAAGAAGAGATGACCAAATTAAGATTATTGGCAAAAAAACAGGTTAGAAGAAATGTTTATTTTTACACAGTAACGTTTTGTGATCTAGAACGTGCTGCCTGAAAGGGCAGGTGGAAGCAGACTCAATCACAATTTTCAAGAAAATTGACTAAATACTTTAAGGAAGAAACTCTGCAGGGCTATAGGGAGAGAACAGAATGAGTGTGGGACTAGTTGGATAGCTCTTTCCAAAAAAACATAAGGGGCCAAATAGCCCATTTCTGTGGAGTGTGACATGATGATTGAGGGGGAGAATCCAATGAGTTCAATACGTACTGTCCACATCTTGAAGAACCAGGAACAATGGTAAGCTGCCTGATGAGACTGAGTGTCCCCTCAATTCCACTAGGCTGAGAGGTTCATCCATGCAATGTCCCCCCCAGCAGCTAAGGACCCTCCCAGATACCGACAGTATTAATATACAAGTGATAATCCATTTTAGAGATAACACACATGAATTAGTGTGAAAAATGAAAGTATTCATCTGGCAAAGTGGGAAAAGGCATATGACTAGAATGAGCTCTTCACTCTCTGACCTGTCCCACCATGATAATTAGATCATGACCAACCTGAATTTAACTCCATATCCCTTCACACTCTCAAACAACAAAAACCTTTCAATCTCAGTCTTGAAAGCTTCAACTGCTCCACAGCATTGAAAGCTCTGGGAGCAGAGACAGCATTCCAGATTTCCATTTGACTTGGTGCACGTACTTTCTGACATCACCATTGTCTTCGACTCTGCCACAAGAGCAAAGTGATCCTAACTACTCTATTCATCCCTTTAAGAATCTTCTGAGATTAGGGCTGAGGCATTTTGCATCGTTTCCCAGGTGACGGAACTGGACTGTGTGTCTGGTCTGTTGCTTTATGTGGACATTGGTTGTCTGAAAGAAAAAACTGTCCCATTCCCTGGCAATAACATTCCTCACTTTGACATGCATAGAATTCACAGGTTGGAATGGGTTAACAAACAGTTACATTGCCCTCAATACCCTTACCTCAACTTGACCATGGATGCCCCAGAACTTTACTCAGCTTATCAACAGATAAACGTTACAAAGTTCACAACAACAGAACAGGCTGCACAAAACTATTTACTTTGACTATGACCTCAAAGCTGACAGCATGGTGAAATGTAGGTGAAAGGGCTGGCTAGACAGTTGCTGAACAATACTGCATGACAATAGTATAATCAGCTGTTCCAATTTCCAGAAAAGACTTTCCACATGACTGATCCTTGGTTCAGTTTAAAAGCAGCTCATCATCAGAGATACTATCCCCAGAAGAAATGTCAAGCAGTTTGCCCATGTTCTGCGACATATTTAAAAATGCCAGTGATACACTACACATAGACTGAATAGCTCAACACTGAAGCCTCAATTAAAACACCATAGGTAAATCTCAGAGCAGCTTACACAACAGGAGCACTACTGCAAAACAAAATCCTTACTGCTCGAAACTGCCACGCTGGTGTCAAAATGATTCACTGGTGATATGACGTGGGCAGAAAACCAGCGTTCCCTCAATGAAAAGCAGAAAATCTTAACCTAACAAATGTCTCCCCTGATTATGAGCAGCTTCATCCAGGCTCACATCAGTAAGATATTCACACCTTATTGAGGTGCAAATGGAATAAAATCAACCTGTATTCACTGAACAGCCCAAAACTGTCAGAAGCACTCACTACTTTTTGAACATGAAACAAGAGTGGAGGTGCAGATTATTTTCTAAATGTGGAAGGCTTTGGAAATCTGAAGCTCAAAGGGATTTAGGAGTCATAGTTCAGGATTTTCTGAAGGCTAACATGAAGGTTCTCTTGGCAGTTAGGAAGGCAAATGCAATGTTAGCATGCATTTCAAGATAATTAGAATACAAAAGCAGAGCAGTACTTGCTGAGGCTGTATAAGGTACAGGTCAGACCACATTTGGAATATTGTGAGCAGTTTTGGGCCTTGTATCTGATGTTGGAGGCAGTCCAGAGGAGGTTTACAAGAATGATCCCAGGATGAAGAGCTTGTCTCAGAGGAGCGGTTGAGGACTACAGGTCCACATGTGGAGTTTAGAAGGATGAGGGGGGAGTTGATTGAAACTTACAGATACTGAGGGGCCTGGATAGAATGGACGTGGAGAAGATGTTTCCACTGGTAGGAGAGACTAGGACCCGAGGGCACAGCCTCAGACCCTGTAAAATTGATATGAGGAGGACCTTTTTCAGACAGAGGGATGGTGAATATGTGGAACTCATTGCCACTGAAGGCTGTGGAGGCCAAGTCACTGAGTAGGAAACACAGAAGGACAGGTGACTTGGTGACAGTGAGGGAGCACTTTGGGACCAGTAAACATAGTTTTATTAAAATAGTTACGGAGAGGGACAAAACTGGTCCACAGGTTCAAGTTCTAAACTGGGGCAAGGTGAATTTTGATGGAATTAGACAGGAGCTTGCAGAGATTGATTGGAGTAGTTTGTTTGCAGGCAAAGGGATCTCTGAAAAAGTGGGAGGCCTTTAAATGTGAGATATCTAGAGTTCAAGGTCTAAATGTTCCTAAGAGGGTGAAGGGCAAGGTTGGCAGGAATAGGAAACCCTGGATGACAAGAGATATTGAGGCTTGGACCAGAAATAAGGATCAGGTACATGCAGCTGGGACAAAGGGACTCTCTGGAGGTGGATGGGGGACACAGGAGTTTACTGAAGAAGGAAATCAGGATGGCAAAAAGGGGGCACGAGATAGCCTTGCCTGAGAAAATTAGGCTAATGATATTTTTTTCTTTGATACTTAAGAAAAAAGTAACTCCAGAGAGAATAGGACCCCTCAAGGACCAAAGTGGACAAATATGTGTAGAACCACAGGAGATGGGGGAGGTCCTTGATGAATATTTCTCCTCTGTTTTTACTGTGGTGAAAGACAAGACGACTTGGGAACTTGAGGACGTTAGCGATGATATCTTGATGACAGTCCAATATTGCAGTAGAGGAGGCTGTATTAAAATGTAAGAAGGTGGATAAATCTCCTGGTCCAAACCAGATATATCCAAGAGGCTTGAGAAAGAAAATGCGGGACCCTGGCTGATATTTTTGCATCATTAGCCATGGGTGAGGTCCTGGAATACTGGAGGGTAGCGAATGTTGTCCCGTTATTCAAGAAGGGCTGCAAAGGAAAACCTGGGACCTATAGACCGGTAAACCTAAAATATGTGATAGGTAAGTTACTTGAGAAGATTCTCAGGAATAAGACAGTACATGCATTTGGAAAGACAGGGTTGGATTTGGAGTAGTCAGCATGGCTTTGTGCATGGGAGATCATGTCTCACAAATTTGATAGAGTTCTTCCATGAACTGACCAGGAAAGTTGACAAGGGAAGGGCCGTAGACATAGTCCGTATGGATTTCAATAAGGCCTTTGACAAGATTTCATCCAGTTGGCTGCTCTGGAAGGTTAGATTGCATGGAATTCAGTGGGCAAATTGGATACACAATTGGCTTGATGGTAGGAAGCAAAGTGGAAAGATACTTGTCAGACTGGAGGCCTGTGACTAGCGGCATACCTCGGGGTCGGTGCTAGACACATTGCTGTCTGTTATTGATGCCAATGATTTGGATGAGAATGTACAAGGCATGAACAGTAAGTTTGCAGATGACACTAAACAGGTATCATGGATAATGAGGAAGGTTATCAGAAATTGCAACAGGACCTTGGTCAGCTGGGGAAGTGGGCTGAGAAGTAGTAAATGGAGCTTAATATAGATGTGCAATGTCTTACATTTGGGAAAGTTAAATCAAGGCAGAAGTTTCATGGTGAATGGTCGGGCCTTAAGGAGCGCAGTGGAACAGAGGGATCTTGGAGTTCAGATTCATGGTTCTCTGAAAATGGAGTCACAGGTAGACAGGGCAATGAAGACGATGTTTGGCACAGTGCACTACACAGTGGCACTAAGAGTAGAAGTTGGGAAGTTATGTTGCAGTTGTACAGTACATTGGTGAGGCTGCACTTGGAGTACTGTGTTCAGTCTGGGTCACCATGCTATAGGAAGAATTGTATTAAACTGGAAAGAGCACAAAAGAAATTTACAAGGACCTTGCCAGGACTCAAGGGTCTGAGTTGTAGAGAGAGTTTGGACAAACTAGGACATTTTTCTTCAGAGCATGGGAGATGGAGGGGGATTTTATAAGAGGTGTATAAGAACATGAGAGGCATGGATAGGGTGAATGCCCTCAGTCTTTTTCCCAGGGTTGGGGAACCAAGGGCGAGAGGGCACCAATTTAAGGATAGATGGGAAAGAATAAAAGGGAACCTGAGGGGCTACTGTTTTACACAGAGGGTGGTACGTACATGGAAAAAGCTGCCAACAGAAGTGGTTGAGGTTGGTACTTTAACAATATTTAAAAGGCATTTGGACAAATACAAGGATAGGAAAGCATTAGAAGGATATGGGCCAATTGCAAGGAAATGGGGTTAGCATAGATGGAGATTTTGGTCTGCACAGACCAGTTTGGGCTGAAGGGCCTGCCTCCATGCTGTAGGACTCTATGACGCTATGAAGGTAATTAACACAGAGATAGACTGGTTTTTGATTGGTAAGGGGATCAAGGGTAACAGGGAGAAGGTAGGAGAATGGGGTTAAGAAACATATCAGCCATGATTGAATGGTGGAGCAAGTCTTAATGGGCTGAATGGCCTATTTCTGCTTCTTTATCTAATGGTCTTATAGACTCTTTATCAGAATGACCCTGATGAAACATCACTGGACTTGAGACATTAACTCTGCTTTCTTCCCACAGATGCTGCCAGACCTGCTGAGTTTCACCAGTAATTTCTCTTTTTTGTTTCAGACCTTGATTGTGAGAGGGACGAGACTGGCAGCTTAATGCTCTGCGATTTAGATGTTTCAGGTGAGATAGAGATAGATGTAAAACAGGTGAGGGAGTTGCATTACTTATAAGGGAGAATATCACAGCTGTACTGAGGGAGGCCACCTTGGAGGGCGCATCCAGCTAGGTCAAACGGATAGCACTCAGGAATAGGAAGGGTGCAATCACTTTAATTGAATTATACTACAGGCCACCCAACAGCCAGACAGCGATGGAAGAACAGATATGTGGACAGATTACGGGAAAATTTAAAAGCAATAGCGTTCTTTTGATGGGTGATTTTAACATCAGTTATCCTGACTGTGACACATTTAATGTCAGGGCCTTAGATGGAGTCGGGAATTTGTTAGGTGTGTCCAGGATGGTGTTTGAAACAAGCGTAAATAATCCAATGACGGAAGGGGCCTTATTGACATTGGGAATGAGCCCGGCCAGGTGATCAAAGCTTCAGTAGCGGAGCATTTTGCAAACAGTGACAATAATTCTGCATGTGTTAAGTTACTTATGGATAAGGTCAAAAGTAGCCTTCGGGTGAAAGTATTAAACTGGGAGAAGGCTAACTATCACAATATTAGGTAGGAACTGGGGAATGTAGATTGGGATGGCTGTTTGAGGGAAAATTCATATCTGACATGTCGGAATTTTTCAAAGGTCAGTTGATGAGAGTGCAGGACTAGCATTTCCTTGATAATGAAAGATAAGGATGGCAAAATTCAGGAACCTTGGATGACAAAAGAAATTGAGATCTGAATCAAAAAGAAAAAGGAAGCATACGTAAGGTTTAGTATCGAAAATGTGGCACTGGTAAAGCACAACAGATTAGGCAGCATCCGAGGAGGAGGAGAGTCAACGTTTCGGGCATAAGCCCTTCATCAGGAATGTCAGTCTCAGGTGAGTCCCAGGAGGGGTATGTTGATATTCTAAGGCACATACAAAACAATATGGCACAGGAACGGATTCTTCAGCCCAAGCCTGCGCTGATTCTAATACATATTTAGACCCACTACTTATTGTCCATGCATGGTTTCTATCTCTGTTTGACTCCTGTTCAAGTGTCTATTGAGATACACCTTAAATGCTGCTAACGTACCTGCTTCCACCAACTTCACTAGCAGTGTGTTCCAGGCCGAGATTGTGGTGATGGAAAAGCACAGCAGGTCAGGCAGCATCCGAGCAGGAGAATCGACGTTTCAGGCATACACCCTTCACGAGGTGTCTTCTTTGGTTTTATCAAGGGCCGATGCCTGAAACGTCGATTCTCCTACTCCTCAGATGCTGCCTGACTTCTCCAGAACCACACTCTCGACTCTGATCTCCAATATCTGCAGTCCTCACCTTCTCCCAGTGTGTTCCAGGCACCAACCACCCTCTGTGTGAAAACGTTTTCCCCGCACTTCTCCCTTAAACTTTCCCTCTCTCACCTTAAACCTCCATCCTCTTGTAGTTGAAAAGTCAACGTAAAAAATGTGTTGGGTGTTTTGAAAAGCATGAAGGTAGACAAGTCCCCAGGACCTGATCACATCTATTCCAGCAGCTGCTCTTCCCAAGACTGCAAGAAATTACAGAGTCATGAACACAGCCCAGTCCATCATGCAAACCAGCCTTCCATCCATTGGTTCCACCTACACTTCTCATGCCTCAGGAAAGTAACCAACATCAAAGATTACCCATTCCAGTAATACTCTTTTCCACCCTCTTCTGTCAGGCAGACAATATACAAGTTTGAATACACATACGAATAAATTCAAGAAAGCTTCTTCACTACTGTTACTAGACTTTTGAATGAACCCCTCAAATGTTTGTTGATATCTCTCTCTGCAGCTGTAACACTGTATTCTGTTACCCTGATGTGCTTTGTATGGTACGGTCTACCTGCATAGTACATGCAAAACAACACTTTTCACTGTATCTCAGTACGTGACAACAGTAAATCAAACTCAAAATGCTGAGGGAGGTGGGTGAGGAAATGGCTGGGGCCTTGTACAAAATCTTTGAGACCGCTCCTGTGACTAAAGGGGATACAGTGGACTGGAGAATTGTTCCTTTGTTTAAGAACGGCAACAGGGATAATTTGGGAAATTACAGGCCTGTGAGCCTTGCATCAGTGGTAGGGAAATTACTGGAGAAGATTCCTAAGCATAGGATTTACTCATACTTGAAAGAAATATGAACTTATTAGCAATAGGCAGCATGGTGTTGTGCGGGGAAGGTTGTATCTCACAAACTCAATTGAGTTCTTGGAGAAAGTGACAAAGATAATTGATGAGGGCAGGGCAGTAGATGTTACCTGTAAAGACTTTAGCAAGGCCTTTGACAAAGTTCCTCATGGCAGACTCATACAAGAGGTGAAGTCACACCTCCTCCAATCTGGTGTACTGCATGCACTTCACCCAATGAGGCCTACTCTATGAATCAAGCACAGACTGGTTGACCGCTTTAGATCACACTAAAATTGGAGATGTGGTGGACAGCGAAGAAGGTTACCTCAGAGTACAATGGGATCTCGATCAGATGCGCCAATGGACCAAGGATTGATAGATGGAATTTAAATGTGAGGTGGTGCGTTTCGGAAAGGCTAACCAGGGGGGACTTATACACTTAATGGTAAGGCCCAGGGAAATGTTGCTGAACAAAAAGGCCTTGGAGTGCAGGTTCCTAGCTCCTTGAAAGTGGAGTTGTAGGTAGGTAGGATAGTCAAGGCGGCATTTGGTATGCCTTGCTTTTTGGTAAGTGCACTGAGTATTGGAATTGGGAGGTCATGTTTCAGCTGTACAGGATATTAGTTCAGCCACCTTTGGAGTATTGCATGCAATTCCAGTCTCCCTCCTGTAGGAAGGATGTTGGGAAACTTGAAAGTGTTCAGAAAAGACTTACAAGGATGTTGCCAGGGTTGGAAAATTTGAGTTATAGGGAGAGGCTGAATGGGCTGGGGCAGTTTTCCCTGGAGCATCGGAGGCTGGGGGGTGACCTTATAGAGGTTTATAAAATCATGAGGTGCATGGATAGAGTAAATAAGCAAGGTCTTTTCTCCAGGGTGGGGGTGGGGGGAGTCCAAATCTAGTGGGCAGAGGTTTAAGATGAAAGGGGAAAGATATAAAAGGAACCTTATCACACAGAGGGTGCCTGTATTAAATGAGGCTGGTACAATTACAACATTTAAAAGGCATCTAGATGGGTATATGAATAGGTAAGGTTTAAAAGCAATATGGGCTAACTGCTGACAAATGGAATTAGATTTACATTTACATAGGACATCTGGTTGGAATGGTTGAATTAGACTGAAGGATCTGTTTCCATGCTGGATATCTCCATGACTCTAAGTGCCAGGAATGTGGTGCCGGAGGTGGTGGTGGAGGCAGATTTAATAGCAATGTTTTAAAGGCATCTTGACAGATATGTGAATAGGCCGCGAATAGAGAGATCTCCAGCATCTGCAGACTTCACTGTCTCCTAGGGAATAGAGGGATACAGATCGCACAGAGGCAAAAGGGTTTTTGTTTTGGAAGTTGCAGGAGGTGGTCTTCCCATGTATCTACTGCCCTTGTCCTTCTACATGGCACAGATTGTGGGTTTGGAAGGTGCGGCCAGAGAAGCCTTGCAGAACTGCCTCCAGTATATGATTTTCAGCATTATCCAGCTTTTCACAAAATGACTGGTTTCTCATACATTCGTGAAATGGGAGAAACTTTCATCTGCTCTTTTGAAGAATGAAAAGGACCACAACTCTTCTCCACTCCTTCCCCATGTTCCTTGTCTTCATTCTCCACTATATCTTCACATGCTTTCCACAGCCCAAACAGCAGAGAGAGATCACACCAGCATTTTCATTCATGCAGCCTCCACACACACTATTTCTATCTTCTCTCCGAGCGAACTACCTTCCTCAGTTCTCTGACCAACAAACCCTCAAATTGCCTTTCACATTTCAAAAATCACATCCTCTGTTTACTGGATGTTTAGGTCAGCACTGTAAAAGATGAGAAATAAAGAGCAAAACACACACACACACACACACACACAATACTTTTCAAAGAACACACCAGGTCAATATAATTTGTGATTCACAAATACCGAATGACCATGTGCATTTCTGTAGCACCTTTTACAAGCTCAGAATATTCCAAAGTAATTTGCAACTAACAAAGTGTTTGCGAAGTGTATTCTATCAACTGTTCAGAAGTGTTACGATGCACAGATTGGATCTGACCTTGGGCCTCATAACCCAGAGATGGGGACACTATCACTGCACCACATTTCACTACTATAATGTGGGCAACACAGAAGCCAATTTACACACAAACATGATAATGATCAGGTAATCTATTTAGTGACATTAAGAAAACAGATCAAGCCACAGATTAATTCCTCATGTGATAAGACAACATTTCTGACGATACAAAACTCTAAGGACAGCACTGGAGTCTCAGCATTGTTTAGAATTTGAACTCTCACTGTTGTGACTCAAGAGGCAAAAGTGACTCAGAGCTAACACTGAATAGTGATGAGCCGATGAATGTGTTCACCACTGCAAGAAAGCTGTGATGGTTATAGACATGCTTCAACAATGCGAACTGCTGGAATACATTTTGTGACCCTGCACACACGTACAGAGAACAGGAAAATTCAGAAGCGCAGAGGAAGGATTGGATAGCCAATGGCATGACCTGCCACAAAAAGAAATTCAAGTGATCCAAATAGAAGGCTGGTTCAGTGTGGCAACAGCTGAATGAATCTATTCAGTCATCACTATCAACAGTGAGTTGAAGGATAAGAATTTTATTGGGATCGTAATTCCTGTTGTATATGTTCCATAGTCCAACATTCCAGGACTTCAAACAAAGGTACAGACGAATAAACATGCCATCTATACTAGCAGCAATAGGAAAAGTGCAAACAGAATAGAGATTTAATAAATATGGCAGCAAACTGGCCTGACTCAGCGACAATCCCCACTTCCTATCTAAACAAGATGATCAACTTTCACCTAATTCAGTAAGTCAGATGTTCAGCTATATTAGCCCACAGCTCTCTGTGAATTAGCCACATACTGAAACTAAATCAGAATCTATTATCACATGTCTAAATATCATAGCATACATAACAAGTGATAAAAAGCAGCACTTTACAGTTTTTCCATTGCACACCAGTGGACCTGGAATCATTACACACTAAACATAAGACCTTAAGAACTAGGAGCAGGAGTAGGCCATCTGGCCCCTCAGGCCTGCTCCGCCTTTCAATAAGATCATGGCTGATCTATTCATGGCCTCAGCTCCACTTACCCACCCTCTCACCGTAACCCTCAGTTCCTTTACTATTCAAAAAACTTAGTTTGAAAAAAACATTCAACGAGGAAGCCTCAGTTATTTCATTGGGCAAGATTTGGAGATGCTGATGTTGAACTGTGGTGTACAAAGTTACAAATCACACAACACCAGGTTATAGTCCAACAGGTTTAATTGGAAGCACTAGCTTTCGGAGCGCTGCTCCTTCATCAGGTGGTTGTGGCCGCTTTGTCATCCACGTAGCGGACCCAAACTTTGGGTTCACTACCTTGATGACACCTTTGTCATCACTAAACAAAACAAATTAAAAGAAACCTTCAAGACCATTAATAATACCCTTACTGACATAAAATTCACTAAAGAGGAAAACAACAATAAACTGCCATTCCTAGATGTCACAGTAGAGTGAACAGCCAATGGGGAACTTCAAACCAGCGTCTACAGGAAACACATACTGACCAAATACTGAACTACAGAAGCAATCATCCCAACACCTACAAATGAACATTATTTCAATGAGCCACTGCACACTGCAGCAGAGGGATTACGCAAAGCAGACGAAAATCATTTATACAGTGTATTGGAAAAAGAACAGGTACCCAATGAACACAGTCTGCCGGTTTCTCAGCAACAAACCCAAACAAGCAGACAAAATACGTCCAGAAACCCTAGCCACTCTCCCTTACATCAAAGACATCACAGAAATGACTGCCAGACAGCTCAGACCTCTTGGTATTACGGTAGCCCACATATCCACCAAGGCACTAAAACAGCAGCTAATGAACTTGAAAGACCCTATACAGACAACAAGCAAAACTAATGTAAATTACATAATACCTTGCAAGAACTGTAACAAACACTACATTGGACAAACAGGCAGAAAAGTAGCCTCCAGGATACATGAACATCAACTCGCCACAAAGAGACATGACCCACTCTCACCAGTATCCGTACATATAGATGAGGAAGGACACTTCGACTGGGACAACACACCCATCCTCGGAGGAGCTAAAAGAGACATGCATGAGAATTCCTAGAAGCATGGCATTCCAACTGGAGCTCTATCAACAAACACATAGATTTAGATCCCATTTACCACCCGCTGAGAAAAAGAACAGGAAATAATGTCACCACAGGAAATGACATCCCGACCCAAGGAAATCTAAACACACAAATAGAAAATGGGCCATGCCACCAGTGCTTCATCCAGAGGCTCACTGATGATGTTATCTAGTACAGTGACGAAACATCTGAAAGCAAACCTACATCCAGAAACCAACCTGTGCTACAAATCTTCCCAAAACTCACTAATACTGTGATCGTTCCTTCCAAAAGGTACCCTAACTATGAGATCACTAATTATTCCTGTCCCATGACACAGAACCCAATCTCGGATAGCTTGCTTCCTTGTCGGTTCCGTTACATACTGTTCAAGAAAACTAATGCAGATACATTCAATGAACTCCTCCTCAAGGCTACCCTGACCAACCTGATTCGACTAATCGACCTGTAGATTAAAATCCCCCATGATAATTGCCATACCATTTTTAAAGGCATTGCTTATTTATTTGCTTGTTGACTGCCCCAGTGTGATAGTATTATTTGGTGGCCTATAGATTCTGTCGATCAGTGACCTTTTCTTCATAACATCTCTAATTTCCACCCAAATGGATTCAATCTTATTCTCCATAGAATGTGTACCAGCTCTCACCACCACCCTGATGTCATCCTTAAATATCACAGCTACACCACATCCCTTACATTCCTGTCTGTCCTTCCAAATAGTCTGATATCCTTGGATATTTAACCCCCAGTCGTGACCATCCTGCAATCTTATCTCCGTGATGGCTACTAAATCATACTCATTCGCGATGATCTGTGCCATTAACTCATCTCCCTTATTTTAAACGCTGCAAGCATTCAGGATAAGTGTTTATGCTAGTTTTTATACCCTCTTTATGGATTCTAGCATCTCCATTAATAATATTTCCTGAGTTATCCTCAACATATGGTGTAGTGATAGACCACGCAGGTTAGAAGGTTGCAAGTCTTTTCTGGTATCAGTGCCACACTGTCCAGTCACTATCCAGTGACTTTTGTGTCAAACTGTGTGCCAACAGTCTGAAACATTGACTCTCCTTTCCACAGATGCTGCCAGAGGTGCTGAGTTTGACTGGATTTATGACTCTAATTAAACATTGTATCAAATAAAAAAACCCAAAATCTGGCTCAGTAATTGTTGTGTTCCTGTAATGATGAGTGCAATACTGCATCTTTCAGGCGGGATGTTAAACCAAGATCTCTTCTGCCCCCCCCTTGAATGGATGTAAAAAATCTCTTGGCATTTTTGCAAAGAAAAGCAGAGAGTTTTCCCTAGTGCCCTTGCCATCTTTCAAGCAAGGTCACAAAGAACTCGTCATTATCATATCACCATTTCTGGATCCCTGTGGTGTATAAATTAATTTCCAAGTTTCTTCAATGACAACAGGTTAAGGAACATTCCCTTCACAGGGAAAGGTAGGGCAAAAAGAACTAGTGGGAGAAAGTGAGCACTGAAGATGCTGGAGGTCAGAGTTGGAGAGTGCAGTGCTGGAAAAGCGCAGCTGGTCAGGCAGCATCTGAGAAGCAGGAGAATCGACATTTCAGGCATAAGCCCTGACAACAGAATCTAAAAGAGGAAAAGCTCACTTAGATGTCAGATAAAAAATGCAATTGCAGTCTGAATCTAAAAGTTCAAAAAGGAAACTAATAAGCAAATAGGAGAAGCAATGAGGGAGTATGAAAAGAGACTAGCAACAACCACAAAGAGAATCTCAAGTTTTCCTTAGGCAGGTAAATGATAAGAGTGGCTAAAGGAGCTGTGGAGCTAATTAGGGACCAAAGCAAAAGGGATTGACATATGGAGTCAGGAGGCATGGCTGAGTTATTAAACTAACACCTTACATTTGTCTTTACCAAATAAAAAGATGTTGCGCAGGCCACGGAAAAACAAAAGGCAATTCAGGCACACAGAAGATTCAAAATTGATAAGGAGGAAACATTAGATATGTACCTGTATTTAACAGGACCAGATGAAATGCAGAAATTAGTGGAAATTGGGGAAGTATCAGGCATTAATTTTTTTAGTCATCCCGAAGCATGTGGGGTGTTTCTGCAGATTTGAAAATTATATATATTGCAAAAAGTGATAAGATATACCCAGTAACTACAGTTACTTTAATTCTGATGGTGGGAAACTAGCAGTAACAATAATTTGGGACAAAATGAAGAGACACTTGGGACAAAAAAATAGGTCAATCAACAAGCTAGCAGTTATGTTGCGAGGTAAAATCACATCTAGCTAACGTGGAGTTTTCAGGAAAGTTAACAGAGGGTTGATCAGAGCCTTGCTGTTGATCTTCATAATTTCATGAGATGCAGGACCAGAATTAGGCCATTTGGCCCATCAAGTCTGCTTCGCCATTTGGCCCATTGAGTTTGCCCCACCATTCGATCATGGCTGATGTGTTCCTCACCCACATTCCTGCTTACTCTCCATATCCCTTCAACCCATTACCAATTAAAAATCCGTGTAACTCCTCCATAAATGTACTCACTGTCCCAGCATCCACTGCACCTAGTGGTAGCGAATTGGAAGTACTTTCTCTTCAACTCTGTTTTACATTGGCTCATCCTTATCGTACGACTATGACCACTCGCCCTAGAATTCCCCACAAAAGGAAGCATCTGCTCCACATCTATTTTAAACACATCTTTTAATCATCTTCAATACCTCAATCTGATCTTCCCATATTCTTCTAAATTCCAGACAGTATCGGCCTAAACTGTCCAATCTCTCTTCATGTGACAAACCCCTCGTCTCTGGGAGAAAGTGAAGACTGCAGATCGAGGAGCAGAAGAATCGATGTTTCGAGCATAAGCCCTTCATCAGGAATGAAGGGCTTCCTGATGAAGGGCTTATGCTTGGAACGTCAATTCTTCTGCTCCTCGGATAATGCTAGTATAGTTGCAATAATACTTACTTACTTTTAGATTTTATTCCTTTAGCTATAAAGGGTAACATTCCATTCACTTTCTTCATTATTTGCTGTCTATGCATGCTAGTTTTCTGTGACTCTTGAATGAGTACACCCAGATCCCTCTGCACTGGAGCACCCAGATGTCTCCCCTTATTAAGATAATAGGTCGCCTTCCCATTTTTTAACCCAAATGCAGGCAAACATGCAGTATGCCATTATGCTCTTTTTTTTGTTAAATTTGTTCATGGGGTGTTGATTTTCCTGCTAAGTCAGCATTTATTACCCATCCTGAGGAGCCCAGAGAGCTGTTAAGGGTCAATCATATTGTTGTATATCTGGAGTCAGACTGAATAGCAAGTTTGCTTTCCTAAAGTACATTCGTGAAGCAGATGGATCTTTACAATATATAAAAGCAAATTACTGCAGATGCTGGAATCTGAAACCAAAAGAGAAAATGCTGGAAAATCTCAGCAGGTCTGGCAGCATCTGTAAGGAGAGAAAAGAGCTGACGTTTCGAGTCTAACTGACCCTTTGTCAAAGCTGGTCAAAGCACTTTGACAAAGGGTCAGTTAGACTCGAAACGTCAGCTCTTTTCTCTCCTTACAGATGCTGCCAGACCTGCTGAGATTTTCCAGCATTTTCTCTTTTGGATCTTTACAATAATCAATCGTGGCTAAGTGGTCATCGTCAGGTTAGCTGTCTTTTAAGATCTTTAATGGAATTGAAACCATTCCTCCTGCTATGGTGGGATTCAAACCCATGTTCCCAGAACATTCATCTGTGGTCCTGGATTACTAGCCCAGTGATATTACCAACTATACTGCCACCACCCCAGTGCAACAGTTTTGGTAAGTCAGGTAGTTGAGTTACTCTCCATAGGATTCTTTATCCTTTCCATTTCCTTGTCCCCAGTCTCTCTCTCTCTCTCCACCCTGACCCGGTCTCCCCCATCATCTCTCTATTCTCTCTTCCTTTCGCCCTCCTTCATTCCTCCTGTCCCGCTCCCCCTCCTCTCACCATCCTCTTCCCCCCTCCCATTTCTGCCTCCTTTCCCTCTCCTCTCACCCTCCCTATCCTTCGCTCTCCACGGCTTCACCTCCTTCTCTCCCTCCTCTTCCCTCCCTCCCTCATCCCCTTCTCTCACCACTCTTCCCACCCATTTCTCTTTCCTTTCCCTCTCCCCTTCTCTTCCCATCAATCCCTCCCATTCACTCTCCCTTCTCCCTCCTTCCCTTCTCTCTACCCCACATTTCTCTCTCCCCTTCCTTTCTGTCTCCCTCCCTTCCCTGTTCTCTGTCACTGTCTCCCCGTCCCCTCTTCTCATTACCCCCTTCTCTCTCTTGTCTCTCTCTCTCTCTCTCTCTCCTCCAACCACTTCTCATTACCCCCTTCACTCTCTCTCTCCCACTTCTCTGCCTGTCCCTCCCCCTTCTCTCCACCCTTCCCTGCACTCTACCCCACATTTCTCTCTCCCCTTCCATTCGGTCTCCCTCCCCATTCTCTCCATCCCATTCCCTCCCCATTTCTCTCTCTCTCCTCCACCACCTCTTCTCACTCCTCTTCCTCTCTCCCTCCCTCCCGTGCCCTCTCCTCACTCCCCCTCCTTTCTCTCCCTCCCGCCCGTGCCCTCTGCTCATTCCCCTTCTCTCTCTCTCCCTCCTCCTCTCCCTCCCGTGCCCTCTCCTCACTCCCCCCTCTCTCCCTCACCTCACCCACCCTTCTCTCCCGCTCCCTCCCGTGCGCTCTCCTCACTCCCCCTTCTCTCTCTCCCTCCCGTGCCCTCTCCTCACTCCCCATCCTCTCTCTCCCTCCTGTGCCCTCTCCTCACTACTCCTTCTCTCTCTCCCTCCCGTGCCCTTCCCCACTCTCCCCCTTCTCTCTCCCTCCCTCCCTCCTGTGCCCCCTCCTCACTCCCCTTTCTCTTTCTCTCCCCGTCCTCCTCTCTCCCTCCCTCCTGTGCACTCTCCTCACTCCCCCTTCTCTCTCTCCCTCCCGTGCCCTCTCTTCACCCTCCCTTCTCTCCACGCCCCTCTCTCTCTACCCCTCCCGTGCCCCCTCCTCCTTCTCTGTCTCCCTTCCTCCTGTGCCCTCTCCTCACTCACCCCTCACTCCCCCTTCTCTCTCTCCCTCCCTCCTGCGCCCCCTCCTCACTCCCCCTTCTCTCTCTCCCTCCCTCCTGCGCCCCCTCCTCACTACCCCTTCTCTCTCTTTCTCTCCCATGCCCCCTCCTCACTGCCCCTTCTCTCTCCCATGCCCCCTCCTCACTCCCCCTTCTCTCTCTCTCTCTCCCATGCCCCCTCCTCACTCCCCCTTCTCTCTCTCTCTCCCATGCCCCCTCCTCACTCGCCCTTCTCTCTCTCTCCCCCCCACCTGTGCCCTCTCCTCACTCCCCCTTCTTTCTCTCCCTCCTGTGCCCCCTCCTCACTCCCCCTTCTCTCTCTCCCTCCATCCTGTGCCCCTCCTCACTCCCCCTTCTCTCTCTCCCTCCCTCCTGTGCCCCTCCTCACTCCCCCTTCTCTCTCTCCCTCCCTCCTGTGCCCCTCCTCACTCCCCCTTCTCTCTCTCCCCCTCCCTCCTGTGCCCCTCCTCACTCCCCCTTCTCTCTCTCCCTCCCTCCTGTGCCCCTCCTCACTCCCCCTTCTCTCTCTCCCTCCCTCCTGTGCCGTCTCCTCACCTCCTCCTTCTCTCTCTCTCTCTCCCTCCTGTGCCCCCTCCTCACTCCCCCTTCTCTCTCTCCCTCTCCCTCCCGTGCCTCCTATACTCCTTCTGTCTCTCCCTCCCTCCTGTGCCCCCTCCTCACTCCCCCTTCTCTCTCTCTCCCCCTCCTGTGCCCCCTCCTCACTGCTCCCTTCTCTCTCACCCTCTCTCCTGTGCCCCCTCCTCACTCCCCCTTCTCTCTCTCCCTCCCTCCTGTGCCCCCTCCTCACTCCACCTTCTCTCTCTCCCTCCCTCCTGTGCCCCCTCATCACTCCCCCTTCTCTCTCTCCCTCCCTCCTGTGCTCTCTCCTCACTCCTCCTTCTCTCTCTCCCTCCCTCCCGTGCCCCCTCCTCACTCCCCCTTCTTTCTCTCTCTCATTCTCTCTCCCTCCCATGCCCCCTCCTCACTCCCCCTTCTCTCTCTCCCCCCCGTGCCCTCTCCTCACTCCCCCTTCGCTCTCTCCCACCCTCCTGTGCCCATCCTCACTCCTTCTTCTCTCTCCCTCCCTCCCGTGCCCCCTCCTCACTCCCCCCTTCTCTCTCTCCCACCTGTGCCCCCTCCTCACTCCCCCTTCTCTCTCTCTCCCACCTGTGCCCTCTCCTCACTCACCCTTCGCTCTCTCCCCCACTCCTGCTCTCCCTCCCCTCACTCCCCCTTCTCTCTCCCCCTCCTGTGCCCCCTCCTCACTCCCCCTTCTCTCTCTCTCCCCCTCCTGTGCCCCTTTCTCACTCCTTCTTCTCTCTCTCTCCCCCTCCTGTGCCCCCTCCTGACTCCTTCTCCTCTCTCTCTCTCTCCCACCTGTGCCCTCTCCTCACTCCCCCTTCGCTCTCTCCCCAACTCCTGCTCTCCCTCCCGTGCCCTCTCCTCACTCCCCCTTCTCTCTCTCCCTCCCCCCACCTCTCTCCCTGATGTGCCCTCTCCTCACTCCCCCTTCTCTCTCTCTCTCTCCCTCCAGTGCCCCCTCCACACTCCCCCTTCTCTCTCTCCCTCCCCCTCCTGTGTCCCCTTCTCTCTCTCCCCCTCCTATGCCCCCTCCTCACTCCTCCTCTCTCTCCCCACCCTGTGCCCCCTCCTCACTCCTCCTCCCTCTCCCCACCCTGTGCCCCCTCCTCACTCCTCCTCCTCTCTCTCCCCACCCTGTGCCCCCTCCTCACTCCTCCTCCTCTCTCTCCCCCTCCTGTGCCCCCTCCTCACTCCTCCTCCTCCTCTCTCTCCCCCTCCTGTGCCCCCTCCTCACTCCTCCTCCTCTCTCTCCCCCTCCTGTGCCCCCTCCTCACTCCTCCTCCTCTCTCTCCCCCTCCTGTGCCCCCTCCTCATTCCTCCTTCTCTCCCTCCTTCCCTCCTGTGCCCCCTCCTCACTCCTTCTTCTCTCTCTCTCCCCCTCCTGTGCCCCCTCCTCACTCCTCCTTCTCTCCCTCCCTCCCGTGCCCGCTCCTCACTCCCCCTTCTCTCTCCCTCCCTCCTGTGGTCCCTCCTCACTCCTCCTTCTCTCTCCCCCTCCTGTGCCCCCTCCTCACTCCCCCTTCCTTCTCCCTCCCTCCTGTGCCCGCTCCTCACTCCCCCTTCTCTCTCTCCCTCCCTCCCTCCCGTGCCCCCTCCTCACTCCCCCTTCTCTCTCTCTCTCTCCCTCCCGTGCCCACTCCTCACTCCCCCTTCTCTCTCTCCCTCACATGCCACCTCCTCACTCCCCCTTCTTTCTCTCTCTCTCTCTCCCGTGCCCCCTCCTCACTCCCACTTCTCACTCCCTCCCTCCTGTGCCCCCTCCTCACTCCTCCTTCTCTCTCCCCCTCCTGTGCCCACTCCTCTCTCTCTCCCCCTCCTGCGACCCTCCTCACTCCTCCTCCTCTCTCTCTCCCCCTCCTGTGCCCCCTCCTCACTCCTCCTCCTCTCTCTCCCCCTCCTGTGCCCCCTCCTCACTCCTCCTCCTCTCTCTCCCCCTCCTGTGCCCCCTCCTCACTCCTCCTTCTCTCCCTCCCTCCCTCCCGTGCTCCCTCCTCACTCCCTCTTCTCTCTCCCTCCCTCCTGTGCCCCCTCCTCACTCCTCCTTCTCTCTCCCCCTCCTGTGCCCCCTCCTCACTCCTCCTCCTCTCTCTCTCCCCCTCCCGTGCCCCCTCCTCACTCCCCCTTCTCTCTCTCTCCCTCCCACCTGTGCCCCCTCCTCACTCCCCCTTCTCTCTCTCTCCCTCCCACCTGTGCCCCCTCCTCACTCCCCCTTCTCTCTCTCTCCCTCCCACCTGTGCCCCCTCCTCACTCCCCCTTCTCTCTCTCTCTCCCACCTGTGCCCCCTCCTCACTCCCCCTTCTCTCTCCCTCCCTCCTGTGACCCCTCCTCACTCCCCCTTTCCCTCTCTCCCTCCCTCCCGTGCCCCGTCCTCACTCCTCCTTCTCTCTCTCGCTCCCTCCCGTGCCCTGTCCTCACTCCCCCTTCTCTCTCCCACCTGTGCCCCCTCCTCACTCCCCCTTCTCTCTCTCTCTCTCCCTCCCACCTGTGCCCCCTCCTCACTCCCCCTTCTCTCTCTCTCACTCCTGTGCCCCCTCCTCACTCCCCCTTCTCTCTCTCTCTCCCTCCTGTGTCCCCTCCTCACTCCCCCTTCTCTCTCTCTCGCTCCTGTGCCCCCTCCTCACTCCCCCTTCTCTCTCATTCCCACCTGTGCCCCCTCCTCATTCCCCCTTCTCTCTCATTCCCACCTGTGCCCCCTCCTCATTCCCCCTTCTCTCTCTCTCCCTCCTGTGCCCGTTCCTCACTCCCCCTTGTCTCTCTCTCTCCCTCCCTCCCGTGCCCCCTCCTCACTCCCCCTTCTCTCTCTCTCCCTCCCATGCCACCTCCTCACTCCCCCTTCTTTCTCTCTCTCCCTCCTGTGCCCCCTCCTCACTCCCCCTTCTCTCTCCCTCCCACCTGTGCCCCCTCCTCATTCCCCCTTCTCTCTCTCTCTCTCCCTTCTGTGCCCCCTCCTCACTCCCCCTTCTCTCTCCCTCCCACCTTTGCCCCCTCCTCATTCCCCCTTCTCTCTCTCTCCCACCTGTGCCCCCTCCTCACTCCCCCTTCTCTCTCTCCCACCTGTGCCCCCTCCTCACTCCCCCTTCTCTCTCTCCCTCCCACCTGTGCCCCCTCCTCACTCCCCCTTCTCTCTCTCCCTCCCACCTGTGCCCCCTCCTCACTCCCCCTTCTCTCTCTCTCGCTCTCCCTCCCACCTGTGCCCCCTCCTCACTCCTTCTCTCTCTCTCCCTCCCATGCCACCTCCTCACTCCCCCTTCTCTCTCTCCCTCCCACCTGTGCCCCCTCCTCACTCCCCCTTCTCTCTCTCTCTCCCTCCTGCGCCCCCTCCACACTCCCCCTTCTCTCTCTCTCTCTCTCTCCCTCCCACCTGTGCCCCCTCCGCACTCCCCCTTCTCTCTCCCTCCCACCTGTGCCCCCTCCTCACGCCCCCTTCTCTCCCTCCCACCTGTGCCCCTTCCTCACTCCCCCTTCTCTCTCCCTCCCACCCACCTGCACCCCCTCTTCACTCCCCTTTCTCTCCCTCTCCCTCCCGTGCCCCCTCCTCACTCCCCCTTCTCTCTCCCTCCCACCGTGCCCCCTCCTCATTCCCCCTTCTCTCTCCCTCCCACCTGTGCCCCCTCCTCATTTCCCCTTCTCTCTCCCTCCCACCTGTGCCCCCTCCTCATTTCCCCTTCTCTCTCTCTCTCCCTCCTGTGCCCCCTCCTCACTCCCCCTTCTCTCTCTCTCTCCCTCCTGTGCCCCCTCCTCACTCCCCCTTCTCTCTCCCTCCCACCTGTGCCCCCTCCTCACTCCCCCTTCTCTCTCCCTCCCACCTGTGCCCCCTCCTCACTCCTTCTCTCTCTCTCTCTCCCTCCCACCTGTGCCCCCTCCTCACTCCCCCTTCTCTCTCTCTCTCTCCCTCCCATGCCACCTCCTCACTCCCCCTTCTCTCTCTCCCTCCCACCTGTGCCCCCTCCTCACTCCCCCTTCTCTCTCTCTCTCCCTCCTGTGCCCCCTCCTCATTCCCACTTCTCTCTCTCCCACCTGTGCCCCCTCCTCACTCCCCCTTCTCTCTCTCTCTCTCTCCCTCCCACCTGTGCCCCCTCCTCACTCCCCCTTCTCTCTCTCTCTCCCTCCTGTGCCCCCTCCTCACTCCCCCTTCTCTCTCTCTCTCTCTCCCTTCTGTGCCCCCTCCTCACTCCCCCTTCTCTCTCTCTCTCCCTCCTGTGCCCCCTCCTCACTCCCCCTTCTCTCTCATTCCCACCTGTGCCCCCTCCTCACTCCCCCTTCTCTCTCATTCCCACCTGTGCCCCCTCCTCATTCCCCCTTCTCTCTCATTCCCACCTGTGCCCCCTCCTCATTCCCCCTTCTCTCTCTCTCCCTCCTGTGCCCGTTCCTCACTCCCCCTTCTCTCTCTCTCTCCCTCCCTCCCGTGCCCCCTCCTCACTCCCCCTTCTCTCTCTCCCTCCCATGCCACCTCCACACTCCCCCTTCTTTCTCTCTCTCCCTCCCGTGCCCCCTCCTCACTCCCCCTTCTTTCTCTCTCTCCCTCCCGTGCCCCCTCCTCACTCCCCCTTCTCTCTCCCTCCCACCTGTGCCCCCTCCTCATTCCCCCTTCCCTCTCCCTCTCCCTTCTGTGCCCCCTCCTCACTCCCCCTTCTCTCTCCCTCCCACCTGTGCCCCCTCCTCATTCCCCCTTCTCTCTCTCTCTCCCTCCTCTGCCCCCTCCTCACTCCCCCTTCTCTCTCTCTCTCCCTTCTGTGCCCCCTCCTCACTCCCCCTTCTCTCTCTCTCTCCCTTCTGTGCCCCCTCCTCACTCCCCCTTCTCTCTCTCTCTCCCTCCTGTGCCACCTCCTCACTCCCCCTTCTCTCTCATTCCCACCTGTGCCCCCTCCTCACTCCCCCTTCTCTCTCATTCCCACCTGTGCCCCCTCCTCATTCCCCCTTCTCTCTCATTCCCACCTGTGCCCCCTCCTCATTCCCCCTTCTCTCTCTCTCCCTCCTGTGCCCGTTCCTCACTCCCCCTTCTCTCTCTCTCTCCCTCCCTCCCGTGCCCCCTCCTCACTCCCCCTTCTCTCTCTCCCTCCCATGCCACCTCCTCACTCCCCCTTCTTTCTCTCTCTCCCTCCCGTGCCCCCTCCTCACTCCCCCTTCTTTCTCTCTCTCCCTCCTGTGCCCCCTCCTCACTCCCCCTTCTCTCTCCCTCCCACCTGTGCCCCCTCCTCATTCCCCCTTCTCTCTCTCTCTCCCACCTGTGCCCCCTCCTCACTCCCCCTTCTCTCTCCCTCCCACCTGTGCCCCCTCCTCATTCCCCCTTCCCTCTCCCTCTCCCTTCTGTGCCCCCTCCTCACTCCCCCTTCTCTCTCCCTCCCACCTGTGCCCCCTCCTCATTCCCCCTTCTCTCTCTCTCTCCCTCCTGTGCCCCCTCCTCACTCCCCCTTCTCTCTCTCTCTCCCTTCTGTGCCCCCTCCTCACTCCCCCTTCTCTCTCTCTCTCCCTTCTGTGCCCCCTCCTCACTCCCCCTTCTCTCTCTCTCTCCCTCCTGTGCCACCTCCTCACTCCCCCTTCTCTCTCATTCCCACCTGTGCCCCCTCCTCACTCCCCCTTCTCTCTCATTCCCACCTGTGCCCCCTCCTCATTCCCCCTTCTCTCTCATTCCCACCTGTGCCCCCTCCTCATTCCCCCTTCTCTCTCTCTCCCTCCTGTGCCCGTTCCTCACTCCCCCTTCTCTCTCTCTCTCCCTCCCTCCCGTGCCCCCTCCTCACTCCCCCTTCTCTCTCTCCCTCCCATGCCACCTCCTCACTCCCCCTTCTTTCTCTCTCTCCCTCCCGTGCCCCCTCCTCACTCCCCCTTCTTTCTCTCTCTCCCTCCTGTGCCCCCTCCTCACTCCCCCTTCTCTCTCCCTCCCACCTGTGCCCCCTCCTCATTCCCCCTTCTCTCTCTCTCTCCCTTCTGTGCCCCCTCCTCACTCCCCCTTCTCTCTCCCTCCCACCTGTGCCCCCTCCTCATTCCCCCTTCTCTCTCTCTCTCCCTCCTGTGCCCCCTCCTCACTCCCCCTTCTCTCTCTCCCACCTGTGCCCCCTCCTCACTCCCACTTCTCTCTCTCCCTCCCACCTGTGCCCCCTCCTCACTCCCCCTTCTCTCTCTCTCTCTCTCCCTCCCACCTGTGCCCCCTCCTCACTCCCCCTTCTCTCTCTCTCCCTCCCATGCCACCTCCTCACTCCCCCTTCTCTCTCTCCCTCCCACCTGTGCCCCCTCCTCACTCCCCCTTCTCTCTCTCTCTCCCTCCTGTGCCCCCTCCTCACTCCCCCTTCTCTCTCTCCCTCCCACCTGTGCCCCCTCCTCACTCCCCCTTCTCTCCCTCTCCCTCCCGTGCCCCCTCCTCACTCCCCCTTCTCTCCCTCTCCCTCCCGTGCCCCCTCCTCACTCCCCCTTCTCTCTCCCTCCCACCTGTGCCCCCTCCTCATTCCCCCTTCTCTCTCCCTCCCACCTGTGCCCCCTCCTCATTCCCCCTTCCCTCTCTCTCTCTCCCTCCTGTGCCCCCTCCTCACTCCCCCTTCTCTCTCCCTCCCACCTGTGCCCCCTCCTCATTCCCCCTTCTCTCTCTCTCTCCCTCCTGTGCCCCCTCCTCACTCCCCCTTCTCTCTCTCCCACCTGTGCCCCCTCCTCACTCCCCCTCCCACCTGTGCCCCCTCCTCACTCCCCCTTCTCTCTCTCTCCCTCCCACCTGTGCCCCCTCCTCACTCCCCCTTCTCTCTCTCTCTCCCTCCCATGCCACCTCCTCACTCCCCCTTCTCTCTCTCCCTCCCACCTGTGCCCCCTCCTCACTCCCCCTTCTCTCTCTCTCTCTCCCTCCTGTGCCCCCTCCTCACTCCCCCTTCTCTCTCTCCCACCTGTGCCCCCTCCTCACTCCCCCTTCTCTCTCTCTCTCTCTCCCTCCCACCTGTGCCCCCTCCTCACTCCCCCTTCTCTCTCTCTCTCCCTCCTGTGCCCCCTCCTCACTCCCCCTTCTCTCTCTCTCTCTCCCTTCTGTGCCCCCTCCTCACTCCCCCTTCTCTCTCTCTCTCCCTCCTGTGCCCCCTCCTCACTCCCCCTTCTCTCTCATTCCCACCTGTGCCCCCTCCTCACTCCCCCTTCTCTCTCATTCCCACCTGTGCCCCCTCCTCATTCCCCCTTCTCTCTCATTCCCACCTGTGCCCCCTCCTCACTCCCCCTTCTCTCTCTCCCTCCCATGCCACCTCCTCACTCTCCCTTCTTTCTCTCTCTCCCTCCCGTGCCCCCTCCTCACTCCCCCTTCTTTCTCTCTCTCCCTCCCGTGCCCCCTCCTCACTCCCCCTTCTCTCTCCCTCCCACCTGTGCCCCCTCCACATTCCCCCTTCTCTCTCTCTCTCCCTTCTGTGCCCCCTCCTCACTCCCCCTTCTCTCTCCCTCCCACCTGTGCCCCCTCCTCATTCCCCCTTCTCTCTCTCTCCCTCCTGTGCCCCCTCCTCACTCCCCCTTCTCTCTCTCCCACCTGTGCCCCCTCCTCACTCCCCCTTCTCTCTCTCCCACCTGTGCCCCCTCCTCACTCCCCCTTCTCTCTCTCCCTCCCACCTGTGCCCCCTCCTCACTCCCCCTTCTCTCTCTCCCTCCCACCTGTGCCCCCTCCTCACTCCCCCTTCTCTCTCTCCCTCCCACCTGTGCCCCCTCCTCACTCCCCCTTCTCTCTCTCTCTCTCTCTCCCTCCCACCTGTGCCCCCTCCTCACTCCCCCTTCTCTCTCTCTCCCTCCCACCTGTGCCCCCTCCTCACTCCCCCTTCTCTCTCTCTCTCCCACCTGTGCCCCCTCCTCACTCCCCCTTCTCTCTCCCTCCCTCCTGTGACCCCTCCTCACTCCCCCTTTCCCTCTCTCCCTCCCTCCCGTGCCCCGTCCTCACTCCTCCTTCTCTCTCTCGCTCCCTCCCGTGCCCTGTCCTCACTCCCCCTTCTCTCTCCCACCTGTGCCCCCTCCTCACTCCCCCTTCTCTCTCTCTCTCTCCCTCCCACCTGTGCCCCCTCCTCACTCCCCCTTCTCTCTCTCTCACTCCTGTGCCCCCTCCTCACTCCCCCTTCTCTCTCTCTCTCCCTCCTGTGTCCCCTCCTCACTCCCCCTTCTCTCTCTCTCGCTCCTGTGCCCCCTCCTCACTCCCCCTTCTCTCTCATTCCCACCTGTGCCCCCTCCTCATTCCCCCTTCTCTCTCATTCCCACCTGTGCCCCCTCCTCATTCCCCCTTCTCTCTCTCTCCCTCCTGTGCCCGTTCCTCACTCCCCCTTGTCTCTCTCTCTCCCTCCCTCCCGTGCCCCCTCCTCACTCCCCCTTCTCTCTCTCTCCCTCCCATGCCACCTCCTCACTCCCCCTTCTTTCTCTCTCTCCCTCCTGTGCCCCCTCCTCACTCCCCCTTCTCTCTCCCTCCCACCTGTGCCCCCTCCTCATTCCCCCTTCTCTCTCTCTCTCTCCCTTCTGTGCCCCCTCCTCACTCCCCCTTCTCTCTCCCTCCCACCTTTGCCCCCTCCTCATTCCCCCTTCTCTCTCTCTCCCACCTGTGCCCCCTCCTCACTCCCCCTTCTCTCTCTCCCACCTGTGCCCCCTCCTCACTCCCCCTTCTCTCTCTCCCTCCCACCTGTGCCCCCTCCTCACTCCCCCTTCTCTCTCTCCCTCCCACCTGTGCCCCCTCCTCACTCCCCCTTCTCTCTCTCTCGCTCTCCCTCCCACCTGTGCCCCCTCCTCACTCCCCCTTCTCTCTCTCTCCCTCCCATGCCACCTCCTCACTCCCCCTTCTCTCTCTCCCTCCCACCTGTGCCCCCTCCTCACTCCCCCTTCTCTCTCTCTCTCCCTCCTGCGCCCCCTCCACACTCCCCCTTCTCTCTCTCTCTCTCTCTCCCTCCCACCTGTGCCCCCTCCGCACTCCCCCTTCTCTCTCCCTCCCACCTGTGCCCCCTCCTCACGCCCCCTTCTCTCCCTCCCACCTGTGCCCCTTCCTCACTCCCCCTTCTCTCTCCCTCCCACCCACCTGCACCCCCTCTTCACTCCCCTTTCTCTCCCTCTCCCTCCCGTGCCCCCTCCTCACTCCCCCTTCTCTCTCCCTCCCACCGTGCCCCCTCCTCATTCCCCCTTCTCTCTCCCTCCCACCTGTGCCCCCTCCTCATTTCCCCTTCTCTCTCCCTCCCACCTGTGCCCCCTCCTCATTTCCCCTTCTCTCTCTCTCTCCCTCCTGTGCCCCCTCCTCACTCCCCCTTCTCTCTCTCTCTCCCTCCTGTGCCCCCTCCTCACTCCCCCTTCTCTCTCCCTCCCACCTGTGCCCCCTCCTCACTCCCCCTTCTCTCTCCCTCCCACCTGTGCCCCCTCCTCACTCCTTCTCTCTCTCTCTCTCCCTCCCACCTGTGCCCCCTCCTCACTCCCCCTTCTCTCTCTCTCTCTCCCTCCCATGCCACCTCCTCACTCCCCCTTCTCTCTCTCCCTCCCACCTGTGCCCCCTCCTCACTCCCCCTTCTCTCTCTCTCTCCCTCCTGTGCCCCCTCCTCATTCCCACTTCTCTCTCTCCCACCTGTGCCCCCTCCTCACTCCCCCTTCTCTCTCTCTCTCTCCCTCCCACCTGTGCCCCCTCCTCACTCCCCCTTCTCTCTCTCTCTCCCTCCTGTGCCCCCTCCTCACTCCCCCTTCTCTCTCTCTCTCTCCCTTCTGTGCCCCCTCCTCACTCCCCCTTCTCTCTCTCTCTCTCCCTCCTGTGCCCCCTCCTCACTCCCCCTTCTCTCTCATTCCCACCTGTGCCCCCTCCTCACTCCCCCTTCTCTCTCATTCCCACCTGTGCCCCCTCCTCATTCCCCCTTCTCTCTCATTCCCACCTGTGCCCCCTCCTCATTCCCCCTTCTCTCTCTCTCCCTCCTGTGCCCGTTCCTCACTCCCCCTTCTCTCTCTCTCTCTCCCTCCCTCCCGTGCCCCCTCCTCACTCCCCCTTCTCTCTCTCCCTCCCATGCCACCTCCACACTCCCCCTTCTTTCTCTCTCTCCCTCCCGTGCCCCCTCCTCACTCCCCCTTCTTTCTCTCTCTCCCTCCCGTGCCCCCTCCTCACTCCCCCTTCTCTCTCCCTCCCACCTGTGCCCCCTCCTCATTCCCCCTTCCCTCTCCCTCTCCCTTCTGTGCCCCCTCCTCACTCCCCCTTCTCTCTCCCTCCCACCTGTGCCCCCTCCTCATTCCCCCTTCTCTCTCTCTCTCCCTCCTCTGCCCCCTCCTCACTCCCCCTTCTCTCTCTCTCTCCCTTCTGTGCCCCCTCCTCACTCCCCCTTCTCTCTCTCTCTCCCTTCTGTGCCCCCTCCTCACTCCCCCTTCTCTCTCTCTCTCCCTCCTGTGCCACCTCCTCACTCCCCCTTCTCTCTCATTCCCACCTGTGCCCCCTCCTCACTCCCCCTTCTCTCTCATTCCCACCTGTGCCCCCTCCTCATTCCCCCTTCTCTCTCATTCCCACCTGTGCCCCCTCCTCATTCCCCCTTCTCTCTCTCTCCCTCCTGTGCCCGTTCCTCACTCCCCCTTCTCTCTCTCTCTCCCTCCCTCCCGTGCCCCCTCCTCACTCCCCCTTCTCTCTCTCCCTCCCATGCCACCTCCTCACTCCCCCTTCTTTCTCTCTCTCCCTCCCGTGCCCCCTCCTCACTCCCCCTTCTTTCTCTCTCTCCCTCCTGTGCCCCCTCCTCACTCCCCCTTCTCTCTCCCTCCCACCTGTGCCCCCTCCTCATTCCCCCTTCTCTCTCTCTCTCCCACCTGTGCCCCCTCCTCACTCCCCCTTCTCTCTCCCTCCCACCTGTGCCCCCTCCTCATTCCCCCTTCCCTCTCCCTCTCCCTTCTGTGCCCCCTCCTCACTCCCCCTTCTCTCTCCCTCCCACCTGTGCCCCCTCCTCATTCCCCCTTCTCTCTCTCTCTCCCTCCTGTGCCCCCTCCTCACTCCCCCTTCTCTCTCTCTCTCCCTTCTGTGCCCCCTCCTCACTCCCCCTTCTCTCTCTCTCTCCCTTCTGTGCCCCCTCCTCACTCCCCCTTCTCTCTCTCTCTCCCTCCTGTGCCACCTCCTCACTCCCCCTTCTCTCTCATTCCCACCTGTGCCCCCTCCTCACTCCCCCTTCTCTCTCATTCCCACCTGTGCCCCCTCCTCATTCCCCCTTCTCTCTCATTCCCACCTGTGCCCCCTCCTCATTCCCCCTTCTCTCTCTCTCCCTCCTGTGCCCGTTCCTCACTCCCCCTTCTCTCTCTCTCTCCCTCCCTCCCGTGCCCCCTCCTCACTCCCCCTTCTCTCTCTCCCTCCCATGCCACCTCCTCACTCCCCCTTCTTTCTCTCTCTCCCTCCCGTGCCCCCTCCTCACTCCCCCTTCTTTCTCTCTCTCCCTCCTGTGCCCCCTCCTCACTCCCCCTTCTCTCTCCCTCCCACCTGTGCCCCCTCCTCATTCCCCCTTCTCTCTCTCTCTCCCTTCTGTGCCCCCTCCTCACTCCCCCTTCTCTCTCCCTCCCACCTGTGCCCCCTCCTCATTCCCCCTTCTCTCTCTCTCTCCCTCCTGTGCCCCCTCCTCACTCCCCCTTCTCTCTCTCCCACCTGTGCCCCCTCCTCACTCCCACTTCTCTCTCTCCCTCCCACCTGTGCCCCCTCCTCACTCCCCCTTCTCTCTCTCTCTCTCTCCCTCCCACCTGTGCCCCCTCCTCACTCCCCCTTCTCTCTCTCTCCCTCCCATGCCACCTCCTCACTCCCCCTTCTCTCTCTCCCTCCCACCTGTGCCCCCTCCTCACTCCCCCTTCTCTCTCTCTCTCCCTCCTGTGCCCCCTCCTCACTCCCCCTTCTCTCTCTCCCTCCCACCTGTGCCCCCTCCTCACTCCCCCTTCTCTCCCTCTCCCTCCCGTGCCCCCTCCTCACTCCCCCTTCTCTCCCTCTCCCTCCCGTGCCCCCTCCTCACTCCCCATTCTCTCTCCCTCCCACCTGTGCCCCCTCCTCATTCCCCCTTCTCTCTCCCTCCCACCTGTGCCCCCTCCTCATTCCCCCTTCCCTCTCTCTCTCTCCCTCCTGTGCCCCCTCCTCACTCCCCCTTCTCTCTCCCTCCCACCTGTGCCCCCTCCTCATTCCCCCTTCTCTCTCTCTCTCCCTCCTGTGCCCCCTCCTCACTCCCCCTTCTCTCTCTCCCACCTGTGCCCCCTCCTCACTCCCCCTCCCACCTGTGCCCCCTCCTCACTCCCCCTTCTCTCTCTCTCCCTCCCACCTGTGCCCCCTCCTCACTCCCCCTTCTCTCTCTCTCTCCCTCCCATGCCACCTCCTCACTCCCCCTTCTCTCTCTCCCTCCCACCTGTGCCCCCTCCTCACTCCCCCTTCTCTCTCTCTCTCTCCCTCCTGTGCCCCCTCCTCACTCCCCCTTCTCTCTCTCCCACCTGTGCCCCCTCCTCACTCCCCCTTCTCTCTCTCTCTCTCTCCCTCCCACCTGTGCCCCCTCCTCACTCCCCCTTCTCTCTCTCTCTCCCTCCTGTGCCCCCTCCTCACTCCCCCTTCTCTCTCTCTCTCTCCCTTCTGTGCCCCCTCCTCACTCCCCCTTCTCTCTCTCTCTCCCTCCTGTGCCCCCTCCTCACTCCCCCTTCTCTCTCATTCCCACCTGTGCCCCCTCCTCACTCCCCCTTCTCTCTCATTCCCACCTGTGCCCCCTCCTCATTCCCCCTTCTCTCTCATTCCCACCTGTGCCCCCTCCTCACTCCCCCTTCTCTCTCTCCCTCCCATGCCACCTCCTCACTCTCCCTTCTTTCTCTCTCTCCCTCCCGTGCCCCCTCCTCACTCCCCCTTCTTTCTCTCTCTCCCTCCCGTGCCCCCTCCTCACTCCCCCTTCTCTCTCCCTCCCACCTGTGCCCCCTCCACATTCCCCCTTCTCTCTCTCTCTCCCTTCTGTGCCCCCTCCTCACTCCCCCTTCTCTCTCCCTCCCACCTGTGCCCCCTCCTCATTCCCCCTTCTCTCTCTCTCCCTCCTGTGCCCCCTCCTCACTCCCCCTTCTCTCTCTCCCACCTGTGCCCCCTCCTCACTCCCCCTTCTCTCTCTCCCACCTGTGCCCCCTCCTCACTCCCCCTTCTCTCTCTCCCTCCCACCTGTGCCCCCTCCTCACTCCCCCTTCTCTCTCTCCCTCCCACCTGTGCCCCCTCCTCACTCCCCCTTCTCTCTCTCCCTCCCACCTGTGCCCCCTCCTCACTCCCCCTTCTCTCTCTCCCTCCCACCTGTGCCCCCTCCTCACTCCCCCTTCTCTCTCTCTCTCTCTCTCCCTCCCACCTGTGCCCCCTCCTCACTCCCCCTTCTCTCTCTCTCTCTCTCTCTCCCTCCCACCTGTGCCCCCTCCTCACTCCCCCTTCTCTCTCTCTCTCTCTCTCTCTCCCTCCCACCTGTGCCCCCTCCTCACTCCCCCTTCTCTCTCTCCCTCCCACCTGTGCCCCCTCCTCACTCCCCCTTCTCTCTCTCTCTCCCTCCTGTGCCCCCTCCTCACTCCCCCTTCTCTCTCTCTCTCCCTCCTGTGCCCCCTCCTCACTCCCCCTTCTTTCTCTCCCTCCCACCTGTGCCCCCTCCTCACTCCCCCTTCTCTCCCTCCCACCTGTGCCCCTTCCTCACTCCCCCTTCTCTCCCTCCCACCTGTGCCCCTTCCTCACTCCCCCTTCTCTCCCTCCCACCTGTGCCCCTTCCTCACTCCCCCTTCTCTCCCTCCCACCTGTGCCCCTTCCACACTCCCCCTTCTCTCTCCCTCCCACCCACCTGTGCCCCCTCCTCACTCCCCCTTCTCTCCCTCTCCCTCCCGTGCCCCCTCCTCACTCCCCCTTCTCTCTCCCTCCCACCTGTGCCCCCTCCTCATTCCCCCTTCTCTCTCCCTCCCACCTGTGCCCCCTCCTCATTCCCCCTTCTCTCTCTCTCTCCCTCCTGTGCCCCCTCCTCACTCCCCCTTCTCTCTCTCTCCCTCCTGTGCCCCCTCCTCACTCCCCCTTCTCTCTCTCCCTCCCACCTGTGCCCCCTCCTCACTCCCCCTTCTCTCTCTCTCCCTCCCACCTACTCCCCCTCCTCACTCCCCCTTCTCTCTCTCTCCCTCCCTCCTGTGCCCCCTCCTCACTCCCCCTTCTCTCTCTCTCCCTCCCTCCTGTGCCCCCTCCTCACTCCTCCTTCTCTCTCTCCCTCCCTCCCGTGCCCTCTCCTCACTCCCCCTTCTCTCTCTCTCCCTCCCTCCCACCTACTCCCCCTCCTCACTCCCCCTTCTCTCTCTCTCCCTCCCTCCTGTGCCCCCTCCTCACTCCCCCTTCTCTCTCTCTCCCTCCCTCCTGTGCCCCCTCCTCACTCCCCCTTCTCTCTCTCTCTCCCTCCTGTGCCCCCTCCTCACTCCCCCTTCTTTCTCTCCCTCCCACCTGTGCCACCTCCTCACTCCCCCTTCTCTCCCTCCCACCTGTGCCCCTTCCTCACTCCCCCTTCTCTCCCTCCCACCTGTGCCCCTTCCTCACTCCCCCTTCTCTCCCTCCCACCTGTGCCCCTTCCTCACTCCCCCTTCTCTCTCTCCCACCTGTGCCCCCTCCTCACTCCCCCTTCTCTCTCTCCCTCCCACCTGTGCCCCCTCCTCACTCCCCCTTCTCTCTCTCCCTCCCACCTGTGCCCCCTCCTCACTCCCCCTTCTCTCTCTCCCTCCCACCTGTGCCCCCTCCTCACTCCCCCTTCTCTCTCTCCCTCCCACCTGTGCCCCCTCCTCACTCCCCCTTCTCTCTCTCTCTCTCTCTCCCTCCCACCTGTGCCCCCTCCTCACTCCCCCTTCTCTCTCTTTCTCTCTCTCTCCCTCCCACCTGTGCCCCCTCCTCACTCCCCCTTCTCTCTCTCTCTCTCTCTCTCTCTCTCCCTCCCACCTGTGCCCCCTCCTCACTCCCCCTTCTCTCTCTCCCTCCCACCTGTGCCCCCTCCTCACTCCCCCTTCTCTCTCTCTCTCCCTCCTGTGCCCCCTCCTCACTCCCCCTTCTCTCTCTCTCTCCCTCCTGTGCCCCCTCCTCACTCCCCCTTCTTTCTCTCCCTCCCACCTGTGCCCCCTCCTCACTCCCCCTTCTCTCCCTCCCACCTGTGCCCCTTCCTCACTCCCCCTTCTCTCCCTCCCACCTGTGCCCCTTCCTCACTCCCCCTTCTCTCCCTCCCACCTGTGCCCCTTCCTCACTCCCCCTTCTCTCCCTCCCACCTGTGCCCCTTCCTCACTCCCCCTTCTCTCTCCCTCCCACCCACCTGTGCCCCCTCCTCACTCCCCCTTCTCTCCCTCTCCCTCCCGTGCCCCCTCCTCACTCCCCCTTCTCTCTCCCTCCCACCTGTGCCCCCTCCTCATTCCCCCTTCTCTCTCCCTCCCACCTGTGCCCCCTCCTCATTCCCCCTTCTCTCTCTCTCTCCCTCCTGTGCCCCCTCCTCACTCCCCCTTCTCTCTCTCTCCCTCCTGTGCCCCCTCCTCACTCCCCCTTCTCTCTCTCCCACCTGTGCCCCCTCCTCACTCCCTCCCACCTGTGCCCCCTCCTCACTCCCCCTTCTCTCTCTCTCCCTCCCACCTGTGCCCCCTCCTCACTCCCCCTTCTCTCTCTCTCCCTCCCTCCCACCTACTCCCCCTCCTCACTCCCCCTTCTCTCTCTCTCCCTCCCTCCTGTGCCCCCTCCTCACTCCCCCTTCTCTCTCTCTCCCTCCCTCCTGTGCCCCCTCCTCACTCCTCCTTCTCTCTCTCCCTCCCTCCCGTGCCCTCTCCTCACTCCCCCTTCTCTCTCTCTCCCTCCCTCCCACCTACTCCCCCTCCTCACTCCCCCTTCTCTCTCTCTCCCTCCCTCCTGTGCCCCCTCCTCACTCCCCCTTCTCTCTCTCTCCCTCCCTCCTGTGCCCCCTCCTCACTCCCCCTTCTCTCTCTCTCCCTCCCTCCCACCTACTCCCCCTTCTCTCTCTCTCCCTCCCTCCCACCTACTCCCCCTCCTCACTCCCCCTTCTCTCTCTCTCCCTCCCTCCCACCTACTCCCCCTCCTCACTCCCCCTTCTCTCTCTCTCCCTCCCTCCCACCTACTCCCCCTCCTCACTCCCCCTTCTCTCTCTCTCCCTCCCTCCCACCTACTCCCCCTCCTCACTCCCCCTTCTCTCTCTCTCTCTCTCCCTCCCACCTACTCCCCCTCCTCACTCCCCCTTCTCTCTCTCTCCCTCCCTCCCACCTACTCCCCCTTCTCTCTCTCTCCCTCCCTCCCACCTACTCCCCCTCCTCTCTCTCTCCCTCCCTCCCACCCGTGCCCCCTCCTCACTCCCCCTTCTCTCTCTCTCCCTCCTGTGCCCCCTCCTCACTCCCCCTTCTCTCTCTCCCTCCCACCTGTGCCCCCTCCTCACTCCCCCTTCTCTCTCTCCCTCCCACCTGTGCCCCCTCCTCACTCCCCCTTCTCTCTCTCTCTCCCTCCTGTGCCCCCTCCTCACTCCCCCTTCTTTCTCTCCCTCCCACCTGTGCCCCCTCCTCACTCCCCCTTCTCTCCCTCCCACCTGTGCCCCTTCCTCACTCCCCCTTCTCTCCCTCCCACCTGTGCCCCTTCCTCACTCCCCCTTCTCTCCCTCCCACCTGTGCCCCTTCCTCACTCCCCCTTCTCTCTCCCTCCCACCCACCTGTGCCCCCTCCTCACTCCCCCTTCTCTCCCTCTCCCTCCCGTGCCCCCTCCTCACTCCCCCTTCTCTCTCCCTCCCACCTGTGCCCCCTCCTCATTCCCCCTTCTCTCTCCCTCCCACCTGTGCCCCCTCCTCATTCCCCCTTCTCTCTCTCTCTCCCTCCTGTGCCCCCTCCTCACTCCCCCTTCTCTCTCTCTCCCTCCTGTGCCCCCTCCTCACTCCCCCTTCTCTCTCTCCCACCTGTGCCCCCTCCTCACTCCCCCTTCTCTCTCTCCCTCCCACCTGTGCCCCCTCCTCACTCCCCCTTCTCTCTCTCCCTCCCACCTGTGCCCCCTCCTCACTCCCCCTTCTCACTCCCCCTTCTCTCTCTCTCCCTCCCTCCCACCTACTCCCCCTCCTCACTCCCCCTTCTCTCTCTCTCTCTCTCCCTCCCACCTACTCCCCCTCCTCACTCCCCCTTCTCTCTCTCTCCCTCCCTCCCACCTACTCCCCCTTCTCTCTCTCTCCCTCCCTCCCACCTACTCCCCCTCCTCTCTCTCTCCCTCCCTCCCACCCGTGCCCCCTCCTCACTTCCCCTTCTCTCTCTCTCCCTCCTGTGCCCCCTCCTCACTCCCCCTTCTCTCTCTCCCTCCCACCTGTGCCCCCTCCTCACTCCCCCTTCTCTCTCTCCCTCCCACCTGTGCCCCCTCCTCACTCCCCCTTCTCTCTCTCTCTCCCTCCTGTGCCCCCTCCTCACTCCCCCTTCTTTCTCTCCCTCCCACCTGTGCCCCCTCCTCACTCCCCCTTCTCTCCCTCCCACCTGTGCCCCTTCCTCACTCCCCCTTCTCTCCCTCCCACCTGTGCCCCTTCCTCACTCCCCCTTCTCTCCCTCCCACCTGTGCCCCTTCCTCACTCCCCCTTCTCTCTCCCTCCCACCCACCTGTGCCCCCTCCTCACTCCCCCTTCTCTCCCTCTCCCTCCCGTGCCCCCTCCTCACTCCCCCTTCTCTCTCCCTCCCACCTGTGCCCCCTCCTCATTCCCCCTTCTCTCTCCCTCCCACCTGTGCCCCCTCCTCATTCCCCCTTCTCTCTCTCTCTCCCTCCTGTGCCCCCTCCTCACTCCCCCTTCTCTCTCTCTCCCTCCTGTGCCCCCTCCTCACTCCCCCTTCTCTCTCTCCCACCTGTGCCCCCTCCTCACTCCCCCTTCTCTCTCTCCCTCCCACCTGTGCCCCCTCCTCACTCCCCCTTCTCTCTCTCTCCCTCCCACCTGTGCCCCCTCCTCACTCCCCCTTCTCACTCCCCCTTCTCTCTCTCTCCCTCCCTCCCACCTACTCCCCCTCCTCACTCCCCCTTCTCTCTCTCTCCCTCCCTCCTGTGCCCCCTCCTCACTCCCCCTTCTCTCTCTCTCCCTCCCTCCTGTGCCCCCTCCTCACTCCTCCTTCTCTCTCTCCCTCCCTCCCGTGCCCTCTCCTCACTCCCCCTTCTCTCTCTCTCCCTCCCTCCCACCTACTCCCCCTCCTCACTCCCCCTTCTCTCTCTCTCCCTCCCTCCTGTGCCCCCTCCTCACTCCCCCTTCTCTCTCTCTCCCTCCCTCCTGTGCCCCCTCCTCACTCCCCCTTCTCTCTCTCTCCCTCCCTCCCACCTACTCCCCCTCCTCACTCCCCCTTCTCTCTCTCTCCCTCCCTCCCACCTACTCCCCCTCCTCACTCCCCCTTCTCTCTCTCTCCCTCCCTCCCACCTACTCCCCCTCCCTCCCACCTACTCCACCTCCTCACTCCCCCTTCTCTCTCTCCCTCCCTCCCACCTACTCCCCCTCCTCACTCCCCCTTCTCTCTCTCTCCCTCCCTCCCACCTACTCCCCCTCCTCTCTCTCTCCCTCCCTCCCACCTGTGCCCCCTCCTCACTCCCCCTTCTCTCTCTCTCCCTCCCTCCCACCTACTCCCCCTCCTCACTCCCCCTTCTCTCTCTCTCCCTCCCTCCTGTGCCCCCTCCTCACTCCCCCTTCTCTCTCTCTCCCTCCCTCCTGTGCCCCCTCCTCACTCCTCCTTCTCTCTCTCCCTCCCTCCCGTGCCCTCTCCTCACTCCCCCTTCTCTCTCTCTCCCTCCCTCCCACCTACTCCCCCTCCTCACTCCCCCTTCTCTCTCTCTCCCTCCCTCCTGTGCCCCCTCCTCACTCCCCCTTCTCTCTCTCTCCCTCCCTCCTGTGCCCCCTCCTCACTCCCCCTTCTCTCTCTCTCCCTCCCTCCTGTGCCCCCTCCTCACTCCCCCTTCTCTCTCTCTCCCTCCCTCCCACCTACTCCCCCTCCTCACTCCCCCTTCTCTCTCTCTCCCTCCCTCCCACCTACTCCCCCTCCTCACTCCCCCTTCTCTCTCTCTCCCTCCCTCCCACCTACTCCCCCTCCTCACTCCCCCTTCTCTCTCTCTCCCTCCCTCCCACCTACTCCCCCTCCTCACTCCCCCTTCTCTCTCTCCCTCCCTCCCACCTACTCCCCCTCCTCACTCCCCCTTCTCTCTCTCCCTCCCTCCCACCTACTCCCCCTCCTCTCTCTCTCCCTCCCTCCCTCCTGTGCCCCCTCCTCACTCCCCCTCCTCTCCCTCTCCCTCCTCACTCCCCCTCCTCTCCCTCCTCACTCCCCCTCCTCTCCCTCCCCCTCCTCTCCCTCCTCACTCCCCCTCCTCTCCCTCCCCCTCCTCTCCCTCTCCCTCCTCACTCCCCCTCCTCTCCCTCCCCCTCCTCTCCCTCCTCACTCCCCCTCCTCTCCCTCCCCCTCCTCTCCCTCCTCACTCCCCCTTCTCTCTCTCTCCCTCCCTCCTGTGCCCCCTCCTCACTCCCCCTTCTCTCTCTCTCTCTCCCTCCCACCTACTCCCCCTCCTCACTCCTCCTTCTCCCTCCCACCCGTGCCCCCTCCTCACTCCCCCTTCTCTCTCTCTCTCTCCCTCCCACCTGTGCCCCCTCCTCACTCCCCCTCCTCACTCCCCCTCCTCACTCCCCCTCCTCACTCCCCCTCCTCTCCCTCCTCACTCCCCCTCCTCACTCCCCCTTCTCTCTCCCCCCCTCCCCGGGTGTGGGGCCGCGTTGCCCCTGGTTACCTGGCCTGGCCGCCGCCTCTCCCCGGGAGCCTCCCCCTCTCCTGAGGAACCTCAGGCCGCTGCTCTCGGTAGATGAAGATGGTGGTGACTGTATTGAAGATTCGCGGTTGTGTTTTTTGTTGTTATTGCTGAGGGCGATGATAACCTAAAGGCGTCTCTATTCCCCTCGCGACCTCCGGCAGCGGGCGATGGGCGCCGCCATCTTGGACAGCAGCAGGAAGCCGCACTGCGCACGCGCTGCAATAGGGATCACCAGCATCTGTAAAATTAGCAAAATCAGCAAAAAACCTTCAAAAAATCATCAAAAGCAGCCAGGAAAAATCACTAAAAATCCGCAAAAGTACCAAAATCAGCCCCAAATCAACAACAAATCAGTAAAAGTAAGGAAAACGCACCAAATTCAGGAACAAAATTACCAAATGCAACAAAATCTAAAGCCGAACCAGTTTAAAAAAAAGACAATGGTTAAAAAAAACAGCATAATTGACCAAAATTAAGCTGCAGTGAATATTATGACAGAAATTGCCAATAAATAAATAAATTACAATAAAAACTCACCAAAATAGCTGGAAATAACTACCAACAAACTGCAACCATAAACAAGAAAGATCAAAAAGCTGGAAGAAGTTACAAAATTAAACAGCAAAATTGCAAAAAAATTACCAAAAATCAGCAGAATAGCCCAAATTAGCAAAAATATATTGAAGACATTGTGTACAATACCAAAAGTTAGCAAAAAATGTTAAAATAAACTGCCAGCATATAGGTGGAAAGAGGCAAGAGTCCGAGGCAGAGGTGAGTATTATGCCATCACCATGGAGAAGTTGCTAGAAAAACTGAAAGGTCTGAAAATGGATAAATCACTCGATGGACTATACCTCAGAACTCTGAAGGAGATAGCTGAACAGATAGTAGACATTAGCAAAGATCTTTCAGGAATCACCATAGTCAAAGAGGGACCCAAAGGACTGGAAAATTGTTAACATAACCCCCCATCTAAGAAGGGAGTAAGGCAAAAGATGGGAAATTACAGGCCGATTTGCTTGGCCTCAGTCATAGAGTCATTGAGTCATAGAGATTGGTAAGTATTGGAGCCCATTGTGAAGGATGACATTTCTGAATACTTGGAAGTGCATGGTAAAATAGAGCAAAGTTCAGCATGGTTTCATCAAGGTAAGGTCATGCCTGACAAATCTGTTAGAATTCTTTGATGAGGTAACAAGCAGGTTAGACCAAGGAGAGCCAAGGGATGTTATTACTTGGACGTCCAGAAGGCCTTTGACAAGGGAATATGAGCAGTTAAGGGCGAAATTAGAAAATAGAACCAAAAAAGTAATAATCCATAAAAGAGAGTATGGAAAGGGGCAAGAAACTAATTTCAAGTAAAGCACATGAGGGGACAACTATGAGAAGGGAAGCAGTCAATACAGGACTGGGGTGTGTTGTACTTAAATGCACTCAGTATGAATCAAGATAAATTAATTTGTCATAGAGTCCCTACAGTGTGGAAGCAGGCCACTGAGTCCACACTGACTCTTCAAACAGCAAGTCACCTCGACCCACCCTGTAGCAATTCGAATGAGGTCAGCCAGGTGGATCTCATAGAACATGAGTTCCCTGAGTGGGGCTGTTAGTCTGGTTCTATCAGAGAATCCTGGCTGACAGATAGAAACAGGAGTGACAGGGTTTCTACTGACTCTAGGAGCCGGCACTGAGCTAGCTAGGTTAGCGTCATGTACATTGCACGTGTAATAAAGGGTGACTTAATGGCGGTATACGTGCCTTCATGGAGTTATTTCATACACCCTACCCTATGGTGAAAAATGTGAACAAGTGCTTTGTGTCAGTCTTCATGGTGGAACACATGAGTGTCCCAAAAATTCAAGAGTCGGAGGCAGAGGTGAGTATAGTAGCCATCACCAAAGAGAAGTTGCTAGAAAAACTAAAAGGGCTGAAAGTCGATAAATCACCTGGACCAGATGGACTACACCCCAGAGCTTTGAAGGAGATAGCTGAAGAGATAATGGAGGCAGTAACGAAGATCTTCCAGGAATCAGTAGAGTCAGAGAGGGCCCCAGAGGACTGGAAAATCGTGAATATAATCCCCTGTTTAAGAAGAGAGTAAGGCAAAAGGTGGGAAATTATAGGCTGATTTGCTTGTTCTGTCATTGGTAAGTATTGGAGTCCTTTGTGAAGGATGAGATTTCTGAATACTTGGAAGTGCATGGTAAAATAGAGCAAAGTTCAGCATGGTTTCATCAAGGGGAGGTCATGCCTGACAAATCTGCTAGAATTCTTTGACGAGATAACATGCAGGTTAGACCAAGGAGAGCCAAGGGATGTTATTACTTGGACTTCCAGAAGCCTTTGGCAAGGTGCTGCACAGGAGGCTACTGAGTAAGATCAGGGCCCATGGTGTTAGAGGCCAGCTGCTAGCATGAATAGAAGCTTAGCTGTCTGGCAGAAAGCAGAGAGTGGGAATAAATGCATCCTTCTCAGGATGGCAGCTGGTGACAAGTGGTGTTCTGCAAGGGTCAGTGTTGGGACCACAACCTTTCAGTTTAAGTTCATTCTTTGCCAAACCAATAGATCATTTACTGGACTGTTTTCTTCTCTCTGCAGTTTAGACATTGTCGAACAGATAAGAATGTCCTTCTGAATTATTCAAAATCCCCACACATCAATTAATGATTACATCCAAACAATCCATTGACTGGTTCCTGCTGAACAATTCTGAAGAAAAGCTTCAGCTGGATAATCAATGGCTTCTCAGTGACACCTACATCCAAACAAAACTGGAATCAATGGGAATCAGGGGGCAAAGTCTTTGGTGTTTGGAGTCATACCTGACACATGGGAATATGCTTGTGGCTGTTGGAAGTCAGTCATCTCAGCTCCAGAACTTCGCTGCAGGGATTTCCTCGGGTAGTGTCCTAGGCCCAACCACCTTCAACTGCTTCATCAATGACCTTCCCTCCATCATAAGGTCAGAAGCGGAGATGTTTGCTGATCATTGCACAATGTCCAGCACCATTCACAAGTCCTCAGATAGCAGCAATGTGTACTATCTCTAAGAGGCACTGCAGCAACTTACCAAAGCTCCTTAGAGAGTAGGTAAATCATAATGAACAAAGTCACAGAGAGGGCTAGAACAATGGGGAGATGGTGGTAGAGGGATCATGTGAGGATAGATTTATAAAGTGAAAGTGAAAGGACATGGCAACACTGCAGAGCAGCTCAGTGAGTAATGGTAGTCACAGTGTGACAGGTCGGGAGGCAGTTTGCAATTCTAACACTACACTTGCAGATGTGCAGTGCTGGCAAATAATCAGAGGTTTTTTATGGCACCGAGATAGTGTCCCTATCTCTGAGCCAGGAGGCCTGGTTTGAAATCCTACCAGCTCCAGAGGTGTGTCATAACATTCCTGAGAAGGTTAGTTTGAAAATATCTTAATAAACAAGCTGGCAGGCAGGACTAACGATTCTCAATCAAAATGTACACACTTTCCTGCCTCTGAACAAAAGGAGCCATGCTGAGAGATGTGGGAAGATCAAAGCAGAGAACCTGTTTGGACAAGTAGTGGTAACCACCTTTAAGACAATCAGCAAAAACAATCAGAAGGGGAATGATGATATTTTTGTGCAATAATCTGCTTTGGTCTGCAACATACTGCCCAAAAGGGCATTGGAAGTAGATTCGATCATAACTTTCAGAGAGGGATTGGATGTGTATTGGAAAATGAGGGAAACAGGGATGGATGAATAACATTAAGATCTTGTGATTTGAAGGCAGTTTCCAGGAAAGTGCTTGGGACTTTCCCAGTGACTGTTGCACAACATTCACCCATTTATTTTTATAACATTTTGGTTTTAAACTTCTCTTTTCATGTATTTAATGTGTAGTCCAAGTCCCAGACCAGCTCCAAGATGGGCAGAGAGCCATGATACTGCAGAGTATAGAGGTCAAAATGGATAGACATTTGTGATTGCTCTTTTGTTTAGTACGCCTTGCCAAAAATTATTACAGCAATGTTTGCACGAACATGCATGGTCCAATCTCTGGAATTTGCCTCTGCAGCGAAATCATTTCTGGATCATTTTAAACATGCTCAAAAATGACGAGGCAATGGTGCCCATTTTGAATTGTCATTTACTCACCAGGCCATAATACTTTTTATTCACTTGTGGGACATGTGCATCACTGACTCAGCCAGCATTTATTGCCCATCCCTTGTTGCCCTTGAGAAGGTAGTGATGAGCTGCCTCCTCAAACCGCTGCAGTCCATGTGATGTAGGTTGACCCACAATGCCATTAGGGAGGGAATTCCAGGATTTTGTCCATGTCACATTGAAGGGACCGTGATAAATTTCCAAGTTAAAAGCATGAGCAGCTTGGAGGGGAAATTTCAGGAGGTGCTGTTCCCATATATCTGCTGCCCTTGTCCTTCTAGATGGAAGTGGTCATGGGTTTGGACAGTGCTATCAAAGGACTTTTGATGGATTTCTGTGGTGCACTGAGTAAAGAGTACATACTGCTGAACATTAGTGGCGATGAATGTTTGTGAATGTGGTGCTTCGTCCTGGATGGTGTCGAGCTTCTTCTATGTTATTGGTGCACTCCTAACTTGTGCCTTGTGGATGTTGGACAGGCTTTAGGAACTCAGGAGGTGAATTACACACTTCAGACCGCAGTTGAGAGCTAACCACATTGCTGTGGGTCTACAGTCACATGTAGGACACACCAGGACAGTAAAAGGACAGTGAATTCCCGCCCTGCAAGGATATTAGTGAACCGGGTGGGTTTTTGCGATGATCGACAATGGTTACATGGTGGGAGAAAGTCAGGACTGCAGATGCTGGAGATCAGAGTCAAAGAGTGTGGTGCACAGCTGGTCAGGCAGCATCTGAGGAGCAGGAAAATTGATATTTTGGGCATAAGCTCTTCATCAGGAATGAGGCCTCATGCCTGAAATTTCGATTCTCCTGCTCCTTGGATGCTGCCTGACTGGCTGTGCTTTTCCAGCACCACACGCTTTGACAATGGTTATATGGTCACCATTAGGATAGCTTTTTAATGATAAATTTTTATTGAATTCAAATCTCCCAATCAGTTTTGGGTGGGATTCAACCTCATGACTGCAGGATATAAACATGTTAAATTTCCAGATGTACTTCTTCATATAAAAAGTCATGAAGATTTGGAACCCTCTACTCCCAATAATGGTCATGAATGCTGGAGGACACAGTGAGGTGGTGGGGAGTAGTAGGTTGGAGACTGTTAAACTTTCCTAAGGAAGTTACATAGAACATAGAAGAATACAGCGCAGTACAGGCCCTTCGGCCCTCGATGTTGCGCCGATCCAAGCCCACCTAACCAGCACTAGCCCACTATCCTCCATATGCCTATCCAATGCCCGCTTAAATGCCCATAATGAGGGAGAGTCCACCACTGCTACTGGCAGGGCATTCCATGAACTCACGACTCGCTGAGTAAAGAACCTACCCCTAACATCTGTCCTATACCTACCCCCCCACTTAATTTAAAGCTATGCCCCCTTGTAATAGCTGACTCCACACGTGGAAAAAGATTCTCACTGTCGACCCTATCTAAACCCCTAATCATCTTGTACACCTCTATCAAGTCACCCCTAAACCTTCTTTTCTCCAATGAAAACAACCCCAAGTGCCTCAGCCTTTCCTCATACGATCTTTCTACCATACCAGGCAACATCCTGGTAAACCTCCTCTGCACCCGTTCCAGTGCCTCCACATCCTTCCTATAGTATGGCGACCAAAACTGCACACAATACTCCAGATGCGGCCGCACCAGAGTCTTATACAACTGCAACATGACCTCAGTACTCCGGAACTCAATTCCTCTACCAATAAAAGCCAGTACGCCATATGCCTTCTTCACCGCACTATTTACCTGGGTGGCAACTTTCAAAGATCTGTGTACATGGACACCAAGATCTCTCTGCTCATCCACACTACCAAGTATCCGACCATTAGCCCAGTACCCCATCTTTTTATTACTCTTACCAAAGTGAATCACCTCACACTTAGCTACATTGAACTCCATTTACCACCTTTCTGCCCAGTTCTGCAGCTTATCTATATCCCGCTGTAACCTGCCACATCCTTCCTCACTGTCTACAACTCCTCCGACTTTCGTATCATCCGCAAACTTGCTCACCCAACCTTCTAACCCCTCCTCCAGGTCATTTATAAAAATGACAAACAGCAATGGTCCCAAAACAGATCCTTGCGGAACACCGCTAGTGACGGCACTCCAAGATGAAACTTTGCCATCAACTACTACCCTCTGTCTTCTTCCAGCCAGTCAACTCCTAATCCAAACCTCCAACTCACCCTCAATGCCATACCTCCGTATTTTTTGCAGTAGTCTACCATGGGGAACCTTATCAAACGCCTTACTAAAATCCATATACACCACATCTACCGCTTTCCCCTCGTCCACCTCCTTAGTCACCTTCTCAAAGAATTCAATAAGGTTTGTGAGGCATGACCTGCCCTTCACAAAACCATGCTGACTATCCTTGATCACATTATTCCTATCCAGATGTTCATAAATCCTATCCCTTACAATTCTCTCTAAGATTTTGCCCAAAACAGAAGTGAAACTCACCGGCCTATAGTTACTAGGGTTATCCCTACTCCCCTTCTTGAACAAGGGAACCACATTTGCTAGCCTCCAATCTTCTGGCACTATTCCTGTAGACAACGAGGACATAAAAATCAAGGCCAATGGCTCTGCAATCTCCTCCCTTGCTTCCCAGAGAATCCTAGGATAAATGCCATCAGGCCCAGGGGACTTATCTATTTTCACTCTTTCCAGAATTTCCAACACCTCTTCTCTACATACCTCAAAGCCATCCATTCTACTTAATTGTGACTCAGTATTCACATTGACAACAATGTCCTGTTCCTGATTGAATACTGACGAAAAGTATTCATGCAGTGTCTCCCCAATCTCTTCAGCCTCCACACGCAACTTCCCACTACTATCCTTGACTGGACCTATTCCTACCCTAGTCATTCTTTTATTCCTGACATACCTATAGAAAGCCTTAGGGTTTCCCTAATCCTACCAACTAAGGACCTTTCATGTCCCCTCCTTGCTGCTCTTAGCTCTCTCTTCAGGTCCTTCCTGGCTACCTTATAACTCTCAATCGCCCCAATTGAACCTTCACGCCTCATCTTTACATAGGCCGCCCTCTTCCATTTAACAAGGGATTCCAATTCCTTATTAAACCACGGCTCCCTCACACAACCCTTTCCTCCCTGCCTGACGGGTACATACTTATCAAGGACACTCAATAGTTGCTCCTTGAACAAGCTCCACATATCAATTACGCCCTTGCCTTGAAGCTTACTTTTCCAAGCCACACATCCTAAGTCATGCCTCACCGCATCATAATTTCCCTGCCCCCAGCTATAACTCTTGCCCTGTAGTGCACACTTATCCCTCTCCATCACTAGAGTAAAAGTCACCGAATTGTGGTCACTGTCCCCAAAGTGCTCACCTAAGTTGATAGATGAAAATTCTTGGAGAAAACAGATGATGTGATTTGAGCAATGTCGGGTAAATGGATCTGGGATACAGGTTGGCCTGAAACTGGGGGGAGTAGGTTCAAGACCTCAATGACTGTTTGTCCTGCTCATTATAATTGGGCAAAGTAAGCTTAACATTTATGCGGAGTGTATGACACAGTAGGAGACCACTCTGTTCAACCAGACCATGCAAGTATTCATATCCATCCAGAACTCCCTTCCTCATGGAAACCTTTCAAAGATATTCTTTATTCTCTCCTTCCTCAGCTGCTTGTCTCACCCCAGCCCTCTCGCCCATTTTAAATTCATCCATAATGAAGCAAATTGCCAACTCCCCCAACAGCACCATCTAATGGCACCATAGAGTCAGAGAGATGTACAGCACGGAAACAGACCCTTCAGTCCAACTCCTCCATGCCGACCAGCAACCCCAACCCAATCTAGTCCCACCTGCCAGCACCCGGCCCATATCCCTCCAAACTATTCCTATTCATATACCCACCCAGGTGCCTTTTAAATGTTGCAATTGTACCAGCCTCCACCACTTCCTCTGGCAGCTCATTCCATACACACACCACCCTCTGAGTGAAAACGTTGCCCCTTATGTCTCTTTTGTATCTTTCCCCTCTCACTGTAAACCCAGGCCCTCTAGTTTTGGTCTCCCCCACCCCAGGGAAAAGATTTTGTCTGTTTATCCTATCCATACCCCTCATGATTTTATAAACCTTTATAAGGTCACCTCTCAGCCTCCAATGCTCCAGGGAAAACAACACCAGCCTATTCAACTTCTCCCTATAGCTCAAATCCCCCAACCCTGGCAACATCCTTGCAGATCAATGCCCACATTCTTCTTTGATTTTCCTGGCACCAACCAGAAGGATAAGGGCAACATGGAAACATCACCACCGTGGGAACCCTGCATCCTGACAATTAAAAAAAATTCTTTTTCTGCAGTCAGACTGTGGGACCGGTGTCACACGTAGGCCAGACAAGCTAAGGATGACAGATTTCCTTCCCTGAAAGGGACATCGTTGAGCCAGATGTGTTTTCACAACAACGCGCCATGAAACTATCACAGAGACGAGTCCTCAATGCCAGATGTGTTTGTCAAATTGAAGTTACACCGGCTGCTGTGGGGGATTTGATCCCAAAGTCTCAGAATTACTACAACAAAAACAGAAATTGCTGGAGAAACTCAGTATGTCTGGCAGCATCTGTGCAGAGAAAGCAGAGTCAATGTTTCAAATCCAGTGACTCTTCATCAGAACCTAGTAGTAGCTGGAAAAATGTGGTATAGTTGCTGTAGACAGGGGGTATGGAGAGGGATTGGTATGTGAATGAGAGGATAGGTGGAGATGGAGCCCAGAGAGAGAAAGACAATTAGGCAAAGCAATGGACAATTATATGCCAGGTAAGGAGAAATGGGAACTATAAGCAGGTGTAAATGGGTTGGCTGTGCTTGACAGGGCCTGGATGTGGGGATGGAGAAAGGATATGGAAGGTGTTCAAATTCTAAAATTATTGAACTCTATATTGAGTCCTGAAGACAGAAAATGAGATGTTGTTCTCCTAGAATTACCAATCCAGCGACATTACCACCATGCCACTTCCTCCCACACTTGGAAATGTATCTCCGTTCCTTCAGTGTCACAAGGTCAAAATCTTTGAATTCCCTCCTTAAGGGAATTGTGGGTCTACCTACAGCATGTGGACTGCAGTGGTTCAAGAAGGCAGCTCACCCCGACCTTCTCAAGGGCAACAAGGGACAGGCAATAAATGTTCGCCCAGCCAGCGATGCCCCAGTCCTTTGAACAATAAAAGAAAAACTAGTCACTGCAATAACAACTTCCACATTCTCACCATTTCTTGGTCAAATTCAACTTTAGTTTGGGTTATTTGAACCTGTCAATTTCTACGATGGTAAAAATTTCACCAATGACCAAATTCATATTGGTAAGCGATTGCAGGGACACTACAGGAACTCAGAGCTGTATTAACATGACCACTTCATGTTAGCCTGAACAACATTCGACATTCAACTTGATGTTAGTTTATCAGGGCAGAAAACAAAGCCAGAACAAACCATTGCCAAACAGAAATCAAGCCTCTTGGAGACAGAACTAAAGCACATTTTCCAGAAGCTTCCACCAGCAATGTTTTTAAAACACAAATCAAGGAAAATGTGAGGTCATCTTTCTTGGCAAAGACTGACAAATGAGTAAGCTGGAATTTCCCCTTTTATCCACCTTCTTTCTTTCAGGAACGGATCTCCACATCTGGTCGGAGGCTTCACCACATGATTTCCTTCCTCTCACCCACTCTGCCAGACAGACAGCTCCCCCCGCTCCTCCACAGCTGATATGTTTAAAGTCGTGTTATTATGTGCTGCCTGAAAGGAAGGCAGAAGGCAATTCAATAATGAATTTCTGGTGGGAGGTGCAGAGATCAGGGGAAGTAGCAGGCTCAGGGAAGGTGATGGTGCAGTAGTGACATCACTGGGCTAGTAGCCCAAAGGTTAAGAGTAGTGGTCTGGGACCTAGGTTTAAATCTCACCAAGGCAGCTGGTGGAATTTCAACTTAAGTCAAAAATCTGGAATTGAAAATTACTCATGAAGATGGTGACCATGAAATTGATGTAAAAATCTTTCTGGTTCTCTAATGCTCTTTAGGGAAAGAAATCTGCCATCCTGACTTAGTCTGGCCTATATGTGACTCCAGGCCCGCTGCAATGTTTTGACTTTTAATGCCTTCTGCACAATTAGGAATGGGCAATAAGTGTTGTTCTTACCAGTAAATGTCACATTTCACAAAGGAAAAGGCAAAATATTCGAGTGGGAAAGAGCAAGTGCCAGTGGGACTGTAACAAAAGGCGAGCACTAACGAAATGTGTGCTCTTCAGGAACGTCTGCGTGCTGAGGCATTCATATGAAAAACTGAAGGTGCAAAGAAATAAACATTTCTCTCAATGCCACATGCTATTCTTCCTCATTCTAATTTGAAGCAGTTCCCCAGAACCCAGTAAGCACAGGCGGAATCAGGGAATCAGGTTAAGGGACCGATAGCAGAATTCTGGATGACCTCACGTTTAATATGAGAAACAAGCCAGGATTGAAGCTGCAACATAGAAGAACAGCATAAGCAACAACTGATAGATAGAGCTAAGCAATTCCACAACCAACAGATCAGATCTAAGCTCTGCAGTCCTGCCACATCCAGCCATAAATGATCGTGGGCAATTAAGCAACTCACTGGAGGAAGAGGCTCCACAAATATCCCCATCCTCAATGATGGAAGAGCCCAGCAATCTTCAGCTAGAAGTGCTAAATGGATGATCCTTCTCCAGTGGTCCCCAGTATTACAGATACCAGTCTTCAGCCAATTCAATTCACTGCATGTGATATCAAGAAAAAGCTGGAGGCTCTGGACACTGCAAAAGCTACCGGCCCAGACAGCATTCCGACATTAGTACTGACGATTTATGCTCCAGAACTTGCCACTCCCCTTGCCAAGCTGTTCCAATACAGTTACAACACTGGCATCTACCCGACAATATGGTTATACACTCCAGCATTCCACAGGACATCTCTCAAGCTGCATGTGTGACTCTTGATAAAAAAAATTATCTCAGTGCTTTTAGATAGGACCTTCTGCAACCTCACCACAACCTCCGAGTGCCTGAGAACCCATAGCACACTACACTGTAGTACATCAAAGTTCAGGACTCTAGGTCAGTGCAGAAGTACACAGTAAGATCCCACATGCAACTGTGTAATAAATTACCAAGTCACCTGCCTCTGATGCTGACAAATGTAGTATTGATCAGGACACTCGGGACAATGTGCCCTGAGATATGTTCTATCTGCTTGGACAGGTGGTTGTTATCCAAAAGGCGACACTTCCAGCAGTACATGAGCACAAATGGAGTTTTGGCCCAGGGAACATGATGAAGTTTTTGGAGTGCAGCTCAAACACACATCCTCTGACTCAGAGACTAGAACCACAGTTCAGATGGTCATTGTGCTGCAGCAGGTAGTGAGAGAGGGAGATGAACAAGGTGCCAGTCTTGGCAAGTATCTGCTGACAGATTCACCAGTGAAGGCAAGGTATAACACAACTGCCTGCATCTTAGTCTTAATGAACTCCGACAACATGGGCATCCAACATGTTCGAGAAGCCTCCCCAGGCAGGGAGGAAGTGAGAAGGTAAGGGAACCATGGTTTACTACAGAAATTGCATCTCTTGTTATGCGGAAGAAGAAGGTATGTGACAATGTGACGTAATGGTTCAGATGAGGTGATAGAGAGTTACAGATTAGCTAGGAAGGATTTAAAGAGAGAGTTAAGAAGAGCAAAGAGAGGATATGAGCAGTTTTTAGCAAATGGAATAAAGGAGAACTCTAAAGCTGTCTATAGGTATATGAGGAATAAAAGGATGACTAGGGCAGGAATACGGCAGTCAAAGACAGAAATGGGAAGTTGAGTGTGGACCCTGTGGAGATTGGAAAGGTACTAAATGAATATTTCTCATCGGTTTTCACTCAGGAACAGGAGAGTATTGTAGAGGAGAAGAATGAGATATGAGATGTTAGACTAGAAAGGATTGAGGTTAGTAGGAAGAGGTATTGTCAATTCTAGAAGGAGTGAAAGTAGACAGGGCCGATGGGATTTATCCGAGGATTCTCTGGGAAACTAGGGAGGAGGTGTTGGAGCCTTTGGTTTTGATCTTTGAGTCGTCATTTTCCACAGGTTCAGTACCACAGGACTGGAGGATTGCAAATGTTGTGCCCTTGATCAAGAAAGGCAGGAGAGATGACCCAGGTAATTATAGACCAGTGAGACCTTACGTCTGTTATAGGAAAAGTTTTGGAAAGGATAATAAGAGATAGGATTTATAATCGTCCAGCAAGCAAGCAACAATTTGATTGCAGATAGTCAACATAGTTTCGTCAAGGGCAGATCATGTCTCACAGCCTCATTGAGTTTTTTGAGAAGGTGACCAAGCATGTGAATGAGGGTAGGGCAGTTGATGTGGTATATGTGGACTTCAGTAAAGCCTTTGATAAGGTTCCACATGGTAGGCTGTTGAGAAAATGCAGAGGCATGGGATTGAGGGTGATTTAGCAGTTTGGATTAGAAACTGGCTTTCTGAAAGAAGGCAGTGAGTGGTGATTGATGGAAAATATTCAGCCCGGAGTCCAGTTACTGGTGGTGTGCCACAAGGATCTGTTTTGGGACCACTGCTGTTTGTCATTTTTATGAATGACTTAGATACAGGCATAGGTGGATGAGTTAGTAAGTTTGCAGATGACACTGAAGTCGGTGGAGTAGTGGACAGTGTGGAAGAATGTTACAGGTTGCAGGGGGACTTGGATAAACTACAGAATTGGGCTGACAGGTGACAAATGGAGTTTAATGCAGCTAAATGTTAGGTGATTTACTTTGGAAAAATAACAGGAAGGCAGAATACTGCATCAATGGGAAAGATTCTTGGTAGTGTGGATGTGCAGAGGGATCTTGGAGTCCATGTGCATAGATCCCTGAAAGTTGCCATCCAGGTTGATAGTGCTGCTAAGAAGGTATACGGTGTGTTAGGTTTTATTGGTAGAGGGATTGAGTTCTGGAGCTATAATGTCATGCTGCAACTATACAAAACGCTAGTGCGGCCTCACTTGGAATATTGTGTACAGTTCTGGTCGCCTCATTATAGGAAGGATGTGGAAGTATTGGAAAAGGTGCAGAGATTTACCAGGCTATTGCCTGGTCTGGAGGGAAGGTCAAAGGGTCATACAGCATAGAAACATAACCTTCGGTCCAACTCGTACATGCCAACCAGATATTCCAACCCAATCTAATCCCACCTGCCAGCACCTGGCCCACATCCTTCCAAACCCTTCCTATTCATATACCCATCCAGATGCCTTTTAAATGTTGCAATTGTGCTAACCTCCACCACTTCCTCTGGCGGCTCATTCCATATACGTACCATCCTCTGCGTGAAAACGTTGCTCCTTAGGTCTCTTTTATATCTTTCCCTTTCACCCTAAACCTATGCCCTCTCGTTTTGGACTCCCCCACACCAGGGAAAAGACTTTGTCTGTTTATCCTATCCATGCCCCTCATGATTTTGTAAACCTCTATAAGGTCACCCCTCAGCCTCCGATGCTCCAGGGAAAACAGCCCTAGCCTATTCAACCTCTCTCTGTAGCTTAGATCCTCCAACCCTGGCAACATCCTTGTAAATCCTTTCTGAACCCTTTCAAGTATCACAACATCTTTCCAATAGGAAGGAGACCAGAATTGCACGCATTTTCCAACAGTGGCCTAACCAATGTCCTGTACTCAATACTCTGACCAATAAAGGAAAATATACCAAACACCTTCTTCACTATCCTATCTAACTGCGAATCCACTTTCAAGGAGCTATGAACCTGCACTTATTGTATCAAACACACAGTCAATCTCCTCCCAAAGTCTCATATCAGAGGGGTTCTGAATGAGTTAAGAATGAGCTGAGCAAGCCAGGGCAACTATGTGTCTGACTGAAATAAAACACTCTAGTTCTGGGGGATGGAGTGGGGAAGTGGAGGGTTTGGGGTGAGGTGGGTCAAAATTTGGCCTCCTGCTATTCTTCACAATCAATGCAGACGAGGTCAAAGTGAGGAAAGGCTGAGAGACTTGGGTCTGTTCTCATTGGAAAGAAGAAGGCTAAGAGGGGATTTGATAGAGATATCGAAGATCATCAGAGGATTGGATAGGGTAGACAGTGAAAGTCTTTTTCCTAGGATGGTGGTGTCAGCTTGTACAAGGGGGCATAGCTACAAATTGAGGAGTGATAGATTTAAGACAGATGTCAGAGGCAGATTCTTTACTCAAATGCCCTGCCTGCCAATGTAGTTAACTCAGCCACATTAGGGAGATTTAACTAATCGTTGGATAGGCACATGGATGATGATGGGATAGTGTTGGGGGATGGGCTTAGATTAGTTCACAGGTTGGCGCAACATCGAGGGCCGAAGGGCCTGTTCTGTGCTGTATTGTTCTGTATTCTATGTTCTACATGATAGCTGCGTACCTTTAATCTTTGAGCTCATCTCCACTGATTGTGAAGAATGGCAGGAGGCCAAATTTTGACCCACCTCACCCCAAACCCTCCACTTCCCCACTCCATCCCCCAGAACTAGAGTGTTTTATTTCAGTCAGACACATAGTTGCCCTGGCTTGCTCAGCTCATTCTTAACTCATTCAGAACCCCTCTGATATGAGACTTTGGGAGGAGATTGACAGTGTGTTTGATACAATAAGTGCTGGACACTGCCAATTAATCATGTTTAATAACTTAAAATGCACAAACAGTTTTTGCAACTGATGTTTTGTGTTGTACTGTGTTAATAAATTGTATGAGGAGAAAGTGAGGACTGCAGATGCTGGAGATCAGAGCTGAAAATGTGTTGCTGGAAAAGCGCAGCAGGTCAGGCAGCATTCAGGGAACAGGAGAATCGACGTTTCGGGCATAAGCCGGAAGAAGGGTTTATGCCCGAAACGTCGATTCTCCTGTTCCCTGGATGCTGCCTGACCTGCTGCGCTTTTCCAGCAACACATTTTCAGCTAATAAATTGTATGGGCAAGCCTAAGAAAAGCTGAAGATCACTGCTGAAACATGATTGGTTCCATCAACTACAAGGTATATATGTTCATAGACAGAGGTAATGGTAAGTGTTTCCCAAGGATGGGGGATTTCAAAACTAGGGGGCACATCTTTAAGGTAAGAAAAGGACATGAGGGGCAGATGTTTTACACAGAGTGTGGCTCACATGTGGAATGAATGGTGGATATGGGCACAATTACAACTCATTCAAAAAACATTTAGATAAGGTGAATAGGTCAAGTTTAAAGGGATGTGGGCCAGGAGAAGGCAGGTGGAACTAGTTTAGTTTGGGATTATGTCCATCATGGACTGGTTGGACACAGAGGTCTGTTTCTGTGCTGTATGACTCTACCTAGGTCTGTACTTTTCTTAATGACCTTTAATTCCATCCTTAGCCAGTTACTAATTTTCTGGATTAAAATGTTGTCCTCTAATTCACTATTTAATTTTACACCAGATTCTGCTGTCCCACAGCAGCCAGGAAATAGACCAGCAGACAGTCAGCATGAAAACATAAGAGATATGAGCTGGAGTTGGCTATTTGTCCCTTTGAAACTATTCCACTGTTCAACAAAATGACAGCTGATGATCTAAATCAATGTCACCTTCCTTCATTATCTCCACATCCCTTACATCACTTAGATTCCCAACAATCTGTCTACCCCTGCCATGGATAATCTCAACTCTGATGATTTCAATGGTCACTGGTGGAATTGGAACTGGCAGGTCCAGTAAGACAAAGACAATAATACTCACTCACCACCACATGAGACAACTCTCTTCTTCAAAACAATGAGTCAACTTCTGCCTCTGAAGGATCAGGATGATCACCTTTATGACATCGAGCTGAAAATGTGTTGCTGGAAAAGCGCAGCAGGTCAGGCAGCATCCAAGGAACAGGAGAATCGACGTTTCGGGCATAAACCCTTCTTCAGAAATTATGCCCGAAACGTCGATTCTCCTGTTCCTTGGCTGCTGCCTGACCTGCTGCGCTTTTCCAGCAACACATTTTCAGCTCTGATCTCCAGCATCTGCAGCTCTCACTTTCTCCTCCTTTATGACATCGAGCCCAATGCCAAGCTGGCAAAAGGGGTTTTGGTGTACAAAGTAAAATTCATTGAAGTGTATAACATTTGTGAGGGGCTCAACTGCATGATGCTGGCTTTCCACCTGCTCACCCTCTCCACCCCACAACAGCAACCCCCCAAACACAAAAACGCACACACCACACACACACCTAAAATGTCTAGAAATGTGGAGTAAAGTCTCAGGATAATCATTTAGAACTAAGATGAGGAGAAACCTGCTTTAAGAGTCTAATAATCACAATAACACCATTGTTGATTGTTGGAAAAACCCATCTGGTTCATCAATATCCTTCAGGGAAGGAAACTGTTCTAGTTTACATGTGACTCCAGGCCAACAGTTGACTCTTAACTATCCCCTGGGCAGTTAGGGATGGGCTATAAATGCTGGCCTAGACAGTGATGCCAACATCCTCTAAATGAATAATAAACAAATGCAAAAAAATTCTGGATCCTCTGAAATTCTATAACTTAGCAGCCAATGGATGCTCAGTAATTGAGTATCAACAGATATTCACGTACAAAGGAATCTGAAGGTAATTGTATAAAATAGATGGCACATTAACAGGCCATTTGGCCCCAACCACCGACGGTTCAACCTAACCAGTCCACACTGATATTTACGACCTATTTGAGCTTCTTCAACTTTTTTCATCTGCATTGAACATTATTGTCCTCTGTTCATTCTTCCCTCCTATCCTCAGTTATGGGAAAAGGCTGGCAAGATGGGTTTGACAAAAGATCAACCATAATTTTACTAAAGTGTAGGACAGGCTGTAAATGGCTTACTCCAGCTCAAATGGTTTATATTCAAATGTTCAAAAGCTGCTAAGAGTGTCCTCCAGCACTAAATGCTTCATTTTTCTTTTGGAAAACAGAGTAGTTATTCCCACTTTAAATGGGTTTTATATATTCACAAGCAAGCTCCTTGCTCCAAGCTTTAGTTTGAATTCAGGTCTAGATCCCTCAGGACCTCATAACATTCAGAAACTGATGTTTTTCTGGTTTAATCTAACACCGAGCAACAGCAGCACAACAGACAAAATGGAATTATAGAGAGCAAAGCTTGTTCAATTACAGCATTAAGAAGAACATTTTTTTTAAAAATCATGGAATGTGGACAGCATGCCTTGAATTGAGTTGCTTGTTCATCATTTCTGACAATAGGGTCAGAGAGTCATAGTTATTGAGATGTACAGCACGGAAACAGAACCTTTGGTCCAACTCGTCCATGCCGACCAGATATCCTAACCGAATCTAGTCCCATTTGCCAACACTTGGCCTATATCCCTCCAAACCCTTGCTATTCATATACCCATCCAGATGCCTTTTAAATGCTGTCATTGTACCAGCCTCTGGCAGCTCTCTGCGTGAAAAAAGTTGCCCCTTAGGCTGCAGTGGTAGCGTTTGAACTTACATCTCAAGAGCATTAGCCTGGGCCTCTAGGTTACTGGTGTTATGATCCTAGCTGATGGTACAACTGGACAAGTCAGACGCCAGTACGAAATCTAGCATGATAGATCTTACATGTAACTTTTGAAGTTAGTTAACGTGATAGTCAGTCACTGAAACATTCACACAAAGCTGCAGATCTTCTTTCAACAACAAAACTCAAGTTTGTAACACAAAAGAAGAAATTAAAAAAATAAAACAAGCTGCCCAAATATAGAAGACTTTATGAAAGATCTAAAGCACACTACAAAATGATGTCTCAATCTTTTGGCCAGCACCATCTACCATAGACTCTCAAGTCCAGAGAAATTATACCCAATCTCAACTCTTCAGGTGCCTACTGATGCCTCATAGTTTATTTGTTGTGGACGATACAGACAATTCAGTGAGTCCATTCCTCATCTGTTGGCATGACATTTTCACCATTCTGTGAGCTTAAACTTTCCTCATTTCTATTAACCTGCAGGCTTTGTACATGGACTACAGCGGTTCAAGGAGGCAGCTCACCACCACTTTCTCAAGGGCAACTAGGTACATGCAATAAATGCCTACCCAGTCAGTGATGCCTACAGTGAATAAACAACAAAAAAAGCCAAATAAACTCTCCTGGCTTAGAAGCTTCAAAATGAAACCTCTCTACTGAGGTAACTGGTTCCTTGAACTGCCCTGAAAAACACCTTCTAGGAGAGAAACTAAACTTGTTCCTGTCTTGTCCTTCAGATCAAGCTAGGCAACCCCACCACCCTGTGGCCAAACACTTTAACTCCTCCTCCCACTCTGCCAGGGACATGTAAGTCCTGGGCCTTCTCCACTGCCATACTCTAGCCACCCAATGCCTGGAGGAAGAACACTTCATCCTCCGCCTTGGGCCCTCCAACTGCACAGGATCAAAATGGATTTCACCAATTTCCTCATTTCCCCTCCCCCACCTTATCCCAGATCCGACCTTCCAAGTCGGCACTGCCCTCTCGAACTATCCTACCTGTCCATCTTCCTTCCCATCTATCCACTCTAACCTCCTCTCCAACCTTCATTCCCACCTTCATCTACCTATCGCATTTCCAGGTATCTATGCCCCAGCCCCAGCCCCAGATCCCTACCCCACCACCCCCCCCACCCCCCCCTTTATCTCTCAGCCTCCTTGGCCCACCCCCTCATTCCTGATGAAAAGTTTATACTTGAAACGTCGACTCTCCAGCTCCTCAGATGCTGCCTGACCGGCTGTGCTTTTCCAGTACCACACTCTTTGACTCTGATCTCCAGCATCTGCGGTCCTCACTTTTTCCTAGATCAAGCTAATGGCCTAACATGTTTACCTATTTGTTGTAAAGCCAACAAGTTCTTTGACTGAAGGCAAATTTCCATGAACTCCCTAGGGGAATACAATCACCTGCTTTCTGACAATGTTGGATCTGCTGCGGTTTTGTATTATTTAAAGGAAACTTTCCAGAGAAATAAGCGACACCCAATCGCCTTCAATGTAAGTTATATACCATTCCTCACATTGGTCCTGTGACATCGCAACTAAATCACTGTCACCTTCACTCGCCTCATTGATCTTGGCCAGTGAGACAATTTTGCAATTTGCTCTGGGAAAGTTCCCAGCTTTTGCTTCCATTGGCCAGTCCCTGAATAACCAAACTGGTTCATTTTTTGGGAAAAAGAACTAGATGGTGCTGGTTATTTCACAAAGCGGGAAATAGGCACAGTTAGGTGCTTGGGGGAGGAAGAGGAGGGAATGAGAGGATAGAAACAACACGCTTTGTGATAAACAATTGATATCCCCTCGTGATTTTTGGTGTCCGATCAATTCAACATTTCTGTCATGAACGTGCCACCTAGAAGTGCAGGAGTTGTAAATTCAAAACTAACTTTCCAAACAAATTGGATAAATCCTGGAAAAGGAAAGGGAAACGGAAGTAGGGGCACTAGGGAGTAGCACGAATTGGACTGCTTTTTCAAAGAGCTGCCACAATTAAATGAGGAGAATAGTTTCCTTCTAAACTATGAACAGCTGCAGATATTTATGAAGTAAAACGCACATGCTATACTTGTTGGAATTGTATATGAAAATTATTAAAGATCTTGCCAAGTGCAAGACCTGGACAATGTTCATTTGCAAGGTGCACTGCAGGAATCCACCAAGGCTCCTAAAACAGCACCTTTCAACCCACAAACCTTTTTGAACTTCATTCATGAGTTGTGGGCATAACTGGTCAGGCCAGTATTGCCCATCCCTGATTGCACAGAAGGCGGTTAAGAGACAACCATGGGGGATTCAAGATGGCGGCGACCCAGTAGGTCTGTGTTTGCTGAGCTCTGCCCAGAACCCAGACAAAGTGGGGCACTTACCCTCCCTTCACCTCTTAAACTGATTGTTTTTTTTTCCTGGCTACTAGAATTACTTTGCACTTTGAGCAGTGTGGTGCATTTTAACATGATTAAAGGAAAAGGAGCACAGAGTTTGCAGCAGGCAGGGGCCACCCTCCCCGCAGTAACGTATGCAATTGCGGCCAAGGCATCGGCCTCCGTGGCCTTCCTGGGGGACTTACTTGCAGAGAAGAGCTTGGTCTCGGAGTTCATAAAACTCCAAGAGAGGATCAATGCATCAGTGGAGGAGAACTGGGCCAGGTGGGAATTGATATTGGTCATGTTGCAGAGTCATGACCTGGAGATTCAGAGTCTTGGACAGCGAGTTGGAGGGGCGAAGCAACGGGCCGCAGGCTTCTGAGACTGCGGCTGAATCCTCAGCAAGTCTGGTCCAGGCTCTGGAATGCCGAGAGCGGGCCTAGGAAGAGCAGGTCGACGACCTCAAAGAATATCCGGTTGCTGGGGCTTCCCGAACAGGCAGAAGATGGCCAGCTTGTCAGCTTTTTGGAGGAATGGCTCCCACAGTTTCTAAGGCTGGAAGCTGAGGTGGGCCGGGTCGAGCGGGCCCACCAGGTCGCAGTGCGCAGGCCTGGATTGGACCAGTGCTCCCGCCCGGTCCTAGTGTGACTCCAACATTATAGAGACAAACAAATGATGCTGGAAGCCTCTAGAGCACTGGGGAAGGATCTCCAAGCTATGGCGTTCAAGGGATCAAGAACTATGCTTTTTCACGACTTTTCCCCAGCCGTGATTCGCAAGAGGAAGGCCTTTGATGAGGTAAAGAAGTCTCTGAGGGACCTGAATATTCAGTATTCTATGAGATACCCAGCGATATGGAGTCAGCTATTACAAGGGGGCATAGCTTTAAATTAAGGGGGGGTAGGTATAGGACAGATGTTAGGGGTAGGTTCTTTACTCAGCGAGTCGTGAGTTCATGGAATGCCCTGCCAGTAGCAGTGGTGGACTCTCCCTCATTATGGGCATTTAAGCGGGCATTGGATAGGCATATGGAGGATAGTGGGCTAGTGAGGTTAGGTGGGCTTGGATCGGCGCAACATCGAGGGCCGAAGGGCCTGTACTGCGCTGTATTCTTCTATATTCTGTGTTCTATGATACTGTGTTTCAGCCACGGAGGGTCTGTGATAACTTTGGTTCACCGGAAAAGGCAAAGGACTTCTTGGATGCTTTAAAATAGACTGATTGCCCTGAATTATATCGACAATTATTTTATTCTGCCCCTTTCCCTCTTTTTTTTCTTCTTTTTGTTTTTGTCTGTAATTTGCATGGTTTACCTGGTTACTGGGGGATGATATTGGTTTTCCTTTCAATATTTGTCAGGATTATAATTTTATATAATTTTTTGTTATGTTGTTGTTCTGCCAGAGTGCCTAGGGTTACAGTATGGAAGGGATGGGTTGGGTCCCCACTTTTAACTTTCTTGTCATAAGATATTGGTATCTGTTTTTCTTACTTTGTGTTATCTGGCCGGGGTATGCTCCAGCTGGAAGGAGTCATGGTGGGATTATCAGGCGGTAGGGGTGCCCCCCCCCAACCCCCATGGACAAGGGGGAAAGTCTCCTTTTAGTTAGTTACAAATCACACAACACCAGGTTATGGTCCAATAGGTTTAATTGGAAGCACTAGCTTTCAGAGCGCCGCTCCTTCATCCGAAAGCTAGTGTGCTTCCAATTAAATCTGTTGGACTATAACCTGGTGTTGTGTGATTTTTAACTTTGTACACCCCAGTCCAACACCGGCATCTCCAAATCCTTTTACTTACGTTTTGTGTTGTTATTGTAGAAGTGTAGAAGTAGTTGTTAGTCGTTTTGATTTAGTATTTTAAAAGTTATGTTTTTAAATCTATGTGAACTGTATATGGCCTTTACTTGGTGTGCTATGAGTGGGGTTCTTCCTTCTGGGCGGGTCTCGGACTGTCTCGGATGATCATGGCTAGTCATTCATTTAAATGGTGCACCTGGAATGTTAAAGAGAGTCACTCACCAATTAAAAGGAAAAAGACATTGTCAAGTCTTAGAAAAGAGAAGGTCGATGTAGCCTTATTACAGGAAACACACTTGATTGAAAAGGAGCATTTGAAGCTGCAACAGGGAGGATTCAGCCAGGTGTTTTTCTCATCTTTTAACTTGAAAAGTAGAAGAGTGGCCATTCTTATCTGGAAGAACCTCACGTTTCAAATGCTAGACCAAATAAAGGATGAGTCTGGGAGGTTCACAATACTTAAAGCTTTAATACATGGAGAGGAGTATGGGATTCTGAATATATACCGCCCCCCGGCACATCCCTTTAAATTGGTAATGGATGCGCTCTCCAGATTGATGGCCCTTGGGGTGTGGCATACAATTATAGGGGGCGATTTCAACCGCATTATTGACCCTGAGGTGGACAGGATGCCTAGGGGTCCTGTGGGTATGTCTCTGCAATCTAGGCAACTGGTGGACTTGAACAGGGAGTTGGGATTGGTGGATGTATGGAGATGTCTTCACCCCCAGGATAGAGATTTTACCTTTTATTCTAACCCACATAAGTGCCACACCAGAACTGACATGTTGTTTATCCCATCAACCTTTTTGAAATTGGTATTGTCCTGTAAAGTTGGGAATATAGCTGTTTCTGACCATGCGGCAGTGTATATAGAGGTTAAGGTCGGAGTTGGTGAGATGGATTCCCAGTACTGGCGTATGGACCCTTTCCTCCTGAAAGATAGTAAGTTTGTAGAATACTTTTCGCAGGAGTTTAAACTTTTTTGGGATATCAATTCAGGTAAGGCCAGCAACCCATCGGTGATGTGGGAGACTGCCAAGGCCTATGCGTGGGGTTTGATTATTTCTTACTCTGTGACCCGGAAACAACAGAGGGGAGAACAGTGATGTCTGTTCGAGGCTCGTTTGAAGGCAGCTGAGTTAGCATATTTTGACAGGCCATCCATAATTAAATTACAGCGGATTACAGCCCTCAGGACTACTTTGAATGCTGCACTTACCCAAACAGCAAGGACGGAAATCTTATTTATGAAACAGAGACTATTTGAGTACGGTGATAAACTGGGTAGGTATTTAATGTATTTGGCCAGAAAGAAGAATGCTCCCCAATCTATAGCATCTATCAGAGAGAGTGCTGGGACTTTGACTTGTGATGCCAAAAAGACTAATGCAGCATTTAGAAAGTTCTATTTTGAGCTGTATCAGTCAGAGGGCTGTGAGGATAGAATGAGGAAGATGGAGTCCTTTTTTAAGAATATGGACCTTTCGGGTGTAACCTCAGAGCAGGTGTCCTTTTTGAGTGCACCCTTGACAATTCAGGAAGTGCAGGAGGTGGTGAGGCTGCTCCAGAGGGGTAATGCGCCCGGGCCAGATGGATTTCAAAGTGAGTTCTATAAGGATTTTACAGTCGAACTGGCCGGGCCATTCTTGGATATGGTAAAAACAATGACTGCAGATGCTGGAAACCAGATTCTGGATTAATGGTGCTGGAAGAGCACAGCAGTTCAGGCAGCATCCAAGGAGCTTTGAAATCGAAGTTTCGCATAAACCAAATCATCCGCCGACATTTCCACCACCTCCAAACAGACCCCACCACCAGGGATATATTTCCCTCCCCACCCCTTTCCGCCTTCCGCAAAGACCGTTCCCTCTGTGACTACCTGGTCAGGTCCACGCCCCCCTACAACGCACCCTCCCATCCTGGCACTTTCCCCTGCCACCGCAGGAACTGTAAAACCTGCGCCCACACCTCCTCCCTCACCTCTATCCAAGGCCCTAAAGGAGCCTTCCATATCCATCAAAGTTTTACTTGCACATCCACTAATATCATTTATTGTATACGTTGCTCCCGATGCAGTCTCCTCTACATTGGGGAGACTGGGCACCTCCTAGCAGAGCGCTTTAGGGAACATCTCCGGGACACCCGCACCAATCAACCACACCGCCCCGTGGCCCAACATTTCAACTCCCCCTCCCACTCTGCCAAGGACATGGAGGTCCTGGGCCTCCTTCACCGCCGCTCCCTCACCACCAGACACTGGAGGAAGAACGCCTCATCTTCTGCCTCGGAACACTTCAACCCCAGGGCATCAATGTGGACCTCAACAGCTTCCTCATTTCACCTTCCCCCACCTCATCTTAGTTTCAAACTTCCAGCTCAGCACTGTCCCCATGACTTGTCCGGACTTGTCCGACCTGCCTAGCTCCTTTTCCACCTATCCACTCCACCCTCTCCTCCCTGACCTATCACCTTCATCTCCTTCCCCACTCACCCATTGTACTCTATTCTACTTTCTCCCCACCCCCACCCTCCTCTAGCTTATCTCTTCACGCTTCAGGCTCACTGCCTTTATTCCTGATGAAGGGCTTTTGCCCAAAACGTCGATCTCAAAGCTCCCTGGATGCTGCCTGAACTGCTGTGCTCTTCCAGCACCACTAATCCATTCTTGGATATGTACAACTATTCATTCAGTCAGGGTAGCCTCCCATCCTCTTTGAGATAAGCAAATATCTGTCTCATCCTTAAGAAAGGGAAAGCCCCAGAAGATTGCACTTTGTACAGGCCTATATCGTTAAGGAATGTGGATTTCAAAATCCTGTTGAAAATGCTGGCATTAAGGCTGGAGAGGGTATTGCCGTTTATTGTAAAGGAGGACCAGACAGGTTTAATTAAGGGTCGTAGGTCTGCCAATAATATTAGAAGAGTATTAAATATGGTTCATGTATGTCAGCAAAGAGTGATATTGGGTTTGGTAGATTCCCTAGACACAGAAAGCTGCGAGTGATCGAGTGGAATGGCCATACTCTTTTATGCCATGGAACGGTTTGGTCTTGGAGAGGTTTTTACCAAATGGGTGGCAGTGCTGTATAGTGGCCCGAAAGCAGCGGTGCTCACTAATGGTATAAGATCAGATAGTTTTAGCATTGGCAGAGGCTGTTGTCAAGGGTGCCCCCTTTTACACTGGTGATCGAGTCATTGGCGGAAGCCATTCAGACGGATCCCAATGTAATGATCCCGATGGTCTAGATTTTCCAGACTTTGGGAAGTATCAACTGAGTTCCTTGTTATCCTTTGTGGCTGATTAGGCCTCTCGTGGTCCGCGATCAATCTGGTTGGATATCAAGGCAAAATGCCCCCTTATTAACCTGATGTTTATGGACAAGATGAGAATTGTTACGGATCAGTGTAAAAGTCCAATTGTCTTAAACGCAGTCAAAGCTTGGAGGATGATGTGGCAGGGTGAGGGCAATTTACAAAAAACCTCCCCTTTCACTCCTATGTTTGGAATATTAGGATTCCAGCCTCTGTTGGAATATTGCGTGCAATTCTGGTCTCCTTCCTATCAGAAAGATGTTGTGAAACTTGAAAGGGTTCAGAAAAGATTTACAAGGATGTTGCCAGGGTTGGAGGATCTGAGCTACAGGGAGAGGCTGAACAGGCTGGGGCTGTTTTCCCCGGAGTGTCGGAGGCTGAGAAGTGACCTTATAGAGGTTTACAAAATTATGAGGGGCATGGATAGGATAAATAGACAAAGTCTTTTCCCTGGGGTGGGGGAGTCCAGAACTAAAGGGCATAGGTTTAGGGTGAGAGGGGAAAGATATAAAAGAGACCTAAGGGGCAACCTTTTCACGCAGAGGGTGATGCTTGTATGGAATGAGCTGCCAGAAGAAGTGATGGAGACTGGTACAATTGCAACATTTAAACGGCATTTGGATGGTATATGAATAGGAAGGGTTTGGAGGGATATGGCTGGGTGCTGGCAGGTGGAACTAGATTGGGTTGGGATATCTGGTCAGCATGGACAGGTTGGACCGAAGGGTCTGTTTCTGTGTTTCTCTATGACTCTGGCTTTAAGCTTTGGGAGTCCAGAGAAATCTCCTGTTTGGGAGACCTATTCGATGGGGAGGTCATGATGTCCTTCAAACAACTGGGTCAGAAGTTCGGGCTACCTAGTAAGGATCTCTTTCAATCTTTCCAAGTTAGAGACTTCGTACAAAGAAAGACCACATTGATGGTCAATCTTTATAAATCGGACATGGAGAAGAGGGTGCTCTGGTCAGCGGGCACCCCCTCGGTTAGCGCTCTCTATCATTTACCAGGTAGTAACGTGTCGAAGGACATGGAACGACTATATAAAACTTGGACTCAAGAATTAGGGGTGGAAATCTCCTCAGACATGTGGGAGGACATTTGGGAAAATGTTAGGAAGATCTCTATTTGTAATAGGTCTCAGGCTATTCAACTGAAAGTACCCCATAGGGCCCACCTGGCACCAAAACGACTTGTGAAGTTTAAGATGGACCTTCCCCAATGTGCCCCAAGTGTAAAATAGAGGTTAGTACTCTTACCTATTGTTTACGGACATGCCACAAGATCTGCAGGTATTGGGATGATGTAACGAGTGCTTTGGCAAAGGTTTTGGGAACTGAGATTGGGTTGGATCTGATGTCCCTCCTTATGGGTTTTCCAAATCGTCCCTCCCTGAATGTACATGGGAAGAAACTATTTACCATTCTTGCTTTCTGTGCGAGGAAGAACGTTGAGGTGGGTATTGAAAAATCTCCCAGGACTCTCGAGCTGGCATAGGATAGTTATAGAACACATCCCCCTGGACTTCCTTACGAGTATGGTGCACCAGAAAACTGAATTGTTCTATAGAACATGGTGGCCCTTTTTGAATTATATTGATGTAGATGCATCGGCTATATTATCCAAGGACTTTGTCTAGCCGTGAGGACTGTGCCTGTCAGTTCGGGGACCCCTGGGAGGAAGAATCCCGTATAAATATGCGTCCACTCACTATTGCACCCAGTGTTGGAGGGCTGTGATAAGAGGGCACTGAGTGTAGTAATTTAATTGAATGTGACTTAAGCTATCTTGTTATAACTTGGTACAATTTTATTTTGTCTGTTTATTTATTTTTTCTTCTTTCTTATTGGTTATTTACTGAACTTTAGTTTTTATAGACTTTTTTCATTCTTTTTGTGTTTGATAGTTTGTGGAGTAGATTAGTAGTTCATTTTTTTTTTGTTTTATTATTGCTATTATGTGGACAGTGGTCATACTATTTTGTACTAGTTTTGTAATTTTGGAAAAAACTTAAAATCTTTTTATTCAATAAAAATATTTATATAAAAAACAACCATATTGCAGGGAGTCCAGAGTCACATGCAGACCAAATTTCCATCCCTAAAGGACATTAATGATCTCAACAATCAGCACTTGTGTCATATTCCCAATAGACTTTTAAACCCAAATTTTCCTTTTATATTAATTTCATATTCCACCATGGCTGGATTTGAATCCAGTCCCCACAATGTTCTAGATTAGTAGTCAAGTGATAACACCACTCGGCCTCACCTCCCCTGCCATTTAGAAGGTCAAAGGCAACAGTTACATGGAAACAACACCACCTGCAGGTTCCCCTCAAAATCACTCACCATCCTGATTTGGAAATATTTCACCGTTCCTTCAGTGTCACTGGGTCAAATGCCTGAGGATCCCTCCCTAATAGTATTGTGGGTCTACCCACAGCCCATCAACTGCAGCAGTTTAAGAAGGCAGCTCACCACCACCTTCTCAAGGGCAACTAGGGAACAGATAATAAATGCTGATCCAGCCAGTCTTGCCTATGTTCCACAATTAAAATTAAAAGTGAATTTAAAAAAAGTAGTTTTGGTGTGATGATTTCAGAAACTGATTCACACCTATCAATGGTGAATATTCTCTGATGAAGGTTCCCAAGTAGAGTCAGGAATTAGCAGCATGATGCATACCTCAATTATCTCACAGTTCCACCTCCAGTTCCTGTGTGTGTGTGAAGTGAGCTGGGTCACTGGTAGAGGGATGCTTTTTTTTTCAAAAGGTTATTTAAGCTTGACACTATTAAAGGCTGCAGTTATGAACCACCCCTGATAGTTTGTTATTGTCAGAGTCATTATGGTACAGAAGGAAGCCATTTGGTCCCTCAAATTAAGGCTGGCCCTCTGTAGGTTCATTTTCCTCAAGAATGTATCCATTTGTTTTGAAAACAATTATTTATAGTTCTCAATTCTATCCCCCTTGGGGGCTGTGAGTTTCAAGTCATGGCCACTTGCTGAGACGGATATATTTCTTATGGCTAAAGGGTTCAAAGGGTATGGGGTAAAAGTGGAAACCAGGTACTGCATTGGACACAAAAACAGAAATTGCTGGAGAAAATCAGCATCTGTTGTGAGAAAACAGACTTAACGTTTTGAGTCCAGTAGTTTGAGACTAGACTCTGGTTGTGAAACATTAACTGTATTAGGTGATCATCCATGATCATGTTGAACACCACAACAGGCTTGGAGGGCCAAATGGCCTAATCCTTCTATTTTCTAAGTTTCACTGAATAAAAGAGATCATCATCTCCACCACAGAGTGGGTCTAAACTCGTTTGTGGGGTGCTGATGGTTTAGGGAGAAATTAGTGGCATATAATATGCTTCCTAAAATTGGTAATATCCAATAACTATAGGTAATTAGGATTGGGTTCTGCCATAAGACATTGACATATGCTCAGGCTAGCACACAAAGTACCATTATGAGTACCAGGATTTGTGCAAGAGCATGGATTAGCAGACAACATGGAGCTCAGACCCCAGCTGGGATTTGATATCCTTTGCAGAGGACAGTGGAATTATTCAGCATGGGAATATGGAATTCCCTGGTGCAACCAGATTCTCCAAACACTTACATTAACAATCATAGCATTCGCGTTAGAAAAATATGAATTCACTTAATGTGCCTGCATCACACCTGTGAAAAATTGCAGTGATATACACGGTGTACTTTTGGCCAGCTACAGTGGATTAACTCATACCAAAGAAGTACAGCAAACACCCAGTAATTTAAACATACGTTTAAGCAAAGAAATGAATGGATTCATGATGTTTAAAATTTAGCGATCTTGAATTAAAGAGCAGATTATATCCTCAAAATGCTACATGTAATACATCCATAAATATACATCAATAAATGCATAATAAACAGATTGAAAAATGTATAGCCCCCACCACAAGCCTTTGTGCTGAAATTTTCATAGAATCATAGAATTGTTACAGTGGAGAGGGAGACCATTTGGCTCTTCAAATAAATGTCATTACCTTGAGCCAATCTGCTTTATCCCCCTAACCTTGCACATTATTTCTCATCAAATAATAATCCAATGTCTCATTGAACTTGCTTCCACAAGAGGCAGGGCATTCCATTCCCTAACTACTCATTGTGACAAGAAGTTTTTTTTTCTCCCAATTCTTTTTGGATAATAATCCCACTCCCTTTTGAAAGCCTTGATTAAACCTGCCTTGACTGTCCACTCAGGCAGCAGATTCCAGTTCCGAAACACGTGCCTGCATGGAAAAGTTTTTGTTCATGTCTTTGTTGACTCTTTTGACGATCATCTTAAATCTGTGTCCTTTGGTTCCAAATCCTTCCATCAATGGGAATAGTCTCTCCTTTATCTACTCGGTCCTGATTCCTCATGATTAGCAACACCTCAATTAAATCTCCTCTCACCTTAATTCTCTTCTCAAAGACAAATGGGACCAGTTTATTCAATCCTAAACCTTACAAAGTCTTTTCTCCTTTCTAGAGTATAATATGATGTCCAGAATTGGCCTCAATACTTCAGTTGAGGCCAAACCCTTGTTTTATGTTCCTGATAAAGGGCTTATGCCCGAAATATTGATTCTTCTGCTCCTCGGATGCTGCCTGACCTGCTACGCTTTTCCAGCACCATACTCTCCACTCTGATCTCCAGCATCCGCAGTTCTCACTTTCTCTGTTTTTTATGTAGAGCTGGTCAAAACATCTTTTTACATTTAAAAAGGTCAAGACGATGAAGAGATTTTTTCTCTCAAAGGGTCTTTGAAATTCTCTTCCCTCAGAGGAGTGGAAACAGGGTCTTTAAATATATTTGAGGTTGAAGAGGATAGATACATGATAGTGGAGGGGTGAAAGGTTATCAGGGTTATATTGTAACATGAAGTTGAGGTTGCAATCAGATTAGTTATGACCTTATTAAATGGTAAAGGAGGCTCAGTGGGTCAAATGGCCTCTTTCTCCCAACTGATATCTTCATGTGTCCTTTAGGGAGGGAAATCTACCATCCCTTCCTGGCTTGGTTACATGTGACTTCAGGCCTAGAGCAGTGTGGTTCACTCTGAACAGCCCGCAGAAATGGCCTTGCATGCCACACATTTCAAAGGACAATTCAGAATAGGTAACAACTAGTTGTTCATGATGCCAATCCAAGAATCTTAAAATAACATTATTTTAAAATTTAGAATTCAAAAGGTTGTTTATTTTTTATTTAGTCACAGGAAGTGAATTGAATTGAATCAGCTTTACTATCGCATGTACTCAAATGAGCACAGTGGAAAGTTTATAATCACCCTTCAGTGCACCATCTTAGGTCCGAAAGTACCTAAGTATACTGCTGCTAATGAGTATCAGTGGTGAAAGGAATCAATGTTTGTGGATGTTGTGCCAATCAAGTGGGCTGCTTTGTCATGGCTGGTGTCAAGCTTTATAAGTGTTGTTGTAGCTGCACATATCCTGGGAAGGAGAGTATTTCATCACACTTCTGACTTGTGCCTTGAAGACAGTGTACAGACTTTGGGGAGTAAGCAGATCAGTTACTCTTTGCAGGATTCCTAACTTCTGACCTGTTCTTGTAGTCAGTTTCTGTTCGATGGTAACCCGTAGCATTGTAGGGGAAATTCAATGATGGCAATGCCACTCAATGTCAGGTGGCACTGATTAGATTCTCTCTTATTGGAGATGGTCATTGTTTGGCAATTATGCGACAAGAATTGTCCAGGCCTTGCTGCATTTGAACATGGATAGCTTCAGTATCTGATGAGTCACGAACGGTAGTGAATATTGGACAATCATCAATGAAAATCTCCACTTCTCAACTTACGGTGGTAGGGATGTCATCGATAAAGCTGATTCGGCCAGGACACTCCCATGAGGAACTCCTGCAAAGATGTCCTGCAGCTGAGACGGCTGACCTCCAACAACCACAATCATGTTGCTCTGTTCCAATTACACTAAAAGCAATGGAGAGTTTTACCCTGATTCCCATTAGCTCCAATATTATTACAGCTCTTTAAGAATCAGAGTTTTTACAGCAAGAGAAAACACCCTTTGGCCCATTGCCTCGATACCACACTCATCAAATGTGGCTTTGATGCCATGGATATGAAGAGGATAGCCAGAGTGAGGGTAGGATTGATCAGGAAAAGTGGAGGAACTTGTGCCTGGAATTGGAAAAGGTGGGGAGGTTCTGAATGAATACTTTATGTCAGTATTCACTACTGAGAGGGACCTTGACATTTGTAAAGACAGCTTGAAACAGACTGATATACTCGAACAGGTTGATGTTAAGGAGAATGTGCTGAAAATTTTGAAAAACATAAGGATAGATAAGTCCCCTGGGCCAGATGGGATATACCCAAGGTTACTGCAGGAAGTGATGGAAGAGATTGCTGTGCCTTTGACGATGATATTTGTATCCTCACTGTCCACTGGAGTAGTGCCAGATGATTGGAGGGTGGCAAATGTTATTCCATGGTTCAAGAAAGAGAATAGGGATAATCCTGGGAATTACAGATTAGTTAGTCTTATAGCTGTGATGGACAAACTATTGGAGACGATTTTGAGAGACAGGATTTATGATTACTTGGAAAACAATAGCTTGATTAGAGAGAGCCAGCATGGCTTTGAGGGGGCAGGTCATGTGTCACAAACCTTATTGAATTCTTTGACAAAACACATTGGTGAAGGTAGAACAGTGGATATGGTGTCCATGGATTTTACCAAGTCATTTGAAAGGGTTCCCCATGGCTGGCCCATAGGAGACAGCGGGTGGTATTCAATGGAAAGTATTCAGCCTGGAGCGTGGTGACCAGTAGTGTTCCGCAGGGATCGGTTCTGGGAACTCTGTTCTTTGTGACTTTTATAAATGACGTGAATGAGGAAGTGTAAGTTTGCTGATGACATGAAGGTTGGTGGAGTGGTGGATAGTGAGGAGGGCTGTTGTAAGTTGCAGTGCGACACTGACAGGATGCAGAACTGGGCTGATAAGTGGCAGATGGAGTTCAACCTGGAAAAGTGTGAAGTCATTCACTGTGGAAGGTCGAATGTGAATGCAGAATGCAGGGTTATAGGCATGATTTGGAAGTGCCGGTGTTGGACTGGGATATACAAAGTTATAAATCACACAACACCAGATTATACACGGCTTGGAAAGGGTGGATGCTAGGAAATTGTTTCCGTGAGGCGAGAAGACTAGGACCCGTGGACAGAGCCTTAGAATTAAAGGGGGTAAGTTCAGAACAGAAATGTGGAGACATTTCTTCAGCCAGAGAGTGGTGGGCCTGTGGAATTCATTGCCGCAGAGAGCAGTGGATGCTGGGACGCTAAATGTCTTCAAGGCAGAGATTGATAAATTCTTGATGTCACAAGGAATTAAGGGCTACGGGGAGAATGTGGGTAAGTGGAGTTGAAATACCCATCAGCCATGATTGAATGGCGGAGTGGACTCGATGGGCCGAATGGCCTTACTTCCACTCCTATGTTTTATGGTTTTATAATCCAACAGATTAATTTGGAAGCACTAGCTTTCGGAGCACTGTTCCTTTATCAGGTGGTTGTGGGATATAAGATCGTAAGACAAAGAATTTATAGAAAAAAGTTTAGTGTGATGCAACTGAAATTATATATTGAAAAAGACCTGGACTGTCTGTTAAGTCTCTTATCTTTTAGAATGACCATGTTGGTTTCAGTTCTTTCATATGTAAATCCCAGAAATTGTTTTAAAGTTACATTTTCAAGTGAACTTTCACAATAGGTGCCATGTCAGCTCAGATAATGCACTGAATGTGTAAGGTTAAAGTCTGTCTGTCTGTCTCCCAAGTTCAGACTGATTCTATTTCTAAAAAAAAGATTTACAGAATTTTACACAGATTCATGCAGTTTTTGAGCAAAACAAAATGTAATTCTGCAAGTACAAGTTCATCTCACAAACTTGTGTGTGCATGGGGGGGTGTGTATGTGCATGAGTGTAAAGGGGTATAAGTCTGTGAGAGGGTGTGCGTGTGAGGGGTGTATGGGTGAGCATATGAGATAGCTTGTGTAGGAGACAGGGTCTGTGTGAGTGTATGGGTGTGTAGGAGTGTGTGTGTGAGAGAGAGAAAGTGTAGTTCAGTGGGGTCACCTACAGTGTGATATGAACCCAAGGTCCTGGTTGAGGCCATCCGCATGGGTACCAAACTTGGCAATCAGCCTCTGCTCAGCCACCTTGCATTGCTGCAGCGTAACAATGCAGCTAACAATGACGAGTGTCTGACAGAAAGTGACAGATCATACAAAGTTAAGAAAGTCCTAGAAAAATCAGTCAGGAAAAATAATAAAGACAGAACGATAATCAAACAAGCTTTAGAAATGTTGTAGTACAGGTAGAGGCCATCCGACCTTTCATGTTGGTGCCAGTTTTCTTACTCTCACACTGTTTCCACTCTTTTTCCTCGTGCCCTGAATCTGTGCGACATCAACAAAATAGATGAATTAACAGATAGCCAATACAGAGGCGTGATTGTAAAGTGATCAGGTCTGGGAAAAGAATAGTCAACTATATTCCTGATGAAGGGGTCCAGCCTGGAATGTCAATTTTCCTGCTCCTTGGATGCTGCCTGACCTGCTGTGATTTTCCAGCAACACACACTCAACTCTGATCTCCAGACCACACTGTCTCCCTGTATTTGGTATTTTGGAAGGGCAGGGAGAAAGGAAATGGAGGTGGGGTCAAATTGATATAAGACTGGAAAAATCAAAGTATTTAATCACTTTGTGTGGAGATCAGAAATATCAAGGCATTTGTGGGAGTAAATTGTAGGACAACTGCAACACTGTAGGACAAAGTATAAATCAAGAATCAATGGTGTGACAAAGATACTGTAATAATCAATAAAATTAATGCTCATATAATGAAAATACCTGGTAAGATGGCAGTGGAGCAAGATGCACCAGCCAGAGCTTATCTGCTCTGACCATTCATTCTTTTCTCCCTGTTTTCTTCCCTTCTCTCAGCCTTGGACACCCAGCCCAGTCCTCCGGAGAGAGGACACCAGCGACCAGCAGCCCAGGGCAGTGCTTGGTGGTCACCATCAGTCAGACCACATGGAGACCCCCTGTTTTGGTCTGCTGCTGAGAGCCGTTGGAGAGAGACTGTGATGTTTATCTTCTTGTTTTTATGACACATGGTTATACTATTTTTAGGGTTATACTATGTATAGCTGTAATCTAATTTTTTAGGGTCCAGCATAAGCTCTTCATCAGCAATGATATGTGCTTTTCCAGTACCACACTTTTTGACACTGGATGGATCAGTATGTCAATTCATAGAATCCCTCCAGTGTGGAAGCAGGCCATTTGGCCCATTGAGTCCACACTGACCCTCCAAAGAACAACTCACCTCCCCAATCCTATTCCTGCTACCCTGCATTTCCCATGGCTCATTCACCTAACCTGCACAACTTTTAACTGAGAGAGAAAACTGGAGCACCTGGAGGATACCCACACAATGTTCAGACAACAAAGGACACAAATTCAACTGGGACAGTGTAACCATCCTAGTGCGGCCAAAACAGAGACACCTGATGAAAGGCTTATGCCCGAAACGTCAATTTTCCTAATCTTCGGATGCTGCCTGACCTGCTGTGCTTTTCCAGCACCAAGCTCTCGACTTTGATCTCATCTGCAGTCCCCCCCTTTCTCCTAGTTGACTTCAACTATTTAAGTCATGGACTCTTTCGTCGAGCTGGTGTGTTTTTCGTTGCCTCACGAGGTGACATCATCAGTTTGTCTTTGACAAGGTGTTGGTGGGCTGTCCTGCCTGGTATTTATGTGTTTCTGTTTGTTGGTACTCCCAGTCCTGTGTCTGAGTGGTTTCTATATAGGGTCCAGTTCAATGTGTCTATTGACTGACTTCTGGTTGGTGTGCCAGGCCTTAAGGAATTCTCCATCGTATCTTTGTTTTGACTGAGTTAGGATGGTTACATTGCTCCAGCTAATTTGTGTCCTTTGTTGTGTGAACATTCTCCCCGTGTCTGTGTGGGTTTCCTCTGTCAGTCCAAAGTTGTGCAGGTTAGGCGAATGAGCCATTGGGAAGGCAGGGATAGGATTGGGGTGTGGGTTGCTCTTCAGAGGGTCAGTGTGAACTCGATGGACCGATTGGTATGCTTCCACACTGGAGGGATTCTATGAGCTGACACACTGATCGATCAAGAGTCAAAATGTGCGGTGCTGGAAAAGCACATATCATTGCTGATGAACGAGGTAAAAACAATGACTGCAGATGCTGGAAACCAGATTCTGGATCAGTGGCGCTGGAAGAGCACAGCAGCTCAGGCAGCATCCGAGATTTTCCTGCTCCTTGGATGCTGCCTGAGCTGCTGTGTTCTTCCAGCACCACTAATCCAGAATCCATTGCTGATGAACAGCTTATGTTCGAAATGTGGCCTCTCCTACTCCTCGGATGCTGCCTGACCAGCTGTGTTTTTCCAGCAACACATTTTTTGACTCTTGATCTGCAGCACCTGCACTTCGCCCGAAACGTCGATTCTCCTGCTCCTCGGTTGCCGCCCGACCTGCGCTTTTCCAGCAACACATTGTTAAGCTCTGATCTCCAGCATCTGCAATCCTCACCTTCTCCTAGTTGTCTCTGTGCGAGGGTAGGCCCCGTTTCCCTGGTAACCAGTCGCGTTTCCTTCTCCCATCCCTCCCTCTCCCGCCCGAGGGCAGGGTGAAAGGTCATCCCGCGGTGGACGCCGGGAATGCGAGGCCACTCCAGCGTCGCGGTGGCGGAGCTGGCGGCGGCCGGAGCAGGACGCGGAGAGCGCGGGCTCGGTACGACTGCGGCTGCAAGTGCGAGTGCGAACTCCGGGCGACGGGGCACCGAAGGCCGGCGGGTGAGGGAAAGAAAAAGCGAGGCGTTTGCCTGCCTAATGCGCGATTTGATGACGTAACGGCTGTACACCGCCGCGGTCGCCTTCGTTCGGGGCGGAGGAATAAACCGCACCCCCGACAAAGCTGCTCCCCTCCTCCACCATCCGCCCGTGCGCGCCAGGTCCGTATCGGACCTCGCACCCGACCGCCCTTTAACGGTCGCGTTCGTTCGCGCGGGCGCGCGCCGGTGTGTGTTTCCGATCCCTGTTGAAGCCTTGGGAGTAGGCCTTCCGGTTGGTGACTGTCGATCCGCCCATCGACCGGAAACCAGCCAGATGACTGACCTCCGATTGGTCAGCATGCTTTTGATTGACGTTTGCCGCTTCACGCTCTCCCTTTGCATTGATTGGGCTGGAGGTTGTGGTCCCCCAGATGGTGAGTTGGCTGCATTGCAGTGGAGTCCAAAATCATTTTGGATGAAGAACCTTCGCAATGCAGAGGAGGCCATTCTGCTCAACCTGTCTGCACTGGCTATTATTGTGAACATTATTACAAAAAATAGGAGTAGGAATAGGCCAATCAGCCCGTCTAATCTAGTCTGTTATTCGATAGGGTCATAGCTGTTTTGACATTCCTAATCTTCATTTAGCTAGCTTTTCCCTATCCCCATGATTCCTCTGATCAAGACCTTCCTATTGCAACCTTAAGTATAATCAAGTACTGTGCCCCTACAGTTTTCTGTGGCAAGGAATTCCAAAGACAGTCAATTGACTGAGAGAATAAATTCTTAAATTGGCATCCTGGTGGAAATAAGGAACAGTAAGGAAAATAGTCACCGTTGGCTCTGGAAGAGTTGCGTCACTGAAAGGCAAAGTATTCATGGAATATTAAAATATTAGTAAAGCATTAAAGAAATAATGGAGGCAACTATGAAAGGCACCACAAATGTGTGTTATTTTAATCTGCATATTTACTGGACAAATCAGATGGGCAAGGATAACTGGAAGGTGAATTGTTGAATGCGTCGGATTGGTTCCTAGCATGTTGCAAAGCCTATCCAGGAAATGTTATTTTAGATATAATAATGTGTAATGAGAAAGGAATAATAAGAATTTGTGTAGATAAGGATCCTGTGGGGGTAGCAATCACAATATGATAGAAATATAGATTCGCCAACCAGATGACACGTTTCAAATGATTGCTTGAAGAACCATAACAATAATGATTTGCATTTATCAAGTGTTTTAATATAGTGCTAAAGTCCCAAGGCCCTTCACAGGAGCATTTATAAAATGAAATTGAAAGAGTTGTTAGAATTTCTGGCCGAAAGCTTTATTAGAAGTGTCCTGAAGAAAGAAAGAAGGAAGACGGAGGAGAAATTCCAAAGCTTAGGACCATGAAAGCTGAAGGGACTGTCTCTGTTAACGAAGTCAGTAAAATTAGATATTCTTAAAAATCCAGATACCTTGGAGGCATGTACAACTGGTGCTGAAAGGGACGTGGCCATGGAGGAATTTGAAAAACAAGATTGAAAATTTTTAAATCTTACTTGTTGTTTAATTAGGATTGAATGCAGATTAGTGAGCAAATTGTAAATATGAGTGGCTTAATATGAGTGAGAACATGTGTAGCAAAGTTTTGGATAGTCGGTAGTTTGCAGAAGTAAAAATATGGAGACCAGCAAACAGCGCACTAGAAAAGTCGAGTCCGTAAGTAAGAGAAGCTCAAATGACCTCTGGTGATCGTGGAGTTGGACAGTTATAACATTGTACCTATATGAATAGGAAGGATTTAGAGCGATATGCTGGCTAATGGGACTAGATTAATTTAGGAGATCTGGTTGGCATGACTGAGTTGGACTGCAGCATCTGTACATCTCTATGACTCGATGCAGGGTATACACATTCAAATCCCACCATGGCAGACATTTAAATTTAAATTAGAATAGATTGGATTAGATGTAAGAGTTTAGATCAAAGTGGTGCTGGAAAAACAAAACCGGTCAGGCTGCTACCAGAGCCACATTTGCTTCCTCAGTGCCTGCCTCCGTAACCAACTGATCCCACATGGACTCTGGACTACGTTCAACCCAGCACAGTTTGGAACTGAACAGGACAACCAGTACAGATTACAGATTCAAAACCACCAGAAACAGTTTTCTTTCCGGATCTACCGCTTCCGTGACTACCTGGTCAGGTCCACGCCCCCCCCCCCCGCAACAAACCTCCTGCCCTGGCACCCTCCCCTGCCACCGCAGGAATTGCAAAACCTGCACCCACACCTCCTCCCTCACCTCCATCCAAGGTCCCAAAGGAGCCTTCCACATCCATCAAAGCTTCACCTGCACATCCACTAATATCATTTATTGTATCCGTTGCTCCCGATGCTGTCTCCTCTACACTGGGGAGACTGGTCGCCTCCTAGCAGAGCGCTTTAGGGAACATCTCCGGGACACCCGCACCAATCTACCCCATCACCCCGTGGCCCAACATTTCAAATCCCCCTCCCACTCTGCTGAGGACATGGAGGTCCTGGGCCTCGACCACCGCCACTCCCTCACGACCCAACATCTGGGGGAAGAACGCCTCATCTTCCACCTCAAAACATTTCAACCCCAGGGCATCAATGTGGCATTCACCAGTTTCCTTATTTCCCCTCCCCCCCACCTTACCTCAGTCCCAACCTTCCAGCTCAGCACTGTCCTCCTAACCTGTCCTACCTGCTAATCTTCCTTTCCACCTATCCTTTCCACCCTCCCCTCTGACCTGTTACCTCCATCCCCACCCCCATTCACCTAATGTACTCTTTGCTACCTTCCCCCACCCTCCTCTCTGACTTATCACCTCCATCCTCACCCCATTCACCTATTGTACACTTTGCTACCTTATTCCCAGCCCCCCCAACCCCCATTAATCTCTCTACCCTGGCGGCTCCCTGCCTCCATTCCTGATGAAGGGCTTTTGCCCGAAACGTCGATTTTCCTGCTCCTCGGATGCTGCTTGATCTGTTATGCTTTTCTAGCACCACTCTGATCTAAACTCTGGTTTCTAGCATCTGCAATCCTCACAATTGCCTACTAGATTAGATGTAATCCAGTCTATTCTAATTTACAGTACCCTACAGTATGGAAACAGGCCCTCTGGCCCAACAAGTCCACACTGACCCTCCAAAGAATAACCCATCCAGACCATTCCCCGACCCTATGTTTACCCCTGACTAATGCACCTAACACTATGGGCAATTTAGAATGGCCAATGCACCTGACCTGCACATCTTTGAACTGTGGCAGGAAACCGGAGAACCCAGAGGAAACCCACGCAGACACAGGGAGAATGTGCAAACTCCACACTGACAGTTGCCCGAGGCTGGAATCAAACCTGACGCTGTGAGGCTGCAGTGCTAACTAATTCAGTTAATAAATCTGGAATTTAAAATTAATAAAATAAAGCTAATGTCAGTAATGGATACTATGAAACTATCATCGATTGTTGTAAAAGACTCCTAGTTCCCAAATATCCTTTGGGAAATGAAATTTGCTGTCTTTACCTGGTGTGGCCTAGTTGGGATTCCAGACACTCGGCAATATTGTTGAATCTTAACTGCTCTCTGTTAGCTGAGCAAGCTAACAATAATACTGGTCAGTGGCATCCATTTCCAAGAAAAACGATAAATGAGAAAAAAGTTTGAACACTGGTTTCAAGTTGTGCTTTATTTTGCAGTTATCTGAAATGGAGGCGGAGGAGGTGTTGGTGGACCATGTTCATGAAGTACCAAGTCACTACAAGGTGGTACTGGACAGACTCAATGAACAGCGTCAGCAGGAACAATTTACCGACATCACTCTCATTGTGGATGGTCAGTATCTGGTTCTCAATCTGGGTGCATGTATTAGATTTCTTGGAGAATGGTGTTATTTAGGTCGGGAAGGTTCGGGGCTATGTTACCTTCCTCAGGATGTACAAGTTGGACCTAACTTATTTGATTTGTAAGAAGATTGTTTAAAAAGTAAAGATAATTAAGGACTTGTCTCCGTTAGTAGCAAGATCACTAAGTAGAGGAAGAGAATTTAAGTAATTGAAAGTCCTAAATGCTATACTGGTATCCTTTTCGTTGTGACCCCTTGTTTTGAACCCCTCAGTCATTGGGAGCATCTTTCCTGTATTTACTGCAGTCCTGTTTGAATTTTATGGGTTTATGTGAGGTTCCCTCTTGTTCTTCTAAACTCCAATGAAAGTGGTCTTAAATAGTCCAGCCTCTCTCATCCCCCACCCAGAGAACATTTTGCACCCTTGCCACCCTCAGTGCTTCCTCCAAGTGTTGTTTAATATGGAGGACTATCGATTCATTTGCTATGATGTGGAGGTGCCAGTGTTTTACTGGGGTGGATAAAGTAAAAAATTATATGACCCCATATTATAGGTTTATTTGAAATCACAAGCTTTTGGAGCAACGCTCCTTCATAAAGTGAAGTCATCTGAAATCTTTGGGATCTTTTCTGGGGCAGAGGTGACCTGTTCAAGGTGGACGGGTTCTATCTGAACTGGAGGATGTCCAATATCTTGGCAGCCAGGTTTGCTAGTGCTACAACTGGATTGGCAGGGATGCGGGATCCTTAACAGTAGGGAGGCAAGTGTGAGGCTGGAGGGAGCTACAGTAATCAGAAGTAGTAAAGTGAAGAGACAGGTCATGCCAATACACAACAGGGAACAAGGAATGCCTGTTGGATTAAATTGCAACTATTTCAATGCAAGGGGGCTGACAGGTAAGGCTGATGAACTCAGGGTGTGGATAGGTACATGGGACTGGGATATTATAGCCATTACAGAAACATAGTTAAGGGAGGGACAGGACTGGCAACTTAATATGCCAGGGTACAGGTGGGACAGAGGTAGTGGAATGAGGGGAGGGGGAGTTGCATTTTTGATTAAGGTGAGTATCACAGTAGTAGTCAGAGACAAAATAACTGAAGAATCCTCCAGTGAGGCTTTGTGGATGGGACTAAGAAATAAGAAGAGGATGGTGACATTATTGGCATTGTATTATAGGCCTTCAAATAGTCAACGGGGATTAAAGGAACAAATATGCAGGGAGACTAGGGAAACTTGCAGGAGCAATATGGTTGCTATAGTAGGGGATTTTAATTTTCTTAACGTAGACTGCGACTGTCGTAGCATTAAGGGCTTAGATGGGTAGAGTTGAGATGCGTTCAGTAAAGTTTCCTCAAGCAATATATAGAGTGTCCTACTTGGGAAGGGGCAAAACTCGACTTACTTTTGGGAAATAGGGCAGGACAGGTGACTGAGGTGACAGTGGGGGAACACTTTGGGACCAGTGACCATAATTTATTATTTTTAAATAGTTATGGCGAAGATAAAAAATGGTTCACATGTTCAAGTTCTAAATTGGGTCAAGGTGAACTTTCATGGCGAGTTTCATGGAATTAGACAGGAGCTTGCAGGGGTTGATTGGAGTAGTTTGTTTACAGGCAAAGGGACCTCTAGCAAGTGGGAAACATTTAAAAATGAGCTAGCCAGATTTCAAAGTCTAAGTTTTTCTGTGGGGGTGAAGGGCAAGGTTGACAGGAATAGGGAACCCTGGAATACAAGAGATATTGAGACTTTGACCAGATTAAAGGAGGCGTGGCTCAGGTACAGGCAGCTGGGATCAAGGGAATCTCTGGAGGTAAGGAAGGGATTCAGGAGTTTACTGAAGATGTAAGTCAGGAGGGCAAAAAGGGGACACAAGATAGCCTCGGCTGAGAAGATTAAGATGAATCCAAAGAACTTCTTTAAGTATATTAAAAGAAAAAGAATAACTAGAGAGATAGAATAGGACCCCTCAAGGACCAAAGTGAACACGGTTGTGTAGAACCGCAGGAGATGGGTGAGGTCCTCAATGAATATTTCTCCTCTGCGTTTACCATGGAGAAAGATGTGAAGACTTGGGAACTTAAGGAAGTTAGTTGTGATATCTTGAGGACAGTCAGTAGGGGAGGTGTTGGACGTATTAGAATGTATGAAGGTGAATAAATCTCCCGGTCCTGACCAGATACTGCAAGAGGCTAGAAAAGAAATTGTGGGGGCCCTGGCTGATATTTCTGTATCATCATTAGCCACGGGTGAGGTCCTGGAAGACTGGAGGGTAGCATTAAATGTTGTGCCCTTATTCAAGAAAGACTGTAAAGAAAAACCTGGGAACTGTAGACCAGTAAGCCTAACATCTGTGGCAGGTAAGTTACTTGAGAAGATTCTGAGAGATAAGATTTGTGATGCATTTGAAAAGACAGGGTTTGATTAGGAGCAGTCAGCACAGCTTTGTGGATAGGAGATCACGCGTCACAAATTTGTTAGAGGTCTTTGAAGTGACAAGGAAGGCAGGGCGGTAGAGGTAGTCTTTATAGATTTCAGTAAGGTCTTCGATAAGGTTCTTCATGGTGGGCTGCACTGGAAGGTTAGATTGCATGGAATCCGGGGAGCTGCAAATTGGACACACAATTGGCTTGATGGTAGGAAGCAGAGCGTAATAGTGGAAGGATGCTTGTCGGATTGGAGGCCTGTGACTAGTGAAGTGCATCAGGGTCGGTGCTGGGCCCGTTGCTGTTTGTTATCAATATCATTGATTTAGATGAGAATGTACAAGGCATGATTAGTAAGTTTGCAGATGGCACTAAAAAAGGCAGTATAGTGAACAGTGAGGAAGGTTATCAGAAATTGCAGCAGGACCTTGATCAGCTGGGGAAATGGCCTGAGAAATGGCAAATGGAGTTTAATACGGATAAATGGGCGGTGTTGTATTTTGGAAAGTCAAATCAAGGTAGGAGTTTCATGGTGAGAGGTCGGGCCTTAAGGAGTGTAGTGGAACAGAGGGACCTTGGAGTTGAGGTGCATGGTTCTCTAAAGGTGGAGTGACATGTAGTCAGGGCTTGACTAGTCTGTGAGACAGAACCTTCTCAATTTTGGCATGAGCCTTCAGATGTTAGTGATTAGGACTTTGCAGGTTTGACAAGGCTATTTTTTCTCTTGTCATTTCCGGTGCCTTTATATCAGGTAGTCTGTCTGGTTTCATTTCTTTGTTGAGACTTTGTGGTGATTGATATAATTGAGTGGTTTGCCGCTGTTTCAAAGAATCAACCATTTTGCTGTGAATCTGGAGTCACATGTAGGTCAGACCAGGTGAGAATGGCAGATTTCCTTCCCTGAAGGACATATGTGAACAAGATGAGTTTTTCAGGCAATTGACATTACAAGAAGATTCTTAATTTCAGATTTTTTTTTGAATTACAAATGCCATCATCTGCCAGATTTCCAGACGATTAGCTGAATTTCCCTCCAAGGCCCCAAAGGAAACTTCCATATCCGCCACAAATTCACCTGCACCTCCACACATCATCTATTGCATCCTCTGCACCCGATGTGGCCTCCTCTATATTGGGGAGACAGGCCGCCTACTTGCGGAGCGTTTCAGAGAACACCTCTGGGACACCCGGACCAACCAACCCAACCACCCTGTGGCTCAACACTTCAACTCCCCCTCCCACTCTACCAAGGATATGCAGGTCTTTGGACTCCTCCATCGCCAGACCACAACAACACGACGGTTGGAGGAAGAGCGCCGTATCTTCCGCCTAGGAACCTCCCAACCACAAGGGATGAACTCGGATTTCACCAGTTTCCTCATTTCCCCTCCCCACCTTGTCTCAGTCAAATCCATCGAACTCAGCACCGCCTTCCTAACCTGCAATCTTCTTCCTGACCTCTCCGCCCCCACCCCAGTCTGACCTATCACCCTCACCTTGACCTCTTTCCACCTATCGCATTTCCGATGCCCCTCCCTCAAGTCCCTCCTCCCTACCTTTTATCTTAGCCTGCTGGACACACTTTCCTCATTCCTGAAGAAGGGCTTATGCCCGAAACGTCGATTCTCCTGTTCCCTGGATGTTGCCTGACCTACTGCGCTTTTCCAGCAACACATTTTCAGCTCCTTTCTGGATTAATAACCCAGTGATAATATCACTAGACCATTGCTTCTGAAACCTTTTTAAGTAAATAACCATGGTGCAAAAGTGCATGCATGTCAGTCATTAATTCCCTTCAGACATACACACACAACCTTATATGTCACAAGTTCACAATTAATATGGAATAATCAGATCAACTATGATCTTTATAGCAGGCTCAGGGGGCTGAGTGGCTTGCTCCTTCTTCTAATGTTCTTAGATAGAGACATAAAGGTGTACAGCCCAGAAACAAACCTTTCGTTCCAACTCGTCCAAACCAACAAATATACTAAACTAATCTCGTCCCATTTGCCAGTGTATGGCCCATATCCCTCCAAACCCTTCCTATTCATGTAACCATCCAGATGGCTTTTAAATGTTGTAATTGTACCAGCCTCCACCACTTCCTCTGGCAGCTCGTGCCATACATGCACCACCCTCTGTCTGAAAAAGTTGTCCCTTAACTCTCTTTTAAATCTTTCCCCACTCACCCTAAACGTATGCTCTCTAGTTCTGGATGTCTCACCCCAGGGAAAGGAACTTGCCTGTTTACCATATCCATACCCCTCATGATCTGGTCAGCCTCTACAAGGTCACCCCTCAGCTTCTGAAATTCCAGAGGAAACAACTTCAGCCTATTCGGCCTCTCCCTCTAGCTCAAATCCTCCAACCCTGGCAACATCCTTGTAAATCTTTTCTGAACCCTTTCAAGTTTCATAACATCTTCCTACAGGAGAGAGACCAGAATTGCACACAATATTCCAAAAGTGGTCTAACCAATGTTCTGTACAGTCACAACATGACCTCCAAACTCCTGTACTCAATACTCTGACCAATAAAAGAAAGCATACCAAAAGCCCTCTTCACTATCTTATCTGCTTGTGACTCCACTTCCAAGGAGCTATGAACCTGCTCTCCAAGGTCTCTTTGTTCAGCAACACTCCCTCAGACCTTACCATTAAGTGTATAAGTCCTGCTCTTATTTGCCTTTCCAACATGCAGCACCTTACATTTATCTAAATTAAACTCCATCTGCCACCTGTCAGCCCATTAACCCATCTGATCAAGATCCTGTTGTAATCTGAGGTAACCTTCTTTGCTGTCCACTACACCTCCAATTTTGAAGTCATGCAGTCTACGAACTTACTAACTATACCTCCTCTGTTCACATCCAAATCATTTATATAAATGATGAAAAGGAGTCGACCCAGCCCCGATTCTTGTGGCAAAAAGATGTTCAAAAGATCCCACAAACAGCAGTGTGATGTTGGCAATTCTTACATCTTGTACTCCTATCTAGATGCAGGGACTGCAACTGTAGAATTTTGGTGAAGTCTGAAAAGGTTTTCTGCTGCACTTCTTTAACAGCTGAATGTGATGTTTTGTTTCCATTAAATTGGTTGAAAGATAAATGTTTGCTGGCGCACAAGAAAGAACTTCCCTCAGAAATGAGATGCTATTTGGATATTGTACTGATATCTCTGGAGTGCTTAAGGTTAAAATAACCACTTGATTTCAAGTGCTCCAGCTGAGCCACAGTAACATAGAATGAACAGCACTACTCTCACCAGCATTGCCTAGCGAGTCACTTGTTTATTAGAGACGTCTGAGGACGCCTTGGCAGAGAATATCCAGGAAACGGTTTTGCTTTATAGAATAAAATGATTTATTTCTGTCCTTTCTGTTTGCAGGCCACCATTTCAAGGCCCACAAAGCTGTCCTTGCTGCCTGTAGCCAGTTCTTCTGTCGATTTTTCCAGGATTTCAGGGAGGAGCCCTTGGTTGAGATTGAAGGTGAGTTATCATAGCTACAACAACTTCTTCACAGAGATCAGCTGACTTGGTCTTTCGTATTATCTCCTGCTTGGATATCCATGAATCCAACAGGGTCTACCAGTTCAAAGTCTTCTTGAATAACTTCAGAGTTTTTGTATTCTGGCTTAACTGGAGTAATTTTATACCATGTAGAGTCACAGGCAGACAGGTAGCGAAGAAGGTGTTTGGAACACTTGCCTTTATTGGTCAGTGCAATGTCTATTGGAATTGGGATGCTCTACAGGACATTGGTTATGCCACTTTTGGAATACTGCTTTCAATTCTGGTCTCCCTGCTTTAGAAAGGATGTTGTTAAAATTGAAAGGGGTCAGATAAGATTTACAAAGATGTTGCTGGGATTGAAGGGTTTGAGCTGAAGGGAGAGGCTAAATAAGTTGTGGTTATTTTTCCTGGAGTGTCAGAGGTAGAGGGGTGACCTTATAGAGGCTTATAATATCATGAAGGGCATGGACAGAGTGAATAGTGAAGGACATTTTCCCAACATAGGGAAGTCTAAAACTAGAGGGTGGAGGTTTAAGATGAGAGGGGACAGATTTAAAAGGGAACTAAGGGGCAACTTTTTCATGCAGAGGGTGCGTGTGTATGGAATGAGCTGTCAGAGGAAATAGTACAAACTGGTACAATTGCAACATTGAGAAGACATCTGGTTGGGTCATGAACGGAAGGATCTAGAGGAATATGGACCAAATGGTGGCAAATGGGACTAGATCAGTTTAGGATATCTGATCAGCGTGGACAAGTTGGACTGTTTCTGTGCTGTACAGTTCTATGACTCTGACTGAAGCTGTGTTGTGAAATATATTCAAGACGTGGACAGATTTTTAATCAGTAAAGGAGTCAATGTTTCTCGGGAAAAAACAGGATAGGACTATCAAATCAACCTTGATCTCATTGAATGCTGGAGCACAGTTATTGGGCTGAATGGCCTACATTTGCAGCTCCATCTTATGGTCTTAGGTGGTAGTGCCGTACCAGCACAGTCACTGCCTCCGTGATAGCCTGCTGAGCACAGAAGAGGGAAACAAGTGGTGACTGGGAGGTGTGGGGTGAGGTTTGTAGGGGGTTGCTGTCCCCCCATTTCCTGATGCAGTGTTCCTTGATCAGTCCAGAATTTGTTTACTCTTTTTGCATTCTAAATAAAACAGGTCCCTGATAGGCTAGATAAAGAAAGAATGTTCCTAGTTGTGGTGGTATCTTAATTAGGAGTCCTAAAAATAGCAGAGTTATGAATAATTTCAACAAGAAATTCATCTTTCAAAGAGTAGTTAGAATATGGAACCTGCTACCAAAAGAAGTAGTTGAGGTGAATCACACGGTTTCATTTCAGGGGAATTTGAATAAACGCAAGGGAGATAAAACAGCAAGATGTGTTGTTAGGGTTAGACAAAGTTGGAGGTGGGGACGTGGTTAGAATGCAGTAAGTGGCCTGAAATAGTGCAGTATTTGTGTACTCATGTGTTAATAACGAACATCATGAGGAAATTTCACTGAGGGGGATGAGAGAATTAGACATGCAGCTGAGGTCTTGGGGCATGACCTGAATTCAAGTTGAGGAGAGGAGCATTGAGGTGTTTGGCATGAGTTGAAGTTTGTGTGCTTTGGTGCCGGGGGTTAAGGAGGGAATGCTAAAGGTGCTAATCTTGGAGATAGTGACTACGTGAGTGAGGATCTCTGTAGTACTAGAGGTGCTATTTGTACAACTTCTCTCTGCAATTCATAGGCAACAGAGGTGGTGGCCTCGGAGCAACTTAACTAACAACAGCCTTGAGCTCCTAATCGCCAGTCATGTGCTGCCCATTGTGTGTCTCTCTCCAATGCCGGTGTCTTGAATTCATGTCAATATTTGCAACTACACAGAATTAGCAGTGTTCAGTTCCCCATTCGAAATAAGTGGAAAAGGGCAGTTTTTTAAATTGACTGAATATGCTGGTCAAAGTTCTGCTTATAGTCAAACAATACTCAATCAACGCAGAATAAGATCAATAATAATTCATGCTTCCCACGAATACACAGCAACTGATTCTATTGAATCTATATGGGTGTGTTTAATGGGGACACTGTATCCCATGATCTCCAAATCATAGTTTGCAATTGACCAGTCGATCTTCTGGCAAAACATAAGAAATTATTGTCGGGGGCAAAATTAATGAAGTAATGACTGGCTGCTGACTCAGACTTTAAGAACAAAGAAGGAGGATTAACGATTGGGCAGAGCATGTGACTTGGCGCTTCCAGAGTATCAAGACAAGTGGAATCTTTCAGCAACTATGGCAGGACCTGAAGAAGTGAACACTTCTCACAACAGTTCGATGAACCCATTGACATGATGACACTGTTCTGCTGTTGTTTCGTGTGCATGGTTTTCAAAAATGTAACTAAAACAGATCATTTTGCTCTACTGCCCCTTGGAGAGAGAACAAGAGGTGAAGATATCCACAACAAATTAAAAAGATACAACAATGTAAGAAATAGCAGCAGGTGTAGGCCAACTGCCCCCACAAGGTTGATCGACCATTCAACAAGGTCATGGTTGATCTTTTTGCGGACTCTGTTCCATTTATTCACCCACTCGTCATAATCCTTAGTTTCTTTACTGTTCAAAAATCACTCTATCTTGGCCTTAAGAATATTTTAATGAGTTATCCTCAACTGCTTCACTGGGCAGGGAATTCCAAACATTCATAACCCATTGGGAGAAGTGTTTCTCCTCAACTCGGTCCTAAATCTGCTTCCCCCTTATATTGATGCTGTGCCCTTCAGTTCTAGCTTCACCTGCCAGAACAACTTCCCTGCTTCGCTCTTATCTGTTCCCTTCATAATTTTGTTTCTACAAGATCCCATGTCATTCTTCTAAATTTAATGACTGTTGTCCCAGTCTACTCAATTTCTCTTTATATGCCAACACTCTCAACTCTGGGATCAATCTAGTGCTGCTCCTGTGCACACCCTCTAGTGCTAGTAAACCCTTTATCAAGTAAGGAGACCAAAACTGTACACAGTTGTTATGGACTAGGCCACACCACTCAAAGCATTCTTAAGCAGGCAGCCAGACCATAACTTAGCAATTTGTTTCAGTCAGTGTACAGTGAAAATTACCTGGAGTAAGATAGCTAGGTTGACTACTAGATTTTAAAACAGACAAAAATTTATTCACAAAAGTACACAGTCAAACACAAAGAACAGAATAAAGAATGCCTACAGAACTTAGTCTATCCAAACTAGATTTAAGTATGTTGTTCCAAATATACACGACAGTGCCAATAAGCAAACTCCCTTTAAAACCCAGTCTAAATGGAACTCATGCTTGCAGGTTTAAGTTAAAGGGAAGAGAGAGAGAGAGAGTTTCCACACAGCTCCATATTGAACTCCTCACCACCTCAGGATTGTACTAAACCGCTCCGCTAGAAAGCTTACCACATCCCTTTCATTATACAGGTCACTTCTAAAACATGACCACTTTGGCCTGAAGTCTCATCTATTTACATATAACGAGTTATCCTCAACTGCTTCACTGGGCAGGGAATTCCATACATTCATAATCCGTTGGGAGAAGTGATTCTCCTCAACTCAGTCCTAAATCTGCTTCCTCCTTACTCTGAGGCTCTGACCTCCAGTTCTAGCTTCACCTCAAAATTGTTTCCATTTCTGTACCAAATCAGACTGACTGCAGCTCGGCCTAGTTTATTACCCCTCTGAAAAAAAGTCAAGGACAGAGTATGCTTGAGCCAAGGAACAGCTTATAGAAAAAAAAGGACTAGCTTTTGTGACATAGTACTCCAGGTGTGGCCTCACCAGCATCATATACAGCTACAGCATGACCCCCTTTTTTAGACTCCATCTGTCTTGCAATGTATGACAATATTCCATTTGCCTTCTTTATTACCTCCTGCACCCGCAAGCCAACATTTTGTCGTTCATGCACGAGGACACCTCGGTGCAATTTTTCACCATTTAAATAATAGCCCATTTTGTTGTTATTCCTACCAATGGATGACCTCGCAGTTACCAAAATTGTACTCCATCTGCCAGACCCTTGCCCACTCACTTAACCTATCTGTGTCCCTCTGCAGACTTTCAGTGTCCTCTGCACACTTTGCTCACCACTTTGAACCTTATCAGTACACTTGGTTCTCAACTCCAAATCATCTATTTAAATTGTAAACAATTGCAGTCCCAACACTGAACCCTGAGGCATACCACTAGCCACTGATCTTCAACCAGAAAACCACCAAATTATTCCCCACTCTTTGCCTTCTGTTTGTTTACCAATCCTGTATTTGTGCTAATACATTACTTATGACATCACGCACCTTTATCTTGTGCAGTAACCTTTTCTGCAACACCTTGTCGAGTGCCTTCTGGAAATCCAAATACACTACAGACCCCATTCCCCATTACCCTCTCTCTGGTAATGTCTTCAAAGAACCCAAATAATTAATCAAACATGACCTGCCTTTCATGAACCCATGCTGCATCTGCCCGATGGGACAAGTTCTATCTAGATATCTTGCTATTTTTTCCTTGATGATTGATTAAAGCATTTTCCCCACTACAGAAATTAAGCTAACGGGCTAATTGTCTACCTAATTTTTTAAACAGTAGTGTCTTTTTTGCTGTTTTCCAATCTGCCAGAATTGCCACAGAGTCCAGCGAAATTTGGTGAATGTTCTATTCCCCCACATCTCTTTTAGTACCTTTAGCCCCATTAGCTTGCCCACTTATGCTTGCGTGTTATTTGTGTCTTCCACTGTGAATATTGTTATGGACTAGGCCAGACCATTCAAAATATTCTTAAGCAGGCAGCCCAGACCTTTGCAAATTGTGTTGGTAAGTGTACAATGAAAATTACCTGGATTAAGTTAGCGAGACAAAAGTTTATTCACAAAATTACACAATGAAGCACAAAGAACAGAATAAAGAACCCCGACAGAACTCAGTCTATCCAAACTAGACTTAATTATGCTGTTCTGCATAGACACAACACTCCCAATAAGCAAATTCTCTTGAAACACAGTTAAAAAATGGAACAGATGCTTACAGATTAAGTTAGAAGGGCAGTGAGAGAGAGAGTTTGTTTCCACACAGCTCACTGTTGAACTCCCAACTGGTTCTGGGCTGAGCTAAACTGCTCAGCTAGAGAGCTGACCACTCTTCTTTCATTAAACAGATCACTTCTAAAATGTGACCACTTTGGCCTGAAGTCTCATCTGTTTTACATACAAACAAAAAAGACCTCTCAATACTCTTTATTTCGTGTACCAAACTAGTCTAATCTGGTTTATTACCCCTCTGAAAAAAAACAAGGGTATAGTATCCTTGATAAAAGGAACTGCTTTTAGAAAACAGAAACCAGCTTTGTGATAAGTCTGACACAAAATACCTGTTCATTAGCCATTTTCTCATTTTCCATTATTAAAACCCCCTTCTCATCCTCTATAGGAGCATTGTTTACTCTGGCCATTCTTTTTCATTTTATATATTTGTAGAAACGTTTGCTATCTGTTTTTTTATATTCTGAGCTAATTTACTCTCATAATGTGTCTTACCTTTCTTTGTAGCTTTTCTCATGGCTTTCTACTGACCTTTAAAGCTTTCCCAATCCTCCAATTTCCCACCAATATTTGCCACTTTGTATGCATTAGCTTTCAATTTGATACCCTTCTTTATTTCCTTAATTATCCGTGGCTGATTATCCCTTTTCCTACAGTCTTTCTTATCATAGTATATACTTTTGCTGAGCACTGTGAAAATTGCTTTGCACGTCCTCCACTGTTTCTCAGCTGTCCCACCAGATAGTCTATGCCCCCAGTTGACCGTAGCCAATTCCTCCTTCATCCCATCATGGTCTCTTTTGTTTAAGCACAAGACACTAGTATTGGATTTTACAGTCTCACCTTCCATCTATATTTTAAATTCAACCATTCTTTGATTATTCCTTCTGAGAGGACCCCTAACTATGAGATCACAAATTATTCTTGTCTCATTTTACAGGACCAGATCTAGGATAGTTTGCTCCCTCATAAATTTCATTATATACTGTTTGAGGAAACTATCGTGGATACATTCTGTGAACTTCTCCTCAAGACTGCCTTGACCAACTTGGTTTGATCAATCAATATGTAAATTAAAATCCCCTATGATAATGCTGTACCATTTTTGCATACATGGTTAATTTTTGGTTTATTATTTTTGGTTCTTATTTAGTGGCCTACAGTCTAGGCCTATAAGTGACTTTTTTCCCCCCCCATTTCTAATTTTCACCTACATTGAGTCAACATTTTTCTCCATTGAACCTATATCATCTCTCACTACTGCCCTGATGTCATCCTTACATATTGAAGCGACACCACCTCCCTTTCCTTCTTGTCTGTCCTTCGGAATAGTTTGATACTCCTAGATATTTAACTCCCAATCATGACTACCCTGCCACCACGTCTCTGTAATGACCACCATTGATGATGCTATGTGCCGTGAATTCATTTACCAAGTTTCAAATGCTACGAGCATTCATGTAACGTGCCCTTATGATAATTTTTATACCTTTTTGAATTTTAACACCTCTACCAGAAGAATTGTTGTTTTTAAACATTCTCTCTTTTTCTGTAACTACATGGTTTCCACTTATCTTAGTGCTACACTGCTCAGCTGCTTCTTGCTTTTTATTTAGTATTTTGATTCTCTTCTTCCTTAAGCCTTCACCCACTCTAGCTAACTCAGAACCTCCCCTTCGGTTCCCATCCCCCTGCCAAACTAGTTTAAAACCCACCCAATAGCGCTAGACAAATCACCCACAAGAATATTTGTCCCATCACTGGATGAAGACCGACCCTCTTGAACAGGCCCCAGCTTCTTCAGAAATGCTTGAGAAGTTGGTTTGCATCACAACTGATAGTGCATCAGCGATGCTTGGCCCAAATTTGGGCTTCGTTGAATTTTGCAAAATGATCCTGATTTCCTCTCTTTTGTCAATTATCACTGTATTTCAGCAGCAAGTATTGGACATTTTCTCATGTAATAAAAGTTGTTGTTCAGGTTGTAAATTTGATTCGAGGAACAGCCATTTAGTACCACTAATTTAATCCCTTCATCAACAATCTGTCGCAGCTTATGATCAATTGATCCTCCGTGCTGATATGAGCTGGTTAAGTCAAGAAGTTTGACTCCATCAAGGACAAATCAGACCGCATGAGTGACACTATATCCACAAACATGCATTCCTTCCACTAAAGATGCATTGTGTGCAGTGTACAACATATACTGCAGAAATTCATCAAACATCCTCACACAGCTCTTGCCAAGCCCACAACCACTTCCTTCTAGAAGGGCAAGAGCAGCAGATATTTGGAACACCGTTACCTGCAGGTTTTCCTCCAAGCCACTCCCCATCCAGACTTGGAAAAATAATGCTGTTCCTTCAGTGTTGCCGGATCAGAATTCTTGGGCTCCCACCCTCACGGCTTTGTGGAGCCTATCTAGACAAGGACTGCAATGGTTCAGGAAGGCAGCTTACTAACACTTTTTCCAAGGATAATTAGGAATAGATCTTAAGTGTTGACCCAACTAATTACACGCAAGTCCAATGAGTTGAAGATACGGGCAGAGAAATGGCAGATGGAGATTAATCCAGGTAAGTGTGAAGTGTGAGGTGATGCAGTTTGGGAGATCAGTTAATGGTATACAGTTAATGGTAGGATTCTGAATAGCATTGATGTACAGAAGGATCTTGGAATTCAAGCAAGTAGATAGCGTGGTAAAGAAGACATATGGCACACTTGCCTTTATTTGTCAGGGAATTGAGTACAAGAGTCAGGATGTTATGTTGCAGCTTTATAAAACTTTGGTTAGGCCACGCTTTGAGTATTGCATTCAATTCTGGTCGCCACCTTGAAGGATGTGGAGGCTTTGAAGAGGGTGCAGAAGAGGTTTACCAGGATGCTGCCTAGATTAGAGGGTATGAAATACAAGGAGAGGCTAGAAAACCTCAGGTCGTTTTGTCTGAAGTGGCGAAGGCTGAGGGGAGACTTGATAGAAGTTTATAAAGTTATGAGATGCATAGGTGGAATGTGCTGCCAGGGATGGTGGTGGAGGCTGATACAATAAGGCATTTAGGGAACTTTTAGGTGAGCATACGAATGTGCAAGGAATGTAGGGATGTGGACCAAGGACAGGCAGAGGGATTAGTTTAATTTGGCATCATGTTCGGCGCAACATCGTGGCTGAAGGGCCTGTGCTGTATCATTCTATGTTCTATCTGATCACATTGTAAGACCATAATACATAGGAGCAGAAATTAGGCCATTCAGCCCATCAAGTCTGTTTTGCCATTCGAACATAGCTGATAGGTTTCTCAACCCCATTCTCCTGGTATATTTTGTGCCCCAGCCCCTGACTATTGTTTGGAGGCCTGTATATAACTCCGACTATGATTTTTTTACTGTTGTGGTTCCTCAGTTCAACCCACACAGATTCTACTCCATCTGACCCTATTTTGTTTCTTACTATTGACTTAATTTCATTTCTTACTAATAAGGCAACCCCCACCTCCTCTGCCCATCTGCCTATCTTTTCGATAGGATGTATGTCTCTGAATATTCAACTCCCAATCCTGACCCCCCCTGCAGTCTCGTCTCTGTGATGTCCACCATGTCATACCAGCCAATTTCGATCTGTGCCACAAACTAATTTACCTTATTCATTATACTGCATGCATTCAGATATAACACCTTCAGTCCTGTATTAACCATCCCTCTTCTCATTGTCATTCGTTGTGCTTGAAGTGCTAAACCTTTCCAAACATTCTGTCCTATTTGTGTCTGTGCTGGAGACTTTAATAACTTCTCCTGAGTTCTGCACTCTTACCTCCTCCTTTAATTTGGGTTTTCTAATTTCCCCTTCAACTGAACACAGCCCCTCCCATTTAATTTAAAACTCTGTCTACACCCCTAGCTATGTGAATCGCTAGGACTCTGGTCCCAGCATGGTTCAGATGAAGACCATCCAACTGGAACAGTCCCTTCTTCCCCAGTACTGGTGCCAATTTCCCATGAATTCAAACCCATTTCTCCCATACCAATCTTTTGAGGAACGCTTAATCTTATTAACCCTGTGCCAATTAGTTTGTGGCTCAGGTAGTAATCCAGTGGTTATTATCTTTTTGGTTCTGCTTTGTAATTTAGCTCCGAGCTGTTCATACTCCTTTATCAGAACCTCTGCCCGAGTTTTATTTACATCACTGGTACCGATATGGACCACAACCACTGGATCTTTACCCTCCCAATCCAAGTTTCTCTGCAACCCAGGTATCCCGAACCTGAGCACCAGGCAGGCAGCACAACCTTCAGGTTTGTCGAACCTGGTCCCAGAGAACAGTTTCTATGCCTCTAACTATATTATCCCTGATTACAACAACATTTCTCTTCTCTCCCTCCACTTGACTGGCTCCCTGCACCAAGGTGCTGTCCTCAGTTGTTTCATCCTCCCTGCAGTTCCTATTCCTGTCCACAAGGGAGCATAACTCTTGAACCTGTTGGACAAGGATTGGGGCTGAGGTTCCTGCAACTTTACTTCCTGGATCCCTCGACCTGCCTCACTCACAGCCATACCCTCCTGCCCCTGATCACTGGCTGAATTTGAGTTAGTGTAGGGGTGTGCCTGTCTCCTGAAACACAGCGTTCAGTTAACTACTCTCCTCCTTCCCCCCCCCAAAAAAAATCGCAATGTTTGACTCTGAGCTGGAGTTCTTCCAGCAAGCAATGTTTACTACACACATGGTCACTGGGATTGATAATGGGGTCTACCCGCTCCCACATCATGCAGAAACAACACATCACTAGACCCTGTATCCTCATTTTATTTAATTGGTTTTGAATTTGTTTTTTTAAATTTTCAACTGTTTTAATATTTCTTGCTTGTGCAAGTTGTAAACAATAATTTACAAGGTTCAGTTTAACTCCGATTCAAATTTAGCAGACTCCCTTTTAGCCAATCAAATCACAGCCCTCTTGTGACATCGCTTTTCTGTTTCCCTCAGTCAAATCTTTTTGAATCAGAAACACTTACCTTCCCAGGCTGCTCTCCGCTCACCCCCGCTCATCGCCTCTCTCAAGGTGAAAATCTGAGAGGTAAATTTTTAAATCACTTACCTTCCCAGGCTGCTTCCACTCAGCGGCACTCCTGAAGTGCAAGCAGCAAATCTACGAGGTAAGTTTTTATACCACTTACCTTCCCAGATTGCTCTCCATTCGCTCCCGTTCAGTGCAACTCATCCTTTACTACAGCCTGTGAATATATTCAAATTGAAACTAGGTCTGTGATCCTCCCACTTTTTAAAAAAAAAATCGAAGACCGAGAAAAAGGGTCCACCGAGAAAACCTTTGTATATATCTGAGGAAGTTTGCAGAGGAATTTAACAGACTATTTCAGGAATTAGGTGTGTTGACACAAGTCATCATGTCAAATTCATTGCTTCAAGTAGATATTGCTGGGTTGACTACCAAACTCTACTTGGGTGTTTGATATACAAAACAGTGGAGTTGATATGGAGGTAGTTACTTTGCAAAATGACATGAGCACTGAAAATAAACTACATTTTCTACATTTCTTTGGAGTGGATTCAGGGTTGCACACAAAGTCAAAAAGTAATGTACAGCTTAAAAAGGTTTACGGCTATTGGTGTAGAGGGTGCTTCATGGAGGTTACGCATTGCCATATGCAGTGAACTAATTTTGAAAAACTGTTTTAAGAACCTAGAAGCTTTGGGCACCATAAGATTCAAAGCAGAAGTTGAGGTCAAGCAGGAAACGTATGTCAAAACATTTACAATGTAGGGGGAAGGAAAAGCATTTTGCAAGTCTCCTACAGTTTCAATTAGATATCCACCAGTCACTAGAAAACTTCTTGGCTGCTCTATGATGCACTTCCCAGTTCAATGAGACTCATCCATGCCCAATGTTGCTCAAGTTTCAAATTAAAAAGCCTAGTTTATACTTATAACTTTTTTCATATCTTTAGCAGCACACTTTCACTGTCACCATCTCCGCCCCTCAGAACCCTGAGGCGAACACCACCCCTGCTCATGACTCCACCGCCATTCCCCCCACTCCAGTTACTAGCTCCGCCCCCACTCCCAGCTCCACACCCACACCAGATCCCAGCTCCCAGCCCTGCCGAGTTTTCACCATTCCCCCTGACCTCCCCCTCACTGAGGACGAATGATCAATCCTCAGCAAAGGACTCACCTTCATCCCCCTCCGCTCATGCATCAATGAATTTAATGCATGCTATGACGTCGAACACTTCTTCCGCCGCCTCCGTCTCTGAGCTTACTTTCACAATCAGGACTCCCGTCCACCTTCCAGGGACCCCTTCGCCCACCTCCAACACACAGCATCCACCTGGACACCCCACGCTGGCCTATTACCCGCCCTCGACCTCTTTATTTCCAACTGCCGCCGGGACATTAACCGCCTCAACCTGTCTACCCACTCCCCCACTCCAACCTCTCACCCTCACAACGCGCAGCCCTCCAATCCCTCTGCTCCAATCCCGACCTCGCCGTCAAGCCAGCGGATAAAGGGGGCGCAGTGGTAGTCTGGCGCACTAAGCTCTACACTACTGAATCCAAACACCAACTCGAGGATACCTCTTCCTACCGCCCCCTCGACGATGACCCCACCCCCCCCATCACCAAACCATCATCTCCCAGACCATACAGAACTTCATTACCTCAGGAGATCTCCCACCCACAGCTTCCAACCTCATAGTCCGGGAACCCCGCACTGCCCGGTTCTACCTCCTTCCCAAGATCCACAAGCCTGACTACCCTGGCCGACCCATTGTCTCAGCATGCTCCTGCCCCACTGAACTCATTTCTACCTACCTCGACACTGTCCTATCCCTCCTAGTCCAGGAGCTCCCCACATACGTTCGAGACACCACCCAAGCCCTCCACCTTCTCCAAGACTTCCGTTTCCCTAGCCCCCAACGCCTCATCTTCGCCATGGATATCCAATCCCTCTACAATTCCATCCGCCATGACCAGGGCCTCTGTTTCTTCCTCTCCAGATATCCCCAACAGTACCCTTCCACCGACACACTCATTCGTCTGGCCGAACTGGTCCTCACCCGTAACAATTTCTGCTTCGAATCCTCCCACTTCCTCCAGACCAAAGGGGTAGCCATGGGCACCCCTATGGGCCCTAGCTATGCCTGTCTCTTTGTGGGCTACATAGAACAGTCCATCTTTCGTAATTACACCGACACCATTCCCCACTCCCCACCTCTTCCTCCGCTACATTGATGACTGCATTGGCGCCACCTTGTGGTCCCGCGAGGAGGTTGTGCAATTCATCAACTTCACCAACACATTCCACCCTCACCTTAAATTTACCTGGACCATCTCTGACACCTCCCTCCCCTTCCTGGACACCTCCATCTCCATTAATGATGAATGACTTGACACTGACATTTTTTACAAACCCACCGACTCCCACAGCTACCTTGATTACACCTCTCCCCACCCTACCTCCTGCAAAAATGCCATCCCGTATTCCCAATTCCTCTGCCTCCGCCGTATCTGCTCCCAGGAGGACCAGTTCCATCACAGAACACACCAGATGACCTCCTTCTTTAGAGACCACAATTTCCCTTCCCATGTGGTTAAAGATGCCCTCCAACGCATCTCGTCCACATCCCGCACCTCAGACCCCACCCCTCCACCGTAACAAGGACAGAACGCCCCGATGCTCACCTTCCACCCTACCAACCTTCGTGTACACCAAATCATCCGCCGACATTTCTGCCACCTCCAAAAAGACCCCACCACCAGGGATATATTTCCCTCCCCACCCCTTTCCTCCTTCTGCAAAGACCGTCCCTGGTCAGGTCCACGCCCCCCCCCCTACAACCCACCCTCCCATCCTGGCACTTTCCCCTGCCACCGCAGGAACTGTAAAACCTGCGCCCACACCTCCTCCCTCCACTCTATCCAAGGCCCTAAAGGAGCCTTCCACATCCATCAAAGTTTTACCTGCACGTCCACCAATATCATTTATTATATCCGTTGCTCCCGATACAGTCTCCTCTACATTGGGGAGACTGGATGCCTCCTAGCAGAGCGCTTTAGGGAACATCTCTGGGACACCCACACCAATCAACCACACCACCCTGTGGCTCAACATTTCAACACCCCTTCCCACTCTGCCGAGGGCATGGAGGTCCTGGGCCTCCTTCACCGCTGCTCCCTCACCACCCGATGCCTGGAGGAAGAACGCCTCATCTTCCGCCTCGGAACACTTCAACCCCAGGGCATCAATGTGGACTTCAACAGTTTCTTCATTTCCCCTTCCCCCACCTCACCCCAGTTCCAAACTTCCAGCTCAGCACTGTCCCCATGACTTGTCCTACCTGTCTATCTTCTTTTCCACCTATCCACTCCCCCCTCCCCCCTAACCTATCACCTTCATCTCCTCCCCCACTCACCTATTGTACTCTATGCTACTTTCTCCCCACCCCCACCCCCACCCCCACCCCCACCCCCACCCCCACCCCCACCCCCACCCCCACCCCCACCCCCACCCCCACCCCCACCCCCACCCTCCTCTCATTTATCTCTTCACCCTTCAGGCTCTCTGCCTGTATTCCTGATGAAGGGCTTTTGCCCGAAACATCGATTTTACTGCTTCTCGGATGCTGCCTGAACTGCTGTGCTTTTCCAGCACCACTCTAATCTAGACTCTGGTTTCCAGCATCTGGAGTCATTGTTTTTACCTTGCTCTTTCATTTCCCTAAGTTTAGATTAGATTACTTACAGTGTGGAAGCAGGCCCTTCGGCCCAACAAGTCCACACTGACCCGCCGAAGCGCAACCCACCCATACCCCTACATTTACCCCTTACCCAACACTAGGTGGCAATTTAGCATGGCCAATTCACCTGACCTGCGCATCTTTGGACTATGGGAGGAAACCGGAGCACCCGGAGGAAACCCACGCAGACACGGGGAGAATGTGCAAACTCCACAGTCAATCGCCTGAGGCGGGAATTGAACCCGGGTCTCTGGCGCTGTGAAGCAGTAGTGCTAACCACTGTGCCACCGTGCTGCCCACAGTACAGAGATAGGTAACGATGACTGTCTCAGCCACAGCCCTCAACTTTACACCTGTGTGCTTTTGACCACAGTAGTGGCCATCTATCATTTACAAGATCCATGACAAAAGTTCACAAAGTCTCGTTTGAGAGCATCTTCCAAACACATGACCACTACAATCTGGAAGGACAAGGGCAACACATACAAGGGTAAACCACCACCCGCAAGTTTTCCTCCAAGCAATTTACCATTCTGACTTAGAAATACATAATTGTTTCTTGAGTGCTACTAGGTCAAATTCCTGGAACTCCCTCATTAATAGCATCGAGGGTGTACCTATATCAAATGGACTACTGCATCCAAGACGGTAGGCCATTCCCCTGTTTTGAAAGGCAATTGGAATGGGCAATAAATGCTGACTCAGTGAGCGACACCCAAATCCGTTGAGTATAGAAGTAAAGAATAAAGTCAAATTGATTCATGTCAGTCCTCTGGAGAGCTCCAGAGCCTATCAAGATATTTTGAATGAAAGAATCATTTATTAATGTGTGATAATGCTGGTGCCTGTGACAATGTGAGGTGAACTGAAATTCCTGTTGTGGCAAAGTTGTTATCCATTCATGCCAGTAGAATGGGAAATCCCAGAGATGGAACCGGTGACCAGTTAGAGTCCCAGACTGGTAGGTCTAGATGAGCCGAACTTATACATGCAGGTCATGTGACTGTGCCAATCAAATGACAGGAAGCTATGCCCTCTTGAAGGGCGAAATCACGGGGAAGCTTTCATCACTGGATGGCTGGACCAATTCATGACCAGGCATTCACTGTTTTCTATGTGGTGAGGGTATGGCAGTTATGGTAGCAATGACATGATTGACTGCAAAATTATCTCGACCATGTTCTGTGGGAGCACACACCCCAATAGATGCCCCAATAATGTATGTGAATACAGAATGTTTTAACATCTTTTGCTGAACCTCATTTCAAATGCATTAATAGTAATACATTAATGAAGTATAGTATGGAGCCCATAAGGAACAAGTAGGATAAGCTGCTCACTAAGGCAAAGGGTATGCAAAGATAATAAATGAGTCCTTTGTTTCTGTCTTTACCAAATTAGAAAATGGTGACAATGGCCTCATTGAAAATGTCGGTGTTGAGCAACTGAACAGTACAGAGATAGGTAACGATGAGGTGCTCAAAAGACTGGTGGCTCTTCAGGTGGAGAAGTCACCAGGCCCGGATGGAATGCATCCTAGGTAGACAAACACCTAGCAGATGAATTTCAATGCAGAGAAATGTGAGGTAATTTGTTTTGGTCGAAGAAATATGGAGAGATGATACAGGCACAATGGTAAAACGTTAAGTGGAATACAAGAGCAGATTCACATGCATAATTCTGTGAAGGTGACCAGCCAAGTTGAAACAGTTGTTAAGAATCCTTGGGTTTACAAATAGAGGCATAGAGTATAAAAGCAAGGAAGTGATGCTACACCTCAGCAAATCATTGGTCAGACCACATTTGGAATATTGTGTCCTATCCTGCGCACCTTATTTAAGGAAGAATGTTAAAGCCCTGGAGAGAATGCAAAGGACATTTACAAAAAATATACCAGGAATGAAGGATTTTAGATGCAAGGAAAGATCAGAGAAATTGGAGCAGAGAAGATTAAGACGTGACCTTGTCAAGGTTTTAAAAATTGTGATATTCTGAAAGATATTCTGCTTCCATTAGTTGGTATGTCAGTAACTCGGGACCATAGTTTCAAGATTTGTTAAAGTACCTATTCGAGATGGCTCAGGGAATCCATGATGGACTTGACCTGTAAGCCTCTCTTGGTTCATCCCGGAGATTGTACTCTGTGGTAGTCTGGAATATAAAACTCTGACAGACAGTTTCCTTTAAATTATTACATTTATTTACCAATGGTATCAATGTTACATTATAACACAGATACCTATGAGGCAGGCTTGAGCTAAGGTTTCAAAACCATTAGCAGAGTAGTGGAATCAACCTTTACCCTTGAGAGCTCTTTATTGCTGCAAACAAGCTATTTACACAGAAAGTGGTATTAAAATTACAAAAACACCACATGTCCTTCATCAGATAAGCACCAATAAAATTGCAAAAGTTCGCAGAGGAAGAGAAACTCACTGACAGGTCTGAGTATGCTTGACTAATTAAGCTACATGCACATTCAAAGTGGGAACCCTGGATCAAGCCAGATAGTCAATTGCTTTGGCTATTACATCATAACGAGAGACTAGTGAAAAGGTCATGAGGTAACCTTGCTCAGCTAACATGTTCAGTATCATTGACCTACAAAATGGCTTTTTCTTTTAAAATCATCTTAGATTCCCAGAAAGCAAATTGAATTTATAACATTCCCAGATCTCGAGCTCCCAGGGACAACACAAACATTCAACCCATGACACAAGCCAGTGTTCACTCAAATCAGACTATAAAGGGTTAATTTTCTATCATCTCTCTCTATATATACACACACACACACACATCTTCCAACTTCCTTGCTATGTCAGTTTTTTTCCTAGCCTATAAGGGTAATGAGACAGTCACATTCCACAACAGTCAAGATGAGGGAACTGAGCTTCATAAATTCAAATCTGCTCAGCGTGGGATACATGAAAATGTATCAAGATTGTTCTATGACGTGCATATTCCACTCAGCTTGTTAAGTTACAAGTTCTTTTCCTATTGAGTTTGAGTTTTGTTAAGAGTCTGCGATATAAACAGAAATTTAGTTATGAGCCGGATGGTGAAATATGTGTGCCTCTGGCGTGAGAAGGCGTACTGCTCCATATTCCACAAGTGAACAAATGTTATTACCTTATTTACACCGATCCATTGACACTAAGAACAGATGAAGGGCTTTTGCCCGAAACATCGATTTTCCTGCTCCTCAGATGCTGCCTGATCTGTCATGCTTTTCCAGCACCACATTCTCGACACTAAGAACAGCTGTCCCCAATTCTTCTGAACCAAGCACTTTCCTGCATTCTCTGCAGCAAATATGTCACATCTAAGGCTACATGCTTTCTCAGATTGTCAGCAAGAGAGTTACAAGAAAGATGAGGAGAAGCTTCTTTACTCAGCGAGTTCTCAGAATTTGGAATGTGCTGTTTGGGAGAGTGGTAGAGGTGAATTCCATAGGAATGTTCAAAAGAGAGCTTGATATGTATCTGAAATGATGAATTTAGAAGGCTACAGTGATAGGGCTGGAGAATGTGATTAGCTGGGTAGCTCTTCCAGGAACAGGTACTGACACACATCAAATTGACTCTCTCTGTTCTGCAAAACTCTATGATTAATGTTGGAAAGTGAAGCAAAGAGCACGTCATTGCCCTATTGGTACCCTATCAACATTTCCTCCCACCTTTGCAATGTGGTAACAGTGTGTATCATGTACCAAGTGCAATGCAACAACTCATTTAGTAGACCATTCCAAATCCTTGACCTGTACAACCAAAAATTCAAGGGCTGCGGATATCTGAGAGCACCACCACCTGTAGCTTTTCTCCATGAATCATACTATTCTGACTTGGATCAGTATTACTGTTTCTTAACTGTCGCTGGGTCTAAATCCTGGAACTCTTCCCCACCCACCCCACAACCTCGAGCATAGTTGATGTACCTGCATCACCTGGACTGCAGCAGATCAAGAGGCAACTTTCTGACTGCCATTAGGCCCAGTCAGTAACAGGTCCTGTGAATGAATAAAAAGCAACATGGATTATGCTGAAAATCTACTGCTTCTTATGTTGGGAAAGTCCATGGAGCCACATTACTTTGCATGTCTGGATAAGCTACTCATGCAGTATGAAGCAAATAAGTCTGCCTGGATGACCAACATTTTTGCTGCATAGATCAGGAAAGTGGACAAAATGTATTGATGGAAGAAAAGGAAGCTTATCTCCCTGATGACCTTGAAGATACCATTGAATGCCATTTTGCTCACACACCTGTTTCCCGAGCTGAAGCTGCAAGGGCTGTTGAGATGTTTCATGGTTTTGCAGTGCAGCTTGAAAACATGGAAGACACGTTTAGCTGGATTGATGATATGGCATGTCTCACACTCATTCAAAGCACACTAAGCAGAATAGACTACTGGGTTTTTCCAAAGCTAACTCCCAATATTTTTCAGTATCTTTTTCCAATTCTGTCTTGTCCAGTCTTTGTAAATTGTAAACACATTGAGAAATAAAAACATTTTTAATGCATTTGTTATGTTACTGAATTTTCATTTTCTTTGACACAGCATATTGGTAGGCAAATTGGCTTACCTATCTGTCCTGAAGCTCTGTCCACACTGATTATCAAGTATTGATTTATGGCTATTTTACTTTGCATAGTACGCCTATTACATATTTAAAATGAAGGTAATCATTTTTTAAAATCCATCTTAAGTTTAAAGACTAAAACGATATATAAAACTGTCTCTCAGATAAATCTATTCCATTCGAAATTGTCTTCACATTTGCAGTAAGTCATCAAAGGTGGCTTTCCTGAAGCACTATGTTTATGTTAGCCTGGGGCCAATTGTTCAATCTTATCTTTGATAGCATGCAGCCAGAGACAAGATCCCCACAAGCATGGATACAGATATCTTTCATTACCCATACTGAAGCAGCATGTAATATTAATACCTCGTATGGGTAATTATTGCACATAGCTAAATTTGTACTCATTGGAGTTTAGAACAATGAGAGTTGTTGCATTGCACTTGGTACATGATTGAAATTTATAATATTCTTCGAGGGCTTGTTAGAGTAGATGCAGAGGGAAAGTAGGACCAGAAGGCATAATGATAGAGAAAGGGTCACCCTTTTCGAACAGAGATGAGGAGGAATACTTTTTCTCAGAGGATGGTGAATTTGTGGAGTTCTTTAAAGCAGAAGACAGTGGAACCTGGGTCATTAAGTATATCCAGGACAGATTTTTTAAAAATTCATTAAGGGAATCAATGATTTTGGGGAAAAGGCAGGAAAGTGGATTTGAGGATTATGTGATCAGCCGTGATCTCATTGAATGGTGAAGTGCACTTGATAATCCAAATGGCCGCTGTCTGCTGTTCCATCTTATGGTCTAAACCACAACTATTTATTAGAAAGTAAATTCAATCATACATAGCTTTACTTGTCTATAATTCCACTGAGTTTATGAATGCAGGTTGTTTGCTAGGGGACACAGTTTTGAGGCTTGGCGATTGAGGTTGAACAGGTTGCATTGAGACTTGTTGCGAATCAGTGTCGCTGTTGCTGGACTGTCTTTTTGACAACTGAATGTTCTCTTCCCTCAGGAGTGAGTAACCTTGCATTCCGACATCTGATTGAGTTTACTTATACTGCCAAGCTGATGTTACTGCAGGAGGAAGAGGCAAGTGATGTATGGAAAGCAGCAGAATACTTGCAGATGGAAGAGGCTATGAAAGCACTCAACAACCGGTAACAAATCACTTCTGTAATTTTGTGTGTTCCTCAATATTTAGATCGTAACATTTTTAAATAGTTGCTGTTTGAAAGCTATAGCAACTGATTGAAATTTGAGGCATTGGCAAAATTCTTTGAAGAATGATAGGTTACTTAACTTCTGTGCTCTATCGTGTCCTTTCTGCTGACAGAGACTTGTTTTTGTCTAACACATTTCTCAAGCACTTCGCAGTGCCTCCTAAGCATTGACTTACTTTAAAGTGCAGTGTTTTCTAATGCAAACACATGTGATAACCAATTTCCATATTGCTAGAGCCCACTAACAGCAGTGGGGTGAAGGCCCCGTTATTTGAGTGTTGTTTGTTTTCTTATGTCTCACTGGGGTGGTATGCCATCAAAAAGAACTTAAATTTTTTAACATGCAAAATTCTCTGATGTACTTGTTTTTTAGATCCAGGTTGACTGAAAGCACAAACCAGGTTTCTTAACTTTACAGGAATTACTATTTATTACAAGTAAATAGACTGCAGCTGCAGATAAACAAATACAAACAGTCAACATATAACCACATCCAGTTAAAGTTCTAATTCCCTCCTAAACTTCTCCTTACAAACACAGGCAGATACAGCAAAATGGTTGATAGAGAAGGAAGGGAAGCAGTTTCTATTCGCATCTGAGATTATTCTTGTGCTGATTGGAGTGCTGCTTCTCACTCATCCTTTTTGCGATGTTTCTACTGATTTGTGGGAGGCACAGGGTACCTGCTTCACGTTTCTAATGAGCCCGAGACCCTTTACTTAAAGGCACAGTTTACTATATCTGCTAAAAGAAAAAGAAGCTGGCTTTCTTAAAGTGGGTTTTGGTACAAAGAACAGACAATGCTCCTGAGATAGTGGAGATCTAACTGCTTCTCCCTATCTTTATCTCAGCTCCATTATATTCAGTTATCTATGAACCAGTCACATAGTTATTGGCAAGGAGGAAGTCTTTGTCATCAATAACTGCTGACTTGTCCACAGACCAATCAACGTCTTATCGCTGGACGAATCTCCAGTTGTACACAGCTTGTCTGCACTTTCTCCCACTACTGCTGTACCAGCAGCTGTGTAAGCAATGCAATGCTTACAATGACAATAGTTGAAAAGCTCCTGTAATCCTTAACAACCTTTGAATTTAAAACAGTTCTTTTCCCATTTCAGTCCACAATCAAAAATACAGAAAAGTAAAAAAGAAGTATTTGGTGATTTTATGAATAGGCTTGTTGATTGAATGGGAGAGTCTAGATTAGAGTGGTGCTGGGGGCTTTTGTCTGAAATGTCGATTTTCCTGGTCCTCGGATGCTTTTCCAGCACTACTCTAATCTAGACTTTGATTTCCAGCATCTGCAATACTCACTTTTGCCTTGTTGGTTGAATGGGTCATTCATTCCATTGTTTTAGGGTTATTGCAAACATTCACCTCACTTAAACGTCTCCAATGAATTGCTTTGGAGAGCTGTGATCTGGTGCATAGACAACATATTCTTCTTTATTCCTAAACTGGTCCTATTTTAATCAAAAACATAATTGGAGAGATCCTTATTTCCTTTTCAGGACCTGATCTGATTGCTATGCTGTGCTACATGCTTGTGTTGTATTACATTAAAATCTCACTCGTAAGTACATGTATTTTAAAAAATTCATTCATGGGATGAGTGCATTATTAGCCAGACCATCACTTATTACCCATCTCTAATTGTCCAGAAGGCAGTTAAGTGTCAGTCAACAATGACTTCATGGCTATCATCTGACTCCTAATTCCAGATACTTACTGAATTGAAATTCCACTATTGCCATGGCAGCATTCGAACCCAGGTCCCATGATCATTACCAGGGTCTCTGTATTGATAAGTTGAATTCCTGATGAAGGGTTTTTGCCCGAAACATCGATTCTCCTGCTCCTCGGATGCTACCTGACCTACTGTGCTTTTCCAGCACCACACTCTTGACTCTGATCTCCAGCATCTGCAGTTCTCACTTTTGCCTAGTTGTTTCCAGTGGGATGTATTTAAAATTAAATATTTTTTTATTACACATATAATATATATGTAAAATATTTTTTGACCATTGGAACCTGTCTAATTGACTGTCATAAAATATGTTTGCCATTTGGAATTTGCCCATTGTGAGATTTTCCAAGAACATAACTCTTTCTGAGCTGCAGGACTCTATTGTGCTTCCAATTAAGCCTGTTGGACTATAACCTGGTGTTGTGTGATTTTTGACTCTATTGTACTCTTCCTTATCTCACTTATTCCCTTGCTTGTGTCCTTGTCTGTGATACTCTTCCCGATGCCATTCACTCCCTCGTTATGTGTTCTTATCTGTGTTACTGTTCCCTGTCTCTCACACTGCCTCGCTCTGTGTCCTTATCTGTGTTATTCTTCCTTATCCCACTCATTGTCCTACTTTGCTCTTCAGAGACAATGCAGACTCACCGGCAAAAGCAAAGACATCTGGCAAGAGGAAAGCCAAGAAGCGGACAATAGCAGAAACCTCGAACGTCATTACGGAAACCCTGCCATCCATCCAAGAAACAGACACCGTAGAAATTGACCAGGAGAATGTCTTTGCTGCGGAGATTGTGGAGATCAACGCGGAAGAGATGGGAGAGGAGTCTGGGACTACTGTAATGGAAGCAGTGGAGAACCTGCCGACGGCAGATGACTCGATGCAGCCATCTGGTGATGCGGCGGGATCAGAACAACCGGCCGAATCGGCACTTGCTTTGCTTGCCGATATCACCAGCAAATACCAACAGGATGAGCTGGACAAGGAGCTGGAAAAGGAAGGGGAACGAGAGTCTGCAGGCCAGTCCCAGGAGGAGTCAGAAACGTCCATTGTAACAGAGGATGGGATCCACATTGTGGAAGTGCTGGCGCAGGGTGACAAACTGTTCTGTTGTGAGAAATGCAGCCGCTCCTTCAGACTCTTTTACCACTTCAAGGAGCACCTAAAGGTGCACTCGGGAGAGAACTATGTATGTCACCTTTGCAGCAAACAATACACACGGGAGAGTGCCTGGAAGCAGCACCTGTCCTCCCACCGAGAAGAGGAAGGTGGGAACAAGAAGCCACGGTGTGTCCGCAAAGTGCATGTGTGTCAGTACTGTGAGAAACAGTTTGACCACTTTGGACATTTTAAAGAACACCTTCGAAAGCATACGGGTAAGAAGTGTCAACAGTACTGTGCCTTTGCCCACAAATATCTTACTTTTATTCTCAAATCATTGAATGATACAAGACAGAAGATAGCCATTTGGCCCATTGTGTCTGTGTTGGCTGTTTGAATTATTTGGCCCTGTCCCCTCACCTGAAAATTCTTCTCCTTTGAGGATTTATCCAGTTCATTTTTGAAACTTATTATCAAATCTGCTTCCACTGTATCTTGAGCAAGTGCATTCAGTTCCTAACAATTAATAAAGGTGATAGTCACCTTAAGTCTGTATCCTCTCTGCTAATTCTGTTGCTTGTTGAAAGAATTTCTCCTAATTTGCTCAGTCAGTTCCTTCTCATCTCTGTCATAAATGGGCAACTCTTTATTTTGTAACTATGAACTCTATTCTTAACATTTCTCGCAGGAAGAAACAACCTTTCCACATTTTGATTAGTAAGGAATTCGAAGGTTACGGGGAGAAGGCAGGAGAATGGGGTTAAGAAACATATTTGCCAGGATTGAATGGTAGAGCAGATTAAATGGGCCGAATGGCTGAATTCTGCTCCAATATCTTATGGTCACATGCAACCTTTCATTTATTACTTTATCTGGAGGACAGCAAGGTAACTATTATTCTGGTTTCTGTTAGAACTTTAAAAATGTGTAATTGTTTTTATTCTGGGGGCAGGGGGAGAACATGGTATTTGGATTGTTCATTTCGCAGATGTGGACAAAGTCTTGGAGCATTGAATGGCAAAACCTACTCTTTTACTTCCTCAGGTGAGAAGCCCTTTGAGTGTCCAAACTGTCACGAGCGATTTGCCAGGAATAGCACACTGAAATGTCACTTAGTGGCCTGCCGAACGGGTACGGGTGCAAAGAAAGGAAGGAAGAAGATGTACGAGTGTCAGGTACAGAGCATTGAGTGGTACAGAGTACTGAGCAACAAAAGCTACCTATTTCCTAAAGGCCCACAGAGAGCAACATCAGCTTGCCTCCCTCTAGCCGCTGACTGGTAACAAAGCATTCCAAAATGCTTCGTGGGCATATACAAAAGAAAATTTACAGTATATGGTGAAATGAGGATAGAAGACTTAAAAACTTGGCTAAGCATTTTTCAGAAACTCTTACAGAAAGCTATGATAGGTGGAGAGGTTGAGGGCCTGGAATTCTGGACCCTAGCGCCCAGTCAAATGAAGGCTTGGCTGTCAATGCTTTTGGAATTCAAATCAGAGATGCCACAAAAATCAGAACGACCAGGAAGCAGAACCAGTGAAATACGGTGATCTTGTAGGGTTAGAAAAAGATACAGGGTTGGAAAAGTGAGGCTATGGACATAATTGAAAACAATGATGAAACTTGTTAAGTGATACGTATTATTACATGCCATGATGGGTGATGAATATTAAGAAATTTCTGACTGCGCATTTCACTACACTCTACAGATGTGCCATTATCATGAGTTGCAACATTGGACATTTTGTAATTGCTGCAGGTTGATAAAACAGAGCAGTATTCTGCATCAGATTAAACCGTGATGCTCCAATGCATTTCTGAAGCAGGTTTGCTGCTGATTTTTATTTTTTGGGCAGTGATGAGGCCACTTAGATGAGTGTCGTTATCAACGGGGCAAATCAAAGGCACTGATATCAGCTATGATGACAACTAGCAGTACCTGTGCCAGCGTGGGAGCCATTCAGAGGCTGCATTTCCACCATTGTTGGACTACAAGTGGCGGCTAAATTCCTTTTGCCACCTGCGTGGGTATTCTGATTTTGGGGTGACACCGCTAACTTGACTTGTTATTTTCAATCTCAGGTTTGCTCCAGCGTCTTCCCCAGCTGGGACCAGTTTAAGAATCATCTGGCAGTGCACACAGGCGAGAAACCCAATCACTGCACCATTTGTGATATGTGGTTCATGCGGGCCAGCGAACTGCGGCAACATGTCAAGGACGTCCATGGAGCTGCTGAGCAGGAAGTGGGTGAGGTGACGGAGATTGTCGTGCCCGTGGAGGTCATTGACACTGAGGCGATGGAGGGGGAGACTATCATTGAGCAGGTGACGGTGTAGGAGATGGCCATGAGAGTGGGGGAGGATGGGTTTGACACCCAGATCAAATTCTTCCACTCTCAACCAACCAGGCTGAGTGTGAGTGAGTGTGAGGAGAAGTTGCTGACCTGCAGTGGGGTTATCAACGGGGCAAATCAAAGGCACTGATATCAGCTATGATGACAACTAGCAGTACCTGTGCCAGCATAGGAGATGTTCAGAGGCTGCATTTCCACCACTGTCGGACTACAAGTGACGGCCAAATTCCTTTTGCTGCCTGACTGGAAAGAACTGCAGTGCAAGACTACACAAATTAAATCTTCTTGCCTGAACTCGTTTGGACTTCCATTGCTGCTGAGGTATTTATGTTGCCATCATTTAGTCCAGGGATGTGAAGTTTCTCGGTTATCAGGAACCATGGTAATTGATCAACTTGCATCCACTGGCTGAAAATCCCAGCCCACCACTTTTTGACTCCTAGCAAAGCAATATGGATGCACCACAGGTTGTACATGTGGCACTTTTGGTGGAAGCACCCTGTTGCAGTCACAGACACATATATACTGGGAGTCTTTGTCAATGTTAACTTCAATAGCCTGTGCTTTGTACATAGCTGGGGTTGCAGCCTGTCTGGTGTGCCGGAAGTGCTGGAATGTTTTTGAATGGATTATTGGTGCAAAGGGGAGAGGACCCTACTCGTGCTGGGGTCGTTCCAGTCATCCAGCTCACTTCTGTAAACATTCACAATGAACGCACAACAATTAAATCCATTTACAGGCCTGTCAATAAAAAACAGTGGCTGGTTCAGTAGACAGCAGGTCTATTGTCTTTCATTCACATAATTTCACATTGCTTCCTGTTTACTCCTCTTACCTTGCAGCTTAACTGATTAATAGCTATCCAAGGAAGTCTGCAGCTCTCAATAACAAATGGTGTAAGGAGTGTGGCTATTGCATTCTGCCCTCTCTGCATCAATGGTTTAACCACTTAAAAAATGCCTTTAGGTCAGAACAAAATATGACACTGAATCACAGTAAGATCGTGGGGCAGATGGCCAAAAGATTAGTCAAACTGGTAAGTTTTTAAGAAACTATTTAAAGGAGAGAAAAACGGTGTGTCTTAAGAGAGGAAATACAAAGCTTGGGTCTGAGACAACTGAAGGCATTAACCTGTAAGCACTGTAGATTGGCCAGCATAGGGTGCCAGATGAGCAAGACTTGGTGTAAGTTAGGCAGTGGAGATTTTGAAGCTGAAAGTGAGGACTGCAGATGTTGGAAACCCAGAGTTTAGATTTGAGTGGTGCTGGAAAAGCACAGCAGGTCAGGCAGCATCCGAGGAGCAGGAAACGTCGATTTTCCTGCTCCTTGGATGCTGCCTGACCTGCAGTCCTTTTCCAGCACCACTCTAATCTAAACAGTAGAGATTTTGATTCAGAATTAGAATTAACTTTATTGCCATGTGCTCAAATGAATACAGTGAAAATTTTGCAATATCGCCGCTGACGGTGCCATCTTAGGTACAAGATACTTAAGTATTTGGTACAAAATTAAAAGAATAATAAATAAAAGTCCAGTATAAGGATATATGGAAAAAAAATTACTCAAATTATGGTCTTTTTCACTCAAGACCATTTCAGCGCCTAAACTCCAGACCGCACTTCACAGTTACAAGTGTGGCAAGTAGGAAGCCAGCCAAGAATGTGTTGCTATCAGAGATTAAAAATGTGTTGCTGGAAAAGCGCAGCAGGTCAGGCAGCATCCAAGGAGCAGGAGAATCGACATTTCGGGCATAAGCCATTCTTCAGAAATGAGGAAGGTGTGCCAAGCAGGCTAAGATAAAGGGTAGAGAGGAGGGACTTGGGGGAGGGCCGTTGGGAATGCGATAGGTGGAAGGAGGTTAAGGTGAGGGTGATAGGCCGGAGAGGGGGTGGGGACGGAGAGGTCAGGAAGAAGATTGCAGGTCAAGAAGGGGGTGCTGAGTCTGAGGTTTGGGACTGAGATAATGTGGGGGGAGGGAAAATGAGGAAGCTGGAGAAATCTGCATTCATCCCTTGTGGTTGGAGAGTTCCTAGGCGGAAGATGAGGTCTGGCGTCGGTCTGGCGATCGAGGAGGCCAAGGACCTGCATGTCCTTGGCAGAGTGGGAGGGGGATTTGAAGTGTTGAGCCACGGGGCGGTTGGGTTGATTGGTGCGGGTGTCCCAGAGGTGTTCTCTGAAACGTTCCGCAAGTAGGCGGCCTGTCTCCCCAATGTAGAGGAGGCCACATCGGGTGCAGCGGATGCAGTAAATGATGTATGTGGAGGTGCAGGTGAATTTGTGACGGATATGGAAGGATCCCTTGGGGCCTTGGAGGGAAGTGAAGGGGGAGGTGTGGCCCCAGGTCTTGCATTTCTTGCGGTTGCAGGGGAAGGTGCTGGGTGTGGAGGTTGGGTTGGTGGGGGGTGTGGACCTGACGAGGGAGTTGCGGAGGGAGTGGTCTTTCCGGAAAGCTGATAGGGGAGGGGAGGGAAATATATCCTTCGTGGGGTCTGTTTGCTATCAGAGATTCCCTGACTATGACTAAATAGATATAGTTGGAATCAGAAAATTGGAGCCTTGCCCAGCTGGAGGACAATGGAGAGGCAAGGAAGGACGAAAGTATAGTCTCACTTATGGAAACCCTTGGGCTCATCGAGAAGGCTGGGGAGGGATACACTTTGTTCCGATATAACGCAATAGTTCCATTCTTGTGCAATCTCGCGTTAAAAGAAAATAACACAATAGTCATGCCAATTAAAACTAATGGGGCCGGAATTACATTGTAGCCAATACAGGTACGGAAAGTTCACGTTCTACAAATAACGATCTAAATTCTTCAATCACGTTAAAGCCAATTTGCGTTGAAGAAGCAAGTGTTATAGCAGAACTGACTTGTAGTTTATCTTTGCCAACTGTGAGCTTGATGAGAACTGATTTAGTAACTGCTGATAGGTCAGAAACCTAACCACCTAGGTTTCTGAAGAGGATGTTGAGTGTAGAGTTCCAGGAAAGAGGGACATGGATTTGGAGACAACATTATAGAATAGATGTGGCACTATAGTGATTATGTTATTGGTTTTATACCCCAGGGGCTTAGGTAATGGAGATACTGATGAAATTCCACCGCAGCTGTTGGGGAATTTAAACTTAGTTTATTTGTTTGATGATGTAGGGAACTTTCAGGAAAACTTAGGCAGGCTACTTGCATGGGCAAGAACATGACACGTAATACAATATGGAAAAATGTGAGTTGATCTGTGGCACAGTCATTAGCACTGCTGCCTCACAGTGCCAAGGACTGGGTTCAAACCACCCTTTGGTGACTGTTTGTGGGGAGTTTGCACATTCTCCCCATGTCTGCGTAAGTTTTTTCCCAGTGTTACTGTTTCCTCCCACAGTCCAAAAATATATAGGTTATGTGCATTGGCACATGTGAGGTTACAGGAATACGGTAAGAGGGTGGGTCTGGATGGGATTCTCTTCAGAGGGTTGGTCTGGACTTGTTGGGCCAAATAGCCTGCTTCCACACTGTCGGGATTCTATGTGTCCTCTTTGGTAGGAAAACAGAATTACACATTTTTTTAAACCGCGAGAGTTTGGAAACTCCTGATGTCCAAGGGGACTTGTGTGTCCCTGCACACGAATCATTGAAAGCTAGTGCATAAATGTAGAAGCAGTCAGGAAGGCAAGTGGTATGTTGGCTGTTACCACAGATAGATTGGAGTCCAGAAGTTAAAATGTCTTGCTGCAATGGTATAGTAACCTTGGTGAGATGATACCTGGAGTATTATTGACAGTGTTGGTCTCCTTTTCAAAGGAAGAATGTACTTGCCAGGGAGGAAGTACAACAAACATTCACCAGAATGATTTTTAGGGTGGCAAGATTGCCTTGTGAGGAGTGATTGAAGGGACTGGGCTTATATTCTCTAGAGTTTAGAAGAATGAGGGGTGATCTTATAGAATGTACTAAATTCTAACAAGATTCAACAGGGTAGATGCAGGTAGTTTGTGACCCATTGACTAGTGAGTGGTACCATTTAAGAATAAGTTTTGTACAGAGATAAAGAGGAAATTTTTCATATGAACATGCAAATTACAAGAAGGAGTAGGCTACCTGGCCTCAAACCGAAATGAAATTATGAGCAGATTAGTGCATTCAGCCCATGGAGCTTGGAGCACCATTCAGTATGATCATGGCTCATCCTCTGTCTCGACATTAAACACCATACATACCCTCTGATGCCTTTTATGTCCAGGAACCTGTCTATTCCTTTCTTGAATATATTCAGTGATTTTGCCTCAATGGACTTGTAGCAGAGAATCCCACAGGTTAATCAACCTCTGAGTGAAGTTATTTTTTTTTCATTTCAGTCCTTCATGGCCAACAGCATATTCTGAGACTGTGATCCCTCATTCCAGACCCCTCAGATAAAGGAAACCTCATCCGTACACCCACTTTTCCCAGCTCTGTTAGATTTTTATGTATTTCATTGAGATCTCCTCTCAACATTCCAAATTCCAGTAAACATTAGGCTTGGTCAACCTAGTCTCCTCATATGATACTCTTAACATCCCAGGAATCAGAGTTTGATGAACCTCTGCACTCCCTCAATGGCAAGAAGGGGCAGGAACAGAAACCATGGGCTTTGCTGCTGCTCCTGCCCTGGGTCCTCAGGTCCCAGCATGAGCATGGTGGCCTCTCTGAGGCTTGGGTATAGTGGGTTCCTCAGAACCTGGACCCCAGGTGTGAAGTATATTCCATCTTGTGTAGGGGAACCAAAATTACATACAGTATTCCAGATGTGATCTTTCTAAGACCTTTACAGCTGCAGGAAGGTATCCTTGCTCCTGTACTCAAATCTCTTCGCAGTAAAAATCAGTGTATCATTTTACCTTCATTGTTTGTTGCACTTACATGCTGGCTTTAGACTGGTGTATATGAACATTTCCTAATATATCACCTTTTAAATATTACTCTGTATGCTATTCCTCCTACTGAAATGGATAGCTTCAAATAACTTTGTGGGCGGCACGGTGGCACAGTGGTTAGCACTGCTGCCTCACAGCGCCAGAGACCCAGGTTCAATTCCTGCCTCAGGCGACTGACTGTGTGGAGTTTGCACATTCTCCCCGTGTCTGCGTGGGTTTCCTCCGGGTGCTCCGGTTTCCTCCCACAGTCCAAAGATGTGCAGGTCAGGTGAATTGACCATGCTAAATTGCCCGTAGTGTTAGGTGAAGGGGTATGGGTGGGTTGCGCTTCGGCGGGTTCGTGTGGACATGTTGGGCCGAAGGGCCTGTTTCCACACTGTAAGTACTCTAAATAAAAATTCATCCATGTTATACTGTATTTGGCCACTAGTTCAATTTGTCGAAATTGCTTTGAACTTCGTTCTGGCACCTCACCTCTCAATACCATCTCATTTGTTGTTCTCAGCAAACTTGGAAATATTACCTTTTATTATCTAATCCAAATCGTTGATGTATATTGTGAATAGCTGTAGTTTGAGCACCAATTCCTATGGTACTCCACTAGTCACTGCCTTACAATCAAAGAAAGACCAATTATTCCTGTTATGTTTCCTGTTAACCAATTGTCAATTCTTGATATCCCCAATCTTACGTACTTTAACTTTGCCTACTAACTTATTACAAGGAACTTTGTCAAACCTCAATGATCCATATCCATTGGTTTTTCCTTTTTAACCTTTTCATGTATTCATGGAGGTGGTGGTGAATTGCTTCCAATTTGCTGTAGGCAGTCCCATAATAACATTAGGGAGGGACTTCCAGCATTTTGATCCGCAACAGTGAAGGAACAAAAATATGTACCAAAGTCAGGATGATGTGGGGTGAGCCTGCAAGTGGCAGTGTTCCCATGTGTCTGCTGCTCTTGTCCTTCTAGATGGTAGTAGTCATGGGTTTGGAAGATGCTATCTAAGGAGCCTTAGTGAATTTCAGCAATGCATTTTGTAGGTGCTACATACTGTTGGTTGTGGAGGGAGTGGATATTTGTGTGTGGCTCCAATGAAGTGAGCTGCTTTTCCCTGGATGGTGTAAGGCTTCTTGAGTGTTTTTGGAGCTGCACTGTTCCAGGCAAGTAGGGAGTATTCCATGACACACCTGATTTGTGCCTTGTAGATGGTGGACAGGTTTTGGGGAGTCAGGAGTTGAGTTACTCGCAGCAGGATTCCTGGCCGCCTACCTGTTCTTGTCGCCACAGTATTTATATGACTATTCAAGTTCAGTTTCTAGTCTATGATAACTCAGGATTTTGATAGTGTGGGATTCAGTGATAACAATATCATTGAATGTTAAAAGGTGATTGTTAGATTCTTGCTTGTTGAATATGGAAATTGCCTGGCAGTTGTGTGACACAAATGTTACTTAACACTGAAACCACTCAAACCTGAATACAATTTGTCTTGCTACTTTTGGAAATTGACTTTATCAGGATGTGAGCAGCCATGAATGGTGCTGAACATCTTCATTTCTGACCTTTGATGGAGGTTACGTCATTATTGAAACATGTGAAGGTGTTGAGCTGGGGGTTCTTCCTTGAGGAATTCTTGCAGAGATCTGCTGGAGCTGAGCTGACTGATGACCACCCACAACGATCATCTTCCCCTGTTTCGGGTAAGACTTCAACTAATAGACAGTATTCCCCTCTTTTCCCATTGACTTCTGTTTCGTCTGGCTCCATGCTGCCATAACTGGACAGCTGTAGTTATGCTGTCAAGGGCAGTCGCTTTCACCTCACCTTGGGAGCTCCACTCTTTTGTCAGTGTTTGAAATAAAGCTGTAATGAGATCAGGAGCTGAGAGGCCCAAGCAGAACTCAAACTGAGCATCATGAGGAAGCTATTGCTAAGCAAGTGCTGCTTAATAATACTATTGATGACCACTTTACTGATGATTGAGAATAGACTAATGTGGTGGCCCAAATGGCTCAGCATTTTAAATCCCTCCCTCCTATACCATCTCTCGTCAATCCACTCTATTCTCCTTTTCCTGATTTTCACTAGGATGTGGCACTGGGAGTAGTCTTGAAATTATTACCTAAACTTGCTTGCAGAATCTCATCCCTTTTTCTATGTCATTAGTTCTGGCATGGATCCAAACCTTTCAGAAGGTCATGTGGGAACTCTGTGATATCCTTGATCTTGGCATTGGGGGGGGGGGGCAGCGAATAGTACATGTGTTACATCTGTAGCTGCAGAAACATCCAACTGTTCCTCCTGTGATAGAATCCTCTATCATTACTCTCCCATTGTTTTTTCTTAATCCTCACCAGCCCATGCTGTTGAGTTGTGTGCCACAAAGTTGGCACTCTCTGCATTTCCCTGAGAAACCATCTTCTCCAGTCGTAACCAAAGTGGAAAATCTGTTAGAGAGGGAGATTAATCCAGGCCCTCATGCACCCCCTGCCTTAGGACTTTGCAGGTAAAGAGTGCGGTGGGAATAAGTAACAGTGTGGCTATCTCTCTGTATGTGATCATCTCAGCAGTGCAGATGTTACACAGTGATCCCAGCCGATGCTCCGGATCGAAATGCAGATTTCATGTAATTACAGCTGAAGACACTTTCTAAACACTTAGTCACCCTGGACACAAAGTATCCCTGATTTACCACACTATGCGTGTGGCCAGGCTGCCCTGCCATAGCATACCCTTAAATCACTCCCTGTACATTTACTTACTACTGTTAAATGCATACGGGTAGGTAATGACCCCTGATCTCAAGACAGTTGGGCATTGATCTCTGCTGTCCATACAGGTGGCTGTAGATCTCCTCGTTCTGTATACAGATGGGTATGATGCCCACTCTCTTTACACGTGTGTATTGATCCCCACTCTCTGTAACGATGTACCTTGATCCCTGCTCCCCATACAGTTGGGTTATTGATCCTCGCTCTTTACATAAGTCTGAATGCTAGGCATTTTGATCAAGGAGCGCATCTCAGTATTGGCAGCCTGATCTTGCCATCCAGTCTGGAGCTGTTTATACAAGCAAGGCATGGTGTGGCTTCTTTGCATAAACAATCTGTTTTACAAGCACATCAGACTGAGAATAGTTAGTCTGTGAAACCTGAGTTTTATTGGGAGACAAAAACTTCTTCAATCTCAGACCATTTTCTTTTCATAACTTACCAAAGCCAAAACTTCCCTCAGTTAAAATCAAACTAAGAACTGCGGATTCTGGAAATCTGGAACAAAAACAGAAATTGAAGGAAAATCTCCAGGTCTGGCAGCATCTGTGGAGAGAAAGCAGAGTTAATGTAACTGACACTTCTTCAGAACTGATGGTAACAAGAAAATGTGGAAAATGGGAGGTGGTGGGAGGGGTAGGGGTAATTGGCGAGAGATGGAAATGGCCTTAGCCATTGTCGATGTGATCTATTCAGGATAGGGTGCTGTCGAAATTCGTATATCTAATGACGATTTCCTGGACTATTTTACTTCACTTTTTTTTAGGGCAGTGGTGTAGGACTTGATTCACTTTGGTGTTGGTGGGCTGATTTTCAACACAGGCCAAGGAAGTGGTCCATGCAGGCAATTGTGGCATTGTTATTATGAATAGGAAGCCACAAACCACACACTCTCGCACACTTTTACTTGAGTCTTTTCAACTTGAAGAATTTGTCTTCTGCACAATATGCATGTGGAACTTGTGTTAATTTTTTATTCATTTAGGGGGATTTGGTTCCTGCTACCTGGGCCAGCATTTCTACCCTAACCCTAGTTGGCCTAGAGAAGCTGGTGGTGACCTGCTTTCTTGAACTGTTGCAGTCTACATGCTGGAGGCAGACCCACAATGTCGTGAGGGAAGGAATTCTAACACAGAATGCTCTAGAAGGCGTGTGTTATGACTTAACTAGGAAGCATATGCTAATAATGGAAACACTGTATTCTTCAAGCCATGAAAAGTTGAGAATTACCTCATTTCAACCTCCAAAGTGATCAGTGTGGTTTTTGGGACAAAAGCGATGTACCTCAGAAGCTACATTTCAGCAGAAACTGGCTAAATGTCATTTTAACGAGTTTCATGGTGGGTGCTGTCTCTCCATTAAGACCTAGCATGTTTTCTCACGCTAATTTGCCTCATTACTTATGGACCACGTCCCTGGGTTGTCCTTGTTGTATTCTCCATTTGCTGTACTCAGCACTGCAGCGACATCCCAGGATTCCTGCCAGCAATATCATATTTAAAAGTTTGTTTTGTACTAGATCAAATGCTTCAGTCCAGAGCTGCCCTGCATAGTTCCTGTCATTGGCCCAGGTGTAAGGAAAAGAAAATTGGCATTCCCTTTGGGGACAGATACCTGGAGATCCTGGTGGGTAGAGTAGTGCAATGTAGGACCATCCTCATCCCCCAGGAGCAGGAGAGGAAACTCTTGACACCAGACCCTGCCAGACTAGTCAAAGGCTACCACCCAGTCTACTAAGCTGTTGATGGACTGAAGAAATGACAACCAATGCTGTAAGAAGGTCAATGACCTCCTCCACTCCACACTGGGGAGTGGCTCCACCTTATAGCTATCTCACCTCCCGCCATAAAACATCTTCGTTCACGTGCTCAAGCACCCAGGCCCTCAAACTACTAATCCTGCATAGCTTTTGCATCACACTTACCCACCCATCACCTTTTCTCCACTTAGACCAGGGCCAACAACTTTCCCAATCTTCAGAGAGAGCCAAATTGGGTGGTCGGTCACCTGACATTCAGCTTTTTGTCCCCAGAAGGAGAGGATCCTGGCTATATTTGGGGAGGACTGTTACTGATCATGTGGTAATGTTGAAACATCCATGGCTCAGCAATCAAGAAAGAAACATGGGTTTGTAACTCTGCTACTTTCCCAGTATTGCCAATTGTTGATTTTTAATGTTCGTGATCGCAGTTACCTAGTTATAGGTAGTCAACTATTTGCAGCATTTTTTTGATAGTTTGAGTTTGCTCAGAAGCACAGTTTAGACACAATGCATTCATTAATTCGATAAAGAAAGTGTTTAAATGGAGCAAAACTGCAGAAAGCTGCAACTCAAAGGGATTGGGGTTACTCATGCATGAAACACTGAAAGCTAGCACATGGATATAACCGATAAGGCTAATGAAATGTTGGCCTTATTTCAAAGTTGTTGGAGGATATGAGTAGGGAAGTCTTACTGCAACTGTACAAGGTTTTGGTGAGACCACACTTAAGAGTAGTGAACAATTTTAGTTCTATTATTTAAGGAAAGATATTATCTTGCAGGAGGCAGTTCAGAGAAGGTTCACTGGGATGATCATAGGTATGCAGGGACTATCTTATGAGCAAAGGCTAAACAGGTTGGGACTCTACTGACTGAAGTTTAGAAGAATGAGAGGTGATCTCGTTGAAATATGTGATTCTTAAGGGGCTTAACAAGGTAAATGCTGAGAAGATGCTTCCCCTCATGGGAGAGTTTAGGACCTGAGAATATAGTCTCAGAGAAAAGGGGTGTCAATTAAAGACTGAGAAGAGGAAGAATTTCTTCTCTGAAAGGGTTGTAAGTCTGATGCTCCTTGCTACAGAGAGCTGTGGGAGCAGAGTCCTTGTGTATATTTAAGGCTGAGATAGATCGATCCTTGTTCATTAAGGTAATCAGGTGTTATGGGGAAGGGGCAGGAAAGTGGATGGAAGGAATGTCAAATCAGCCATGAATCTATTGAAGGGTGACCAGGCTTAAGGGGCTGAATATCCTATTCCTGTTTATTTCTTATGGTCTCAGTATGCAGTTGTGACTGGTGAGAATGTTGCACTGATCTTGAACCCATTCTGTGAAATGGAGGAGTGGGTCGATGATTTTGGAGTGGTGGAGTGTAACGCAGTTTTTTGTGGTTAGTGTTTACTCCTCTCTTCTCCCAAGAAGAAGATGGCTTGTTCTCCTGGATTTTGTGTCTCTCTCTGTATCCCACCCACCTCTGTTAGTATATCTTATTTTGGGGTCTGGAAATCTATACTGTGACAATCACCTGTCTAAACCCTCTTGACCGTTGACTATGGGCTGCTGTTCATGATGGCAGAATGACTACTGTCACTATACCCACCTCACCTCTATTTAGATTAGCTTTCATTCCCAGGATAAATTCTCAGGGTGGCACGGTGGCTCAGTGGCTGGCGCTACTGCCTCCCAGCGCCAGGACCCAAGTTCGATTCCAGCCTTGGGCGACTGCCTGCGTGGAGTTTGCACATTCTCCACATGTCTGCTTGGGTTTCCTCTGAGTGCTCTGGTTTCTTCCCACAATCCAAAGATGTGCAGGTTAGGTGAATTGGCCAGGCTAAGTTGCCCATAGTGTTCAGGGATGCGTAGGTTAGGTGCATTAGTTAGGGGTAAATGTAGAATAATAGGATAGATAACGGGTCTATGTGGGTTACTCTTTGGAGGGTCGGTGTGGACTTGCTGGGCCAAATGGCCTGAATCCCTGTAGGGATTCTATGATTTCCATGAAATCAAGCTGAGGCAGATTGATGAGGTTGAGTGTTTTTTTTCCCCACTTGTTGGTTTCTTCACCTGCTACAGACCCAGTCTCGCAGTAATATACTTTTTGACTTGACCAGTTCACTCAATAGAAATACTGCTGAGCCACTTGGTGTGGGCATTTATTGGGTGGGGGGGGGGAAGGCGGGAGGTGCGATTTACAGGCTAGTCAGCAGGTTTCCTTGCTCCTGTTTGACCTGATACCATGAAACTTCATAGGGCCTGGAAGCAGTTTTAAGAATAATTCCCTCCCGACTACAACACTGTGCTGTAACTCTTGCTGTGTCTGACCTGTGGTGGGACAGAAGATATACAGGGACGGTGATGGTGTTGTCTGGGATGTTGTGTGTGATTATTCCATGAGCTGCTCCTTGAACAGCCTTAAAGTGTCAGATGTTGGTAAGGGACACTTTGCAGGATCCACAGTGCTGTGTTGTCATTGTTGTTTTTGATGTCTAAGTTAATAGCAGGCAATTGGCCCAGTTTCATTCACTTTGGAGAATTTCTTCAAGGTTGATACAACTTCATGGCTTGCTCGGCTATTTAAAATGTCAGTTAAGAGTCCACTACATTGCTATAGGTCTGGAGTCACGTGTAGGCCAGTGCAGGTGAGAGCGGCAGATTTTCTTCTCTGAAGAACATTTGTGAACTTGATGGATTTTTACGGTAGTTGACAATCGATTTCATGATCATTGTTAGATTTTAAATTCCAGGTTTCAACTGAATTCACATTTCACTGTCTGCCATCCCAAAACATGACTGGGGTCTTTAGATGCCCTTTACTAGCCCAGAAAAAAATCACCATGCCATTGCCTCCCCAGTGTGCTGGGCTATTAGGCTATAAATTGTGGTTCGATATAGCTCTGCCGATTGCCTCAGCATCTCTCGGGTGCTCAGTGTAGTGTTCCTAGATCTGTTCAAAATCTGTTCCCAAGTTCATAGTTCCCTAAAAGTGGAGTTGCAGGTAGACAGGATGAGAAGAAGATGTTTCATATGCTTTCTTTTATTGGTCAGAGTATTGAATATCGGAGTTGGGAGGTCATGTTGCGGCTGTATGGGACATGGGTGAGGCCACCTTTGGAATATTGCAATGCTGGTCTCTCTCCGATAGGAAGGATGCTGTGAAACTTGAAAGTGTTTAGAAAAGAATTACAGGGATGATTGGAGGCTTTGAAGCTGTGGGGAGAGGCTGAATAGGCTGGGACTGTTTTCCTTGGAGCACCGGAGGTTGGGGGATGACCTTATAGAGGTTTATAAAATTATAAGGGGCATGGATAGGGTAAGTAGACAAGGTCTTTTCCTTGGGGTGGGGGATCCAGGGCTAGGAGGCATAGATTTAGGGTGAGAGAGGAAAGATTTTAAAAGGGACCTAGGGGACAGCTTTTTCAAACAGAGGGTGATGCGTGTATGGAATGAGCTGCCAGAGGAAGTGGTGGGGGCTAGTACAGTTATAACATTTAAAAGGCATCTGGATAGTTATTATGAATAGGAAGTGTTTAGAGGGATTTGAGGGATATTTAGAGGGAGTGTACCCTCCTCTCATTTATCTCTCCACCCTTCAGGCACTCTGCTTTTGCCCGAAACGTCGATTTTCCTGCGTCTCAGATGCTGCCTGAACTGCTGTGCTTTTCCAGCACCACTCTACTCCAGAATTTGGTTTCCAGCATCTGCAGTCATTGTTTTTACTTTATGGGCCAAATGCTGGCAAATAGGACTAGATTAATTTAGGATATCTGGTTAGCATGGTTGAGTTGGACCAAAAGGTCTGTTTTCATGCTGTACATCTGTATGACTCTGTAACGTGTTGGTGTCATACAAAACAATGGAGGATATCCTCCCTGTGAGGATGGGACCTTGTCTCCATGACAATGTCTACCTATACAATCAATAAGTGCCTCTGTGTGAAAGCTAGTTTCATGAGGTCAGTCAGCTTTCTCCCTCTTGGTTCCCTTGATACCTGCCACAGACCTAGTCTAGCGGCTTTATCCTTTCAGATTTGGTCATCTCCACCTGTAGTGATGTTACGGTTGACCCCAGTCAACTTCCCAAGATGTGGTCACTGATAATCCCTCCATTTGGCGTTTAGTGTACAGACCCCAGCCCTGACTGTGGACTCTCCCCTTGAGGGGTTGCCCTTGATTTAGCGTTTCAGCTCTGATCTCCAGCATCTGCAGTCCTCATTTTCTCCTTAATGTACATAGACCCCCTGACTGAAGGGTGTGTCCATGGGCCTACCTGAGCACTACTCCCCTTAGACTTTGAAACATGACATTTCCTTGCATCACATCCAATATGTTTCTTGCATATGTTACTGGCATGTGGTGCATGTGTGAGATTGATGTAGTATTATGCCACACAATAACATGCACCCTGTCTTACTGATGACTGCTGACCAGCATGACCAGCTGCCTCACCTTTTCTGTGCTCTAAACTGAAACACAAGATAAGTATTGTGAGTCATTAAGGTGTGGCTGAGATGGCAAAGCATAAAACGCAAGGCATGGATTCTGGAAGCGTCCAGTTAGGCCTAAAGTGGTGAGGGCAAAGAGAGCAAACAAGCAGACCTAAGCTACTGCCTTGTCCAATCCTTGAGCTGGGTGCCTGTCCTTGTGCCCGTGGAGTCCTTACAGTAACATTCTAATAATGCCAGTGCAATCCAAATAGGGGTTCTCAGATATGCCGTGACGATGCAGTGAGGCTAGCACAAGAGCTGAATGCAGCCACAAACCATGAAGTGTATCTGTAGTGATTGGAGTGAGGTTGGCCATGTGGATTTCATTGAATAGGAGTTCCCTGATTGGCCAAGGTTAACAGACCCAATCAGGAAACTCTGGCTGACATAAATAAACAGGAGTTTAGATCAGAGTGGTGCTGGAAAAGCTTGGCAGGTCAGGAAAGGACGATTTTTCTGCTCGGATGCTGCCTGACCTGCTATGCTTTTCCAGCACCACTCTGATCTAAACTCTGGTTTCCAGCATCTGCAGTCCTCACTTTTGCCCATAAATAAACAGGAGTCTCACAGCATTGCCCTTTGAGAAGGGCAGTGCTTGTCCCTGGCCACTCTAGTGTTTCCTTTCTTCGTGGTGGTGGAATATAAATAAAGATCTCCACACTTGTTCTTCACTGTGTCCGACACCTGCACACACATGACATGGGTGCGGGGGAAAAATAAGCACTACCACTGTTAAGCAATAGTGTCGGGGGGGGGGAGAAAAATGAAGCAGGAGTCTGAGGAATTCTCCTCACTGTGGGGACGAGCTCTGAGCTAGCTGGTCAGAGTCCATGTAGTGCATATGTAAGTCGAGAGTGACTTGGTGACAGGATATTGGCCTCCGTGGAGCTATTTTAGTTCCTGAAAAAAATTTGCTTGCAGTAGTCGTTTTTGAGATGGGGTAAACATTTCTGGCATTATGCCTTTATTTGGGAAGTTTGACCTGTTTGATCTTGCCATCGAAGACTGGGCCCAGTATGTGGAAAGAAAATGCGATAATCTTTCCTGACAAATGACACTGGGGCAGATGAAAAGCAACTGTTATTAGGAGCCTTCCCTGAGGCACCAGATACTAAAAGCTCTCAAGAGTTGACGGATTTAGTTATGAATATTACGACCATGAGCCTCCTCGCATTTTGAGACACTATTGGTTTTATTTGGCAGTTCAAGAATCAGGAGAATCCATATTGGTATTTTTGACAAGGTTAAAATTACTGGCAGAGGCATGTAATTTTCGTTTAACCTTGATTGAGATGCTGAGAGATTGGTATGTGGGATTAATGATGTAACCCCCATGCAAAAGCCCAACTGGACTTAAAACAAGAGTTGAGAGTGTGGTGCTGGAAAAGCACAGCGGGTCAAGTAGCATCCGAGGAGCAGGAGAATCGACGTTTTGGGAAAAAGTCCTTCATTAGGCAATGTTGCTTTTGCCCGAAATGTTGATTCTCCTGCTCCTCAGATGCTGCCTGACCTACTGTGCTTTACCAGCACCACACTTCCACCTCTGATCTCCAGCATCTGCAGTCCTCACTTTCTCCTGGACTTAAAACAAACACTACCACTGGTTTCATCATTAGAAAATGTGGCAAGTGGAGCATGTGACCTAGTATGCCAATGGAAGTGGCCACCTTCACCTGTCCATCTGAGCTTTGGGCACACCACTCGAGTGTAAGCAATCGTATAGCCTCACACAGGACGTTTCCTGAAAAGAGGGACCCTAGGTTAGCCCACAGCAAAACCCGAAAACAAAGCTGAGCTTTGGCCAAATCGCTAAAACGTTCTTCAGGATCTGGCCCGGCAAGCCATTGTAGTTGCTGCCAGTTATGGACTCAAGACAACAAAAGAGTCCTATGAAGCCTGACTTGAATAAGATAACTCATTGGCTGCTATCTGGGAGAGTGCACATCCTAGAAAGTGCACCTACATGTGGTTTGGAACAGTTAAATTGCTTAGCAACATCCAAATTAGAAACGATTAAAACAAATGTTTGGAGAAATGGTCAGCCAGTTCTAATGGAGGTGAATACCAGCGCAAAACCAGTCTTTAACAAGATTCGCTTCAGACTCCAAGCCTTAATTTTGAACATGACCTTGGTATATGAGATCATATATCAGGAAAATGTTACAGATTAAAAATACTGATCTCCAATTCTGATCTCCTAGAAGAAGCAGTTAGTGCAGTTACCACTGGTTGCGGTAAAAGGCTTCGGTCCAAGCTTGATGAGGGGGAATTGGTTGCTGAGGGGTGACCTTATAGAGGTTTATAAAATCACAAGTAGCATGGATAGGATAGAATATCTTCCACCCTGACATCAAGTTCACCTGGACCATCTTGGGCACCTTCCTCCCCTTCTGGGATGTCTCCATCTTCATTTCTGGCGATCAACTCAATTAGGATATCTACTTCAAACCCACCAATTCCCACAGCTACCTGGACTCCTCCCACGCTGCCTCCAGTAAAAACGCTATCCCTTGTGCGCAATTCCTCCGTCTCTGCTGCATCTGCTCCCAGGAGGACCACTTCCACTCCAGAACACCCCAGATGGCCTCCTATTTCAAGGACTGCAATTTCCCCTCCCACGTGGTCAACAATGCTCCCCCCCCCCCCGCCCCAGTGCATCTCCTCTACTTCCTGCACTTCTGTCCTTGAGTCCCACCCCTCCAATTGCAACAAGGACAGAACCCTCCTGGTCTTCACCTTCCATCCCCACCAACCTCCCAGATACAACACATCATCCACCACCATTTCTGCCATCTACAAACAGACCACACCACCAGAGATATATTTGCCTCCCCACCCCTATCTGCATTCTGCAGACAAATTGTCTCCACAGCTCTCTTGTCAGGTCCACGCTCCCACTTACACCCCCATGACCAACCCACCCTCCACTCCTGGCACCTTCCCTTGCCACTGCAAGAGGTATAAGACATGCGCCCCCTCCCCCCCCTCCACTCCCCAACGTCCATTGGCATGTAAGGATCCTTCCACATCTGGCAGAAATTTTCCTGCATCTGCAAAGACCTCACCTACTGTGTCCATTGCTCTCTCCTCTGCATTGGGAAGACAGGACGCCAGCTTGTGGAACATTTCAGAGAACATGAGTCAGGGGTAAAGGTAGGGGAATGGGTCTGGATGGGTTACTCTTCGGATGGTCGGTATGGACTTGTTGGGCCGAAGGGCCTGTTTCCATACTGAGAATTTAAAAAAAAGTAGAAAAGAAAAATCAACCAAGAGCCTTGGTGGCAAGGTGGCTCAGTAGTCAGCATTGCTGCCCCACAGAGTCCATCTGCTATGCACATGAAAATAAAGGGAGACTTGGCGATGAGATACAGGCCTCAGAATTATTTCAATATTGTGAAATATTTTTGCCGGGTGCCAAAGATTGAGGTCCAGAGGAGCAAGTGGCAAGCTGGAATCAGGAGGTACTCACTCTGATTTCCATGTCAGGAATTCCCAGCATGTAGGTTTGTACGATTTCTGGTTTTCGATCAGTAATTTGCTGATTTTTAGGTGATGTGAATCACCTGGTTCTGACACTGGACTTATTTAGGGAATGTGAAATGAAGAAGGCAGAAGTTTCAGGGCAAAAGAATCTCTGTGTTTATTTAACTACAAAAGGGTAAGTATAATACCAAAAATAAAAGGCCAATACAATAAAACAGTGAAATTGACACAATTATACAGAGGACACGATTAAATTGAATAGAGGTTAAACACTTTTAGAAGTAAACAGCAGGTTTTTATCACAGATGCTATAATTAGGCTTCCTACCCTTTAGGGTCTCTGCAGTGTAACCACACACCTCCCCCTCCCTGCTAGCTAGGTTAGAAACTTTGGGGTCTCGGGAATTTAGCTCAGCACTGGGGATAATTTGTGGTTTTGAAGTACAGGTGGCAGTTCCTGCTACCATACCTGGTCCCTTGTTGAAGACCATGAACGGTGTAGGCCTTCAGTCTGGGTTAAGTCCGCTGATGTAGTAAGACGCTTATTGGATTTATTGGGTGAGTATTTGGTTCTTCTTACTTTCTGGTGGTTTTCGTGAGGAAACTGGAGAAATCCTCTGGGACCCCCGGACCAACCAACCCAACCACCCTGTGGCTCAACACTTCAACTCCCCCTCCCACTCCACCAAGACCATGCAGGTCCTTGGACTCCTCCATCACCCGACCATAGCAACATGACAGCTGGAGGAACAGCGCCTCATCTTCCGCCTAGATACCCTCCAACCACAAGGGATGAACTCAGATTTCTCCAGTTTCCTCATTTCTCCTCCCCCACCTCGTCTCAGTCCCAACCCTCGAACTCAGCACTACCTTCCTAACCTGCAATCTTCTTCCTGACCTCTCCGCCCCCACCCCCACTCCGGCCTGTCACCCTCACCTTAACCTCCTTCCACCTATCGCATTTCCAACACCCCTCCCCCAAGTCCCTCCTCCCTACCTTTTATCTTAGCCTGCTTGGCACACTTTCCTCATACCTGAAGAAGGGCTCATGCCCGAAACGTTGATTCTCCTCATCCTTGGATGCTGCCTGACCTGCTGCGCTTTTCCAGCAACACATTTTCAGCTCTGATCTCCAGCATCTGCAGTCCTCACTTTCTCCTAAAAGTTCCTTGATTATCCCTCTTAAACAAATAATCAACATTGGTTATTCTCCAGTCTGATGGGATCTTGCCAAGATTAAATAAAGTACAAAGTTCCCTGTCATGACCCTGGAAATCTCCTCCCTTGTCTCCTTCAGTATCTTTGGATAGATCCCATTAGACCCTGGGAACATATCTACTTTAATGTTTTTCAAGACACCAAACACATCCTCCGTCTTAATATCAACGTGCCCTAGAATATCAACATGCTCCTCCCTTAGCTTACCATCATCCAAGTCTCCTTCTTTGTGAATACCAATGCGAAGTACTGGAGACATAAAGTTGCAGAGATGTATGGCACAGAAACAGACCCATCGGTCCAACTGTCCATGCCGACCAGATATCCTAATCTAACTGAGTCCCATTTGCTAGCACTTGGCCCATAACCCTCAACCATTCCTATTCATTTACCCATCCAGAGATGCCTTTTATGCTGCAATTGTACTAGCTTCCACCACTTCCTCTGGCAGCTCATTCCATACATGCACCACCCATAACCCCTCTCACCCTAAACCTATGCCCTCTAGTTCTGGATTCCCCCACCCTGGGGATAAGACCTTGTTTATTTACCCTATCCAGCCCTGTATGAAGTCACCCCTCAGCTTCCGATGCTCCAGAGAAAACAACCCTAGCCTATTCAAACTCTCCCTACAGCTCAAACACTCCAACCCTGGCAACATTCTTGTAAATCTTTTCTGAACCCTTTCAAGTTTCACAACATCTTTCCGATACGAAGGAGACCAGAATTGCCCGTAATATTTCAAAAATGGCCTAACCAATGTCCTGTACAGCTGCAACATGACCTCTCAACACCTCAATGGTGTGACCCATAAAGGAAAGCATACCAAATGCCTTCTTCACTATCCTATCTACCTGCGACTCCACATTCAAGGAGTTATGAACCTGCACGCCGAGGCCTCTTTGTTCACCAACACTCCTTAGGACCTTACCATTAAGTATATAAGTCCTGCTGTGTTTTGCTTTGCCAAAATGCAGCACCTCGGATTTATCTAAATTAAACTCCATCGTCATCTCCTCACCCCATTGACCCATCCGATCAAGATCCCGTTGTAATCTGAGGTATCCTTCTTCCCTGTCCACAACACCTCCAATTTTGGTGTCATCTGCAAACTTACTAACTGTACCTCTTATGCTCACATCCAAATCATTTATATAAATGATGAAAAGTAGTGGACCCAGCACTGATCCTTGTGACACTCCTCTGGTCACAGCCACCAGTCTGAAAAACAACCCTCCACCATCATCCTCTGTCTTCGACCTTTGATCTAGTTCTGTATCCAAATGGCTAGTTCTCTCTGTATTCGATGAGATCTAACCTTGCTAATCAGTATCCCATGGGAACTTTGTTGAACGTCATACTGAAGTCCGTATAGATCACGTCTACTGATCTGCCCTCTTCAATCTTCTGTTATTTCTTTAAAAAACTCAATCAAATTTGTGAGACATGATTTCCCATGCACAAAGCCATGTTGACTATCCCTAATCAGTCCTTGCCTTTCCAAATATATGTACATCCTGTCCCTCAGGATTCCCTCCAACAACTTGCCCACCACTGAGGTCAGGCTCACTGGTCTATAGTTCCCTGGATTGTCCGTACCACCTTTCTTAAACAGTGGCACCACGCTAGCCAATCTCCAGTCTTCCGGCACCTCACCTGTGACTATCAATGTTACAAATATCTCAGCAAGAGGCCCAGCAATCACTTCTCTAGCTTCCCACAGAGTTCTCGGGTACACCTGATCAGGTCCTGGGGATTTCTTCACTTTCATGCATTTCAAGACATCCAGCACCACCTCCTGTGTAATATGGACATTTCTCGAGATGTCACTATCTACTTCCCTACGTTCTCTATCTTCCATGTCCTTCTCCACAGTAAATTCTGAAGCAAAATACTCGTTTAGTATCTCCCCCATTTTCTGCGGCTCCACACAAAGGTTGCCTTGCTGATCATTTGGGGTCCTATTCTCTCCCTAATTACCCTTTTGGTCCTTAATGTAATTATAAAAACCCTTTGGCTTCTCCTTAACCCTATTTGTCAAAGCTATCTCATGTCCCTTTTTTGCCCTCATGATTTCCCTCTTAAGTATACTCCTACTGCCTTTATACTCTTCTGTAATTGCTGTGATATCCCAGTTTCATGTTCCGAACCATGCCCTGAGTTCATCTGCCTTCCCTGTTAGGCCTCTTGCATTGAAGTCAATACTGTTTAATTTATCAGTCCTGCCTTGTTTTCTGCTTTGTTCCTGCCTGCCCTGACTGTTTGACTCGCTCCCTTTCCGACTGTACCAGTCTCAGGTTGATCTCTTTCCTCACTATTTCTCTGGGTCCCACACCCCACCACCACCTTACTCGTTTAAATCCTCCTGAGCAGCTCTAGCAAATCTCCCTGTCAGTATATTAGTCCCCTTCCAATTCAGGTGCAATCCGTCCTTCTTGTTCAGGTCACATCTACCTCAGAAGAGATTCTAATGATCCAAAACTGTGAACCCTTCTCCCTGCACCAGCTCCTCAGCCACTCATTCATCTACTCTATCCTCCTATTCCTACCCTCACTAGCTCGTAGCACCAGAAGTAATCCAGATATTACTACTCTTGAGGACCTCCTTTTTAAATTTCTGCCTAACTTTTTATATTCTCCCTTCAGAATCTCATCCTTTTCCCTTTCTATGTTGTTGGAGCCAATTGCGTACAATGACCTCCTGCTGGTCCGTCTCCCCTTTGAGAATATTCTGCACTGTCTCTGCACTAAACTGGCCTAATCAATGTCCTGTACAGCTGCAACATGACTTCCCAACTCCTGTACTCAATACTCTGACCAATAAAGAAAGCACACCAAATTTCTTCTTCGCTATCCTATCTACCTGTGACTTCACTTTCAAGGAGCTATGAACCTGCACTCCAAGGTCTCTTTGTTCAGTGACACTTCTCTCGGACTTTTCCATGAAGTGTATAAGTCCAGGTAAGATCTGCTTTCCCCAAATACAGCACCTCAAATTTATCTAAATTCAACTCTATCTGCTACTCCTCAGCCCATTGGCCCATCTGATCAAGATCCCATTGTAATCTGAAGTAACCCTCTTCACTGTTTTGGTTTCAATTTCAATTTCAATTTCAATTTCACATCCCCAATTTTGGTTTCATCTGCAAACTTACTAACTATTCCTCTTATGCTCACATCCAAACCATTTAATAAATGATGGAAAGTAGTGGACCCAGCACCAATCCTTGTGGCAGTCCACTGGTCACAGACCTCCAGTCTGAAAAACAACCCTCCACCATCACCCTCTGTCTTCTCCCTTTGAGCCAGTTCTGTATCCTGTCTACTACTGTAGACTTACAGCAAGGTTACACGTTAAAAACTATGCACTTATCTGTTCCGGTGCTGTGAGCTCTCCCACACAGATTCCTCCAAGGTCAGCTGTGAATTTTGCTGTTTGTTAATTTTTTCTAGACGCATTCCGATATCCAGAGACACATGAACTCAAACAGAAAAGGCAGTAACTGTAGGTTCACTGCTGTGTTAGTTGGCAATGTAGGTTTCTTCCTCTTTCTCCCTCACTGTCCATGTGCTCGCTGACTTACATCTGTCTTTTTCTTTTTAAAAGTGCCACTGTTTTGATCTTTTTTCCCCAAAGTTCCAAAACAATGCAACAGCATACAAAACAGTAATTGCTGCTCATGGAATTCGAGGAAATCACCTCCAACACCTAAAATACCTCAAAACAAAAAGGAGCAGCTCTTTCAGCTACAATTTTTTTCCCGTCCTCCTCGATTGGATCTCCCCTTTCCCGAGCTACACCCTTCCTACTCATGTACATATAAAATGCCTTTGGATTCTCCATAACCTTTCTTGCCAAAGACAATTTGTGGCCCCTTCAAAACCTCCTAAATTCCTGTTTACATTCTTTTTTGTTTCTCTTATACTCTTATCTGACTTCAGTTCCCGAAACTTAACAAATGCTTCCTTTTTCTTTGTTTGACGAAACTTTCAATATCTCTTGACATCCAGGGTTTCTGAATCTACCTATCCTTAGCTTTCATCCTCAAAGGAACATGCTGGTCCTGAATTCTGATCAACTGGTCTTTAAAAGATGCCCTCATGTTAGATATGCATTTACCCTCAAAATACCACCACCCATCCCAATCCAACTTCTCAGTCCCTGAATCATTATGCTGTAATTAACCTTCTCCCAATTTAGCACTTTCACCTGAGGAATAAACTTATCCTTATCCATAACTATCTGAAATCTTAACTGAATTATGATCACTGTTGCCAAAATGCACACCACTGAAATTTCAGCCACCTGGCCAGGTTCATAACCCAGTTCAGGGTCTAGTCCAGCCTGTTACCTAGTTGGACTATCTATTTATTGTTTCAAGAATTCCTCTTGGATGCACCCAACGAATTCTGCCCCATCTAAGCCATTGGCACTAAGGGAGTCCCAGTCAATATTAGGGAAGTTAAAATCACCTAGGACAAAGTGAGGACTGCAGATGCAAGAGATCAGAATCAAGTGTGTGGTGCTGGAAAAACACAGCAGGCCAGACAGCATCCGAGGAGCAGGAAAATCCATGTTTTGGGCATAAGCCCTTTATTAGGAATGAGGCTTGTGGGCTGGGGGGCTGAGAGATAAATGGAAGGTAGCTGACAATGCAATAGGTAGATGAAGATGGGGGAAGAAGGTCTCAGACTTTTGTTGGATATCTTCCACAGTTACACCAGCACCATCCCTCCCACCTATTCCTCCACTCCATCGATGACTGTATTGGCACTGCCTCGTGCTCCCACAAGTAGGTTGAACAATTCATCAACTTTACCAACACCTTCCACCCTGACCTCAAATTCACTTGGACCATCTCAGACACCTCCCTCCCCTTCCTGGACCTCTCCATCACCATCTCTGGTGACCGACCAATCACAGACATATACTACAAGCCCACCAACTCCCACAGCTACACAGACTACATCATCTCTCACCCTACCTCCTGTAAAAATGCCATCCCTTATTCCCAATTCCTCCGCCTTCACTGCATCTGTTCCTAGAATGACCAATTCCACCTCAGAAAGTCCCAGATGGCCTCCTTCTTCCGCGATTGCAGCTTTCCTTCCTACGTGGTCGACAATGCCCTCCAGCGTATCTCCTCTACTTACGCACCACCGCCCTTGAATCCCACCCCTCCCAATGCAACAAGGACAGAACACCATGGTCCTCACCTTCCACCCCACGACCTCTGCATCCAACGCATAATCTCCGCCACTTCCGCCACCTCTAAATGGACACCACCACCAGAGATATATTTCCCTCCCCATCCCTATCAGTGTTCTAAAAAGACCATTCCCTCTACGACTCCCTCTTCAGGTCCACACCCCTCACCAGCCCACACCCCATTCCCGGCACCTTCCCCTACCACTGCAGGAAGTGCAAAACCTGCTCCCACACCACTCCCCTAGCCCCTGTCCAATGCCCGAAGGACCTTTCCACATTCATCAGAAATTTACCTGGACCTCTACCAATGTCATCTACTGCATCCGTTGCACCCAGTGTGGTCTCCTCTACATCGGGGAGAGAGGACACTTTCTTGTGGATCGTTTCAGAGAACATCTCTCAGACACCCGCACCCACCGGCCCATGGCTGAGCACTTCAACTCCCCCCTCCTACTCCATCAAGGGCATGCAGGTCCTGGGTCTCCTCCACCGCCAAACCGTTACCACCCGACGCCTGGAAGAGGAACGTCTCATATACTGCCTTGGGACCCTGCAACCACACGGGATAAATGTGGATTTCAACAGTTTCCACATTTCCCTGCCCCCCACATTATCCTGGTCCCAAGCCTTCAACGTGGCACTGCCCTCTGGACCTGTCCATCACTCCCCCCTCTGATCTACCACCTTCTCCCTCACCTTATGGAACATAGAACATAGAACAATACAGCACTGAACAGGCCCTTCGGCCCTCGATGTTGCACCAACCTGTGAACTATTCTAAGCCCATCCCCCCCCCCCCACACACTATCCCATCATCATCCATGTACTTATCCAAGGATTGTTTAAGTCTCCCTAAAGTGGCTGAGTTAACTACATTGGCAGGCAGGGCATTCCACACCCTTACCACTCTCTGTGTAAAGACCCTGCCTCTGATATCTGTCTTAAATATATCACCACTCAATTTGTAGCAATGCCCTATCGTACAAGCTGACATCATCATCCTATGGAAAAGACTTTCACTGTTGACTCTATCTAATCCTCTGATCATCTTGTATATCTCTATCAAATCCCCTCTTAGCCTTCTTCTTTCCAATGAGAACAGACCCAAGTCTCTCAGCCTTTCCTCATAAGAGCTTCCCTCCAGACCAGGCAACATCCTGGTAAATCTCCTCTGCACCTTTTCCAATGCTTCCACATCCTTCCTGTAATGGAACGACCAGAACTAAATACAATATTCCAAGTGCGGCCGCACTAGCATTTTGTATAGTTGCAGCATGGCATTATGACTCTGGAACTCAATCCCTCCACCAATAAAACCTAACACACAGTTTGCCTTCTTAACAGCACTATCAACCTGGGTGGCAACTTTCAGGGATCTGTGAACGTGGACTCCAAGATCCCGTTGCACATCCACACTACAAGAATCTTTCTATTGACCCAGTATTCTGCCTTCCTGTTATTCTTCCCAAAGTGAATCACCTCACATTTATCTGTACTTATCCAAGTTCATTCCGCAGTTTATCCAAGTCCCCTTGCACCTGTAACATTTCTTCCACACTGTCCACTACTCAACCGACTTTAGTGTCATCTGCAAACTTACTAACCCATCCACCTATGCCTGCATCCAAGTCATGGCAAACAGCAGTGGTTCCAAAACAGATCCTTGTGGCACACCACTAGTCACTGGACTCCAGGCTGAATATTTTCCATCAACCACCACTCGCTGCCTTCTTACAGAAAACCAGTTTCTAATCCAAACTGCTAAATCACCCTTAATCACATGCTTCTGCATTTTCTCCAACAGCTTACCATGTGAAACCTTATCAAAGGCTTTACTGTAGTCCATATACACCACATCGACTACCCTACCCTCATCCACATTCTTTGTCACCTTCTCAAAAAACTCAATGAGGTTTGTGAGACACAACCTGCCCTTGATGAAACCATATTGACTATCTGCAATCAAATTGTTGCTTGCTAGATCGTTATAAATCCTGTCATAATCTTTTCCAAAACTTTTCCTACAACAGATGTAAGGCTCACTGGTCTATAATTACCTGGGTCATCTCTACTGTTCTTCTTGAACAAACACACAACATTTGCAATCCTCCAGTCCTCTGGTACTAAATCTGTAGACAATGATGACTCAAAGATCAAAGCCAAAGGCTCCAACACCACCTCCCTTTCTTCCCAGAGAATCCTCAGATAAATCCCATCTGGCCCAGGGGACTTGTCTACTTTCACTCCTTCTGGAATTGATAACACCTCTTCCTTACTAACCTCGATCATTTTTAGTCTAATATCTCGTATCTCATTCTTCTCCTCTAAAATATTCTCCTTTTCCTGAGTAAAAACCAATAAGAATACACATTTAGTGCCTCTCCGATCTCCACAGGGTCCACACACAACTTTCTACTTCTGTCTCTGACTGGCCCAATTCCTACCCTAATCATCCTTTTATTCCTCACGTACCGAAAGAAATCTTTATGGTTCTCCTTTATTCTATCTGCTATGGACTTGCTCATGTCCTCTCTTTGCTCTTCTTAACTCTCTCTTAAAGTCCTTCCTAACTAATCTGAACTCTCCATCTTGCCTCATCTGAACCATCTTGCCTCATCAACCCATAAGTCTCTTTCTTCTGCTTAACAAGAGATGCAATTTCTGTAGTAAACCAAGGTTCCTTTACCTTATCACTTCCTCCCTGCCTTACAGGGCCATACCTATCAAAGACACGCAATATCTGTTCCTTAAACCAGTTCCACATTTCCAATGTCCCCATCACCTGCATTTTGTTACCCCATTCTATGCATCCTAAGTCTTGTCTAAACGCATTATAATTGCCCTCCCATCTATAACTCTTGCCCTGTGACATGTACGTGTACTTTTCATCACTAAACTAAACGTAACCGAATTATGGTCACTTTCTCCAAAGTGCTCATCTACCACTAAATTAAACACCTGGCCTGGTTTATTACCCAGCACCAGATCCAGTGTGGCCAACCCCCTTGTCTCAGGAAACCCTCATGCACACATTGGACAAAAACGGATCCATCCGACGTACTAGAGTTATAGCATTTCCAGTGAATGGTGGGGAAGTTAAAGTTCCCCATAATGACCGCCCTGTTCCTTTCACTCCTACCCAGAATCATTTTGCCGATCCTCTCCTCCACATCCCTGGAATTCTGTGGAGGCCTATAAAAACTCCCAGCAGTGTGACCTCTCCTTTCCTATTTCTAAGCTCAGTCCATACCACCTCAGTAGACGAGTCCTCGTCAAAAATACTTTCAGCTACTGTTATACTGTCCTTGACTAACAAGGCCTCCCCCTCTTTTATCATCTTCGCTGTTCTTAATGAAAGATCTAAACCCTGGAACCTGCAACATCCATTCCTGACCCTGCTCTATCCATGTCTCTGAAATGGCCACAACATCGAAGTCCTTCATCCACCTATCACTTTCTTAGTTACCTTCCCCCAAACCCCTCCCCCTCCCAATTATCTCTCAGCTCTGACCCACAAGCCTCATTCCTGATGAAGGGCTTATGCCTGAAACTTTGATTCTCCTGCTCCTTGGATGCTGCCTGACCTGCTGTGCTTTTCCAGCATTGCACTCTCGACAACATCTGTGTCTACTTGGGTTTCATCTGGGAACTCCGATTTCCTCCCACAGTTCAAAGATGTGCAAGTTTGGGCAATTTAGCATGGCTAATTCACCTTAGTGTCCAAGAATGTATAGGTTAGGTGACTTATGGGATGTGCAGGGTTACAGGGATAGGGTATGGGGTTGAGTCTTGGGGTGATGATGTTCTTCAACAAATTGATGTGAACATGATGGGCAAAATGTCCTGCTTTCACACGGTAGGGATTCTATGATTCTATCTTTCTTAGATATGAGGCCCAAAACTGCTCACAATTTAGCAAATTCTGACCAGAGTCCTTATACAGCCTCATCAATATGTTTCTGCTCTTTTATTCTCACCCTCTTGAAATGAATGCTGACATTGCTTTTGCTTTCCTAACTGCCATCTGAACTTATGTGTTAACCTGAAGAGAATCTTGAACTATGACTCCCAAGTCCTTTTAAACTTCAGATTTCCGATGCCGTTCCCAATTTGGAAAATAATTAATGCCTCAATTCTTCCAACCGAACGATGCAACCTCTCAGTGTCCCACACTGAATTTCATCTGCAACTTCTTTGCCCACTTTCCTGGCCTACCAAAGTTTTTCTGCAGTCTCCCAGTTTCCTCAACCTACCTGTCCCTCCACCTATCTTTATGTGATCTGTAAACTTAGCAACAATACCCTCAGTCCCTTTGTCCAGATTGTTAATTATAATGTGAATAATTGTGGTCCCAACTCTGATCCCTGTGGAATTCCATTGGTCACTGCTGATATCTTGAAAAATACCCTTCTGTTACCCAATCTATCCATGTCAGTACCTTGGCCCTAATGCCATGAACTCTTATTTTGCTGTATACTCAGTTTGAAGACAATAATTTGTCTCCACAAGGACTGCGCGGTTGTCAGTCTTACTGATCCTGTCATAGATAGATGCATCTGAATTGGGCAGATTGGTGAGGATTAGATTAAGCATGTTTCATCCTCTTGTTGTTTCCCTCACTACTTTGCAGACCCAGTCTAGCAGCAATGACCTTTAGGACACTGTAGGAAGGATGTTTTTAAAATTGAGAAGGTGCAGAAAAGATTTGCAAGGATGTTGCCAGGATTGGAGGGTTTGAGTTCTAGGGAGAGGCTGAATGGACAGGGGATTTTCACCCTGGAGCATCAGAAACTGAGGGGTGACCTTATATTGGTTTATCAAATCATGTGGGACATGGATAGGATAAATAGCCAAGGTCTCTCTCCTAGAGTAAGGGAGACAAAAACTAGCGAGCGTAGGTTTAAGGTGAGAAGGGACACATTTAGAAAAGACCTGAGGGGTATTGTATGGAATGAGCTGCCAGAGGGATTCGTGGATTTTGGTGCATATTATACATTTAAAAGGCTTCTGGAAGGGTTTAGAGGGACAAAACAGAAATTGCTGGAAAAAGTCAGCAGGTCTGGCAGCATCTGTGGAGAGAAGTCAGAGTTAATATTTCAGGTCCAGTAACCCTTCACTGGACCCAAAACATTAACTCTGGTTTTACTCCCCATATGCTTCCAGACCTGCTGACTTTTTCCAGCAATTTTTATTTTCATTTCTAATTTTCAGCATTCACAGTTCTTTTGTTTTTTTTAAGGATTTAGCGGGCCAATGGGACTAGATCAGATTGGGATATCTGGTTGGCATGGATGAGTTGGGTCAAAGAGTCTGTTTCCATGCTGTACGACTCTATGACTCCATCAGCAGTTTTGGTGCCGAGCCACTCTTGATGATGAACAATGAAACCTCTCAGCAGAATTCATTCTGCAACCTTGGCATCATTGATGGCTTCTTCAAGAGGCTTTTGACATAAGAAGCACGATCCATCAGTTAAGGATGGGGCGGGTGTGTGTGTGGAGGGTGGTAAATGGTAATCAGCTGGAAGTTTCTTTGCCATAGTTTGACCTGATGCTATGAAATGTCAAAGCATCCAGAGTCGATGTTGAGTGCTCCAAGAGAGACTCCCTTCTTGTGCCACCACCTCTGCTGGGCCTCTCCTACTGGTGGGGCAGGACATGCCCGTGGCTGATAATTGTGTTGTCAGGGACATTGTAAGGTATGATTTGGTGAGTCTAAATATGTCAGGCTGCTACTTGCCTAATCTGTAAGACACCTCACACAATTTGGAATTGGCCCAAATTTTGTTAAAAAGGATGAGCAGTTGTTGACAGAGTTGATTTTGTTGTTATTTCCAGTGCCTACGTCAATGCTCAGGTAATCTGCTCAGTTCAATTCCATTTTTTTGAGGCTTTTTAGTAATTTGATGCAACTGAATCACTTGCCATGCCATTTCTGATGGCGTTAAGGGTCATTTACATTGTCACAGGTCTTGAGTCACATATCAAATGAGGACAACAGATATCCTTCCCTAAAGGGCAGATGGGTTTTTAGGACAATTAACAGTCATTAGACCTTTAATTTCACATACCAGTTAATGTCAATTTCACCATTTGCTGTGGTAGGATTTGATCCTGGGTCATTGGAATATAACCTTCGCCCCTGGATTACTGGTCCAATGATAAAACCACAGTGTCATCATTTCCCCATTTTGTGACTTTATTAAGCTGTATTTAATTGTTGCTTAAAGTAAACACAAAGTCAAGGCGGGACTGATCAATATTGTAGTGTAATAAGCCAGACTTGGAAAGGGAACACAAGCTGTACTGCAAAAGAAGAGGATTGGATTATTGTTAACATAGAGTTACAGCAGGGACTGCTAACTATCAATCTTAGCAGATTTGTACACTAAGGGGGTGGCACAGTGGCTCAGTGGTTAGCACTGCTGCCTCATAGCACCAGGGTCCCAGGTTCAATTCCAGCCTCGGGTGACTGTCTGTGTGGAGTTTGCACATTTTGACCGTGTCTGCGTGGGTTTTCTCCGGTTTCCTCCCACAGTCCAAAAATGTGCAGGTCAGGTGAATTGGCCATGCTAAATTGCCCATAGTGATAGGTGCATTAGTCAGAGGTGGATGGGTTAGTCTTCGGAGGGTCAGTGTGGACTTGTTGGGCCAAAGGTCCTGCTTCACACTGTACAGAATCTAACCATATCCCTTTAGCAGATCCATTTTAATTACAACCCTCTCTATACAATTCATGGACAAGTTGGACCAAAAGGTCTGTTTCCATGCTGTATACCTCTGTGACTCTATGACAATTCCTCACACCGGGATTTGTGGTTCCTGGTTATTGCCTTCACTTTGCTGTATTGGTTGAACCATCAGGTTTTGACACTAGCATGACTGGGCTCCATCAGGTCTTAATCTTTTATAGTCAACCTGTCCAGAGATATTATTATACAACACTGTACTAGTGGGGTGACTTGAATCTGCATCTCCTGTCTTAGGGGTAGGAACACTACCACTCCACCACAAGGGCCGCTTCCATTTGGTTTTTAAATGCATGCTGGCCGAGCCAGTGTTGCTCACATTCCATGAATAGATTTTTAAAAAGCACAATGGCAAAGACAGATTTGAGTTGGTACTCATTCTTTATTACCTCAGATTTCTTCTTTTTTATTTAGAGACATAGAGTCATGGAGATGTACAGCATGGAAACAGACCCTTCAGTCCAACCCGTCCATGCCGACCAGATACCCCAACCCAATCTAGTCCCACCTGCCAGCACCCAGCCCATATCCCTCCAAATCCGTCCTATTCATATACCCATCCAAATGCCTCTTAAATGTTGCAAGTTAACCAGCCTCCACCACTTCCTCTGGCAGCTCATTCCATACACGTACCACCCTCTGCATGAAAAAGTTGCCCCTTAGGTCTCTTTTATATCTTTGCCCTCTCACCCTAAACCTATGCCCTCTAGTTCTGAACTCCCCCACCCCAAGAAAAAGACTTTGACTATTTATCCTCTTCATGCCCATTTTTCTAATCAACCTATATAGAGATGTTGTTACACACCTCTGGAACAGGCGGGACTTCAACCTGGGTTGTACTGATTATAACAGTCTGCTAGCTGGATCTCACAGAATTTGAGATTCCTGTTTCAGGTTATTAATCTAGTCCAATTAGGGGGTCCTGGCTAACAAATAGAAAGAGGAATGTCAAAGAATGTATTATTTTTTCCAGGCAAATGTCATTGTGGCAGATGTAAAACAATGGGTAAATCTCCTGACAGCTTCTGGACCCGCAGCTTTTTCAGTTATTAGGAGCCTAAAAAAAAGAAAGAGGAATGTCAGAGGTTTTGTACTTCAAGGGTTGATTCTGAACGAGGCAGTAGTAGAGACAAAACCTCTTCATGAGTGAATCATTTGGTGAACGGATTCCTGCCTGTGTGGAGCTATTTCAGTGATGACGAAAGTAGGATTCAGTTAGAACACCATCTGGGAGGCTGAGTAGTGAATGTGGATGCATTGAGCCACCTCCAATTAGCAGATACACCACAAGTGGTAACCCCGATAGAAGATTCTGTGATGGTATTAAATTTTCTCCCAGTCACAGCTGACAATATCAGACTTTGAACACAGAAAGATCCAGTCTTGTCAAAATTGAAACAACTGGTGGTGATGGGAGAAACTTAAGGGTCATCACAACTAGAATTCAAACCTTATTTGACCCAGAGAGACCAGTTCACAGTAGAGGACGGCATATTGTTATGGGGAACAAGAGTGATTGTCATGAGCAAATATTGCCACGAAGTGCTGGCTGAACTCTACCAGGGCCATCCATGGGTCTCCAAATGAAGATGTTAGTGAGGAGCTATGCCTGGTAGCCAGGCTTGGATGCAGATATGGCTGCGTTGGTGGTGCAGTGCCTAGAGTTCAAACAAGGACAAAAATTACCACCAGCAGCTCCTCCATATCCATGGTAATGGCTGAGTAAACCTCGGACCTGGTTGCATGTCGACAGTGCAAGTTCTTTCATGGGCTCAATGTTCTTAGTCATTGTAGAAACCCACTCAGACTGGTTGGATGTGCATAGAGTCCATTTGTCGAACATGGGGATGACGATAGAAAAATTGTGTGTATCTTTTTCAAAGCATGGACTCCTGGAACTGTTGGTCACAGATAATGGACCATCGTTTAACAGCAAGAAATTTTGGCATTTCCTAGAGTCAAATGGAAATCGATAGATAAGGACAGATCGCTGGACTGTTAATCCAGGTGACTTGGGTTCAAATCCTGCCATGGCAAATGGTAGTATTTGAATTCAATAAAAATCTTCAATTAAGAGTCTAACGCTGACAATGAATCTATTGCTGATTGTCGTAAAAATCCATTTGATTCATTAATGTCCTTTAGGGGAGGAATCTGCCATCCTTACCTGGTCTGACTTATGCATGACTCCACAACCATAGAAATGTAGTTGACTGTTAATTGCTCTGTGGACAGTGGGGATGGGCAATAAATGCTGTCTCGCCAGTGACACCTTCATCCCATGAATGAATCAAAATAAACACGATGCTTGGAAATGAGGTGGGCCAAGTGTCAAAGAACAACACAGCACAGGAAGGGGACTTTCAACTCACCAAGACTGCGCTTCCACATGTTGCCTTCCTAAGCTAAAAGTCTTTAGCCTGTAGGCGATCAATATTCCTCTATTGCCTGCTTATTCATATATCTGTCAAGATTCCTCTTAAACGTTGCTATTGTATCTGCCTCCAATACCTCCTTTGGCAATGCATTCCAGGCACTTACCATTTGCCTCTCACATTTCCCTTAAACTTCCTTAAACCTATGTCCCCTAATAATTGAACTTTCTACCATGGGAAAACGATGATGGATATCCATTCTATACACACCTCCTAATTTTGTAAACTGTTGTCAGTTCACCCCTCATCCTTCAATGTTCAAGTGAAGAAAGTTAAGTTTGTCCAATCTCTCCTCATAGCTGATGCTCTTCAAACCAGGCAATATCCTGGTAAACTGTCTCTGTACCTGGTAGTGTGGCAACCAGAAGAGTACACATCATTACAAATGTCACCTAACTAAAGTTAGTAGGAGAACATTTAGAGATGGTGATCATTGTATCATAAAGTTCAGGTTGATTTTGGAGAATTACATGCATCAATCCAGAATTAAGAAAAATTAATTGGTGGAGAACAGGCTTTATTGGGACTAGAGCAAACTTGAGTAGGATTGATTGGAATAATGTTGGCAAGAAGATCAGCAACTGAACAATGGACCACCTTCAAGGATCAGATCATGCAGGTACAGTTGAGATATACTCCCTTTAATGCAAAAGGTGGGATAAACAAATCCAGAATTCCCTGGATGACCACAGAAGTAGAAATTAATGAGAAAGGAAAGATGTAAAGCAGAAAATACACCTGAGAATCAGAAATACTGTAGGTCACAGTCTGGGAATACGGGGCAGGCCATTTAGTATTGAGATGAAGAAATACTTTTTTTACGTAGAGGGTGGTTAACGTGTGAAATTATTTACAGCAATATTTTATTTCATTCTCTACTGTGTGTTGAAATGCCGTGGTGCATTAATGTAGGAATGTTGACACTGATACGAAGTAGAAAATGTTGCCTTCACTGAAAAATACCTAGTGAAGCTGATGCAGCATTTTCTGTCTTCTGCAGATAATGTGGTTGATGCCTCAGTTTTCTGATGGGTTTATAAATATCTCTGCTACTGCTAAAGAAGCATGGACTTCCCATTTACTCTTCTATTGATTGACATTGTTTAATATTTTGTGGGGGTTTTGAGAGGAAGAAAAAAAAGTAGAAGTAACTTCTGTATATCAGTGTGAAAAGACGAGAAGCAGCCAGTGAGAAAGGAGAACAACTGATGATGAGTTCTCTCTACATTTGGCTTTCCACAGTCCTGCTGTCGGTCTCGGTGCAGGGTTCCAGTAAGTGCTTTCTGATGCTAACTGTTCTCTAGTCCCATTTTGTTAACATGTAATTGCTGTTTTCTGGATCTACTAACTTATTTATGGTGTCCAAAGCCTCGTATTGTCTAGCACAATGTGTCGTGGCCTTTACCACAGTTTCTAAACTGGAAGAAGTGTTTCCCTTACTAAAGAATATCAAAAAAGGATACAATTAATTAACTAAAGCTACAAAAGCAATATCAAATGAGCACCAAGTCAGACAGTAGAAGCAGAAACATAGAGAATCAGAATAGGAGGAGTTCAGTCCGATCTTTCAGCCTGCTCTATTATTCAATATGATCATGGCTGATCCTCCAATTCAGTACTTTCTCCCCCTACCCTTTAGCTCAAAGAACTATATCTATCTGCTTCTTGAAAACATTCAATGTTTTGACCACAACCATTTCCTGTGGCAGAGAATTCCATAGGCTCCCCACTCTCTGGGTGAAGACATTTCTTCTCAGCCCAGTTATAAATTATCTGCCCCGTATCCTTATACTGTGACCTAAAGTGATGAGAGCTCTCAGGCTGCAGGGGAGAAAATCATGCTTCGGGCACAGCCATTGCAGAGAGACGCTAACTTGCTGAGCTAATTAAGTTTCCTGTTACTGTGGATGTACATGAAAATCTGCTTAATCAAAACTGAATTCTGCTGAGAGGCTGACCATTCAGATTTACTGAATGATGTGAAGTGCTGTTTTTACGAGGCAAATACAAATTAAGCAACTACAGAAAATGTGAGTACAATAGAGACACAGCATACTTTAGTAAAGGAATGAAGGTAGAGGTTGGGGTTGTTTTCCTTGAAGGCTGAATGGTGTCATGGTTGATTTATTGTTGTCACATGTATTAAAATACAGTGAAAAGTATTGTTTTGCATGCTATACAAGCAGATTGTAACATCAAAAGTACAACAGGGAAGCAGAGCAAAGCAGAATGCATTCAAGAGTGTAACAGCTGCAGAGACGGTAGAGAGAGCGATCAGAATTAACATTTGAGAGCTCTGTTCAAAAGTCTGATAACAGTGGGGAAGAAGCTATTCTTGAATCTGATTGTATGTGTATTCAAATTTCAAATCTTCTGCCTGATGGAAGAGGGTGGAAGACAGTCTAACTAGAATGGAAGGGGTCTTTGATTGCGTCGGTTGCTTTCCTAAGACAGCAGGAAGTATAGACAGAGTCAATGGATGGAAGGCTGGTTTGCATGATGGACTGCACTATGTTAATGACTCTCTGTAGTTTCTTGCGGTCTTGGGAAGAGCAGTTGCCATACCATGCCGTGATGCATCCAGATAGGGATGCTTTCTAAGGTGCATCTCTACAAATTGGTGCGAGTCCTTGTGGACATGCCAAATTTCCTTAGCTTTCTGAGGAAGTAGAGATGTTGTCATCCTTTCTTGACCATCGCGTTGACATGGCTGAACCAGGACAGTTTATTGGTTATCATCACTCTCAGGAAGCGGATACTCAGCCATCTCTACCTCAACACCATTAATGCAGACAGGGGTGTGCCCTTCACTCTGCTCCTGAAGTAATGATCATCTCTTTCATTTTGTTGACATTGATGGAGAGAACTGCTGTCTCTATAACATGCTGTTAAGCATTCAGTCTCTTTCTCTCTCATCATTGTTTGAGATCCAACCTACAACAATGGAGTCATCAGCAAACTTGTAAATGGAGTGGGGTGGAATTTGGCCACATACCCGTGAGTTTATAAGGAATATGGGAGGGGGCTGAGTATGTAGCCTTGCAGGGCACTAGTGTTGAGCATTGTGATGGAGGAGGTTTTTTTTCAGATTAGATTCCCCACAGTGTGGAAACAGGCCCTTTGGGCCAAAAAGTCCACATCGACCCTCTGAAGAGTAACTCACCCAGACTCTTTTCCCTCTGATTAATACACCTAACACTATGGGGAATTTAGCATGGCCAATTCACCCGACCTGCACATCTTTTGGTCTGTGGGAGGAAACCCATCGAGACACAGGAAGATGGTGCAAACTCCATGCAGTCACCTGAGGCTGGAATTAAACCCAGATCCCTAACACTGTGAGGCAGCAGTGCTAACCTCTGCGCCACTGTGCCCCACTATGTTGTTGTGTATTCTTACTGATTGTGGTCTATGGGTTAGGAATTCGAGGATTCAGTTATAGAAGAGGGTGCTGAGACCCAACTCTTGGAGTTTAGAGATGGGTTTGTTTGGTGTTGAAGATGGACCTGTAGTCCATAAGTAGGAGCCTGACCTAGATGTACAAGCTATCCAGATGTTCCAGGGATGAGTGTAGGGCCAGAGAGATAGCATTGGCCGTGGACCTGTTGCTTTGGTAGGTGAATTGCAAAGGATGAAGGCAATTTGGTTGGCTGGAGTTGATGTGAGTCATGACTAACCTCTTGAAGTAATTGATAGCTATCGAGGTCAGAGCCACTGGGTGGTAGTCATTGAAACAGGCTACATGATTTTCTTTGGTACTGGGATCATGGTGGTCTTCTTGAAGCAGGTGCAGACCTCAGATTGGAGTAAGGAGAAGTTAAAGCTCTCTGCAAATACTCCTACCAGCTGATCTGCATAGGATCTGAGTGCACAGCCAGGCCAGTTGCTTTCCATGGGTTCTATCACAAGAATTCTGATGCAATGTCTGCAGAGGTGACGGTGGGTACAGGTGCATCCAAGGCTGTTGAGATAGCTGGCATCATTTCACTGACCTTCTGTTCAAAGAATGTGGAATGCAATGAGCTTGTAGGGAAGGGGTGTACTGTTGTTTGTGATCCTGTGTGACCTCACCTTGTAGCCTATTTATTATATTGTGTAAGCCTTGCACTATAGGAGTCCTTGTGATTGTTCTGGGTCCCTCAATCTTAGTTTGGCATTGTCTCTTGGCATCTCTGATGATCTTACGAAGGATTTCCTGCATAGGTCAGGGTTGTCCGACTTGTATGCCTCATTCCTGGCCTTCAGTAGGGAGTGGACCTCTTGGTTCATCCATGGTTTCCAGCTGTGGAACATTTGGAGTAATTTCTTTATTTCTAATGTCTTCTATATACTTACTAATGAAGTCTGTAATGGCAGGGACATTTCTGTTTAGGGTAGCCACTGATCTCTTGAATATGGATCTCTCCACCAACTCTAAGCAGTCCCGTGGAAGCTCTTCCATTGCCTCAGAGCAGCACTGTACTGCTTTCTGTACTGGGTCCTCACACTTCCATTGCTGCTTGTAAGCTGAGAGGAAGAGCATCTTGTGATCCAATTTTCCAAAATGCAAATGGGGAACGGAGTAGTAGGCACCTTTGATGGTTGTGTAGCAACGGTCAAAGACATTCAAACCTCTGGTGGGGGAGGAGATGTGTTGATGGTATCTTGGTAGCACATTCTTGAGGTTGAAGTCACCGGCTATGATGAACAAGGACACGGAGTATTCTGTCATAAAGAGTGTTTGTAGCTTTGTATACTTTGTGAAGTGCACTCTCTGCTTCTGCATGGGGTGGGATGTAGACTACTGTTAGGACAGCGGAGGCAGTAGGGAAGACACTTTGCTGTAAGATATTCTAGGTCTGGGGGACAGTAATTCACAAGGGCCGCCACGCCTGTGCACCAGGAGGTGTTGATTAGGAGGCAGAGGCCACTGCAGCTTGCTTTGCCCAAGAATGCTGAGTTGTTCATTCAGTGAAAAACCCTCAGGTTGAAAGTCACATTCAAATGTAGCAGGAGTGAACCATGTCTACTATGTAAAACAGAGCACACAGCAATCTCTCTAGGTTCACCCATATTGTTCTCAGTGGTTTGGGCATTTGTCAGAGGTATCCTGGGGAGGGGGGATCTTGAAATCTCAAAGCTTCAATTTCACCTGAAGTCCACGATGTCTTCCATGTTTCCTGGATAGGTGGCTGCTCCAAATCCCCATCCTGGGCGTTAGTGAGGGAAGTCTGCAGTTCCGAGGGGGAGACAAGACTGTGAAGGATAGAGCTAGAGCAGATAGGAGGAACCTGTTTTCCTGGGAAGAGTGTTCAAACTCCAGGGGTTGTATATTTAAGCTAAATGACAGAAAGAATATAGGGAACATGAGGACAAATGCTTATATGCAGAGGGTGGGGGAATGTCTGGGGTTCACTGACTGAGTTGACAGTGGATGCTTTTAGGTGAAAATGAGGACTACAGATGCTGGAGATGAGAGTTGAGAGTGTGGTGCTGGAAAAACACAGCAGGTCAGGCAGCATTGATGCAGAGACCCTGAGCTCTTTTCAGAAAAGTACCTGAATCTGCATGTTAAGTGCTTTAAACTGCAGGGCTATTGCACGTATGCAGGAAGATGGGATTAGAAAGGGCATCTGGGGGCCATTCGGTTGGCTGAAGATGGGCTGAATAGCCCCCTTTAATGCTGTATCATTTCTATGGGTCTATGGTTCTAGTCTTTTGACCGTCCTCTTGCACCTTGTTCATGGAAGTCATTGGTGAGAAGTTTAAGGTAAGACGTCTTGTTACCCATTTTCAAAACTTTCAGCTCCACAATTTTGGTGTCTGTCAGGACTGTGTAATTACAATCTATATACTACAAAGTAGGCTACTCTGTCTGTGAAAATTGACACAATCTTGCAAAATGGCTGTCAGATGTTATATGACTGTTCTTGTTGATTGACTGCAGCCAGAAAGGTATTATAGAGTCATAGAGATGTACAGCATGGAAACAGACCCTTCGGTCCAACCCGTCCATGCTGACCAGATATCCCAACCCAATCTAGTCCCACCTGCCAGCATCCGGCCCATATCCCTCCAAACCCTTCCTATTCATATACTCATCCAATGCCTCTTAAATGTTGCAAGTTAACCAGCCTCCACCACTTCCTCTGACAGCTCATTCCATACACGTACCACCCTCTGCATAAAAAAGTTGCCCCTTAGGTCTCTTTTAGATCGTTCCCTTCTCACCCTAAACCTATGCCCTCTAGTTCTGGACTCCCCAACCCCAGGGAAAAGATTTTGCCTATTTATCCTATCCATGTCCCTCATAATTTTGTAAACCTCTATAAGGTCACCCCTCAGCCTCCAACGCTCCAGGGAAAACAGCCCCAGCCTGTTCAGCCGCTTCCTGTAGCTCAGATCCTCCAACCCTGACAACATCCTTGTAAGTCTTTTCTGAACCCTTTCAAGTTTCGCAACATCTTTCCGATAGGAAGGAGACCAGAATTGCACGCAATATTCCAACAGTGGCCTAACCAATGTCCTGTACAGCTGCAACATTACCTCCCAACTCCTGTACTCAATACTCTGACTAATAAAGGAAAGCATACCAAACGCCTTCTTCACTATCCTATCTACCTGCGACTCCACTTTCAAGGAGCTATGAACTTGCACTCCAAGGTCTCTTTGTTCAGCAACACACCCCAGGACCTTACCATTAAGTGTATAAGTCCTGGTAAGATTTGCTTTCCCAAAATGCAGCACCTCGCATTTATCTGAATTAAACTCCATCTGCCACTTCTCAGCCCATTGGCCCATCTGGTCCAAATCCTGTTGTAATCTGAGGTAACCCTCTTCGCTGTCCACTACACCTTCAATTTTGGTGTCATCTGCAAACTTACTAACTATACCTCTTATGCTCGCATCCAAATCATTGAATTTGGATCGGCTCAGGCTTGGAAGGCCAAAGGGCCTATTCCTGTGCTGTAAATTTTCTTTGTTCTTTGTTGTAACCACCGTGCCACCTCCAAGAGGTGACATGAATAAGGAGAAGGTAAGGGTTAATGTGAAGGATGTGAAGGGTAAGGGTTGGAGAGTCTTCAGCTTTTACTGTAACTGAAATGAAGTATCACAGCACTGGGCATCTGCAGCCACTGTGTTTGACGAGGTCAGGCTGCAATCAGAGTACTGACACCTCTCCCTTCTCTTAAGGCACGGAAGGTGAGCCAGGACTGTTCCATGATTCCCACTACCTGCCTCAAGGATGAAAATCCTGGCAATTGACTTTGTTTCTTTCTGGACAGATGCTGTCTGACCTGTTCAGTATTTCTAACATTTTCTAAACTTTTTACAAGCTTCCAGTATCCCCTGTATTTTTTCTCCTGCAAAAAGCATCATCTCCATTTAAAAAAAGAGTTGGAGTTGGCTATTCTTCCACTGTAATTCTATTTATGAGACTATCCCATGTCCTTTTATTCCCTTTGTCCCCAAAACATATTCAGTAATTGAGAATCCATGGCTCTCTGGGGGAGAAAATTCCAAAGATTCATAGAATTATTGGAAATTTGTAGCACAGGAGGCCAATCAGCCCATTGTGTCAATGCAGGTTGAAGATGAGATATCCATCCCCGCATGCCTGTACTTGGTCAATACACTGTCTCACTATTTGCTGTCCGTGCTGGGTTAATACTGCATTAACACTCTCTCTCTCTCTCCCCCCACCTTACAGATATTTCTATTAATGGTTGGTCAATGACAGTCATGGATGAAGTGAGAGCTGAGGAAGGAGGCTCCGCTGTCTTACCCTGCAGCTTCACCCACCCTGACACTAATCTCACACTCACCGGCTCTGTCATATGGTACAACCGTAAATCATTGGCTTACAATGTCATTTTTAACTGCACATATTCTGATCCAGACCATTCCCAGGGTGATGTGTGTGAGAATGTGATACAGCAGGACGGTGGGAATCGATTGAGATTTGCGGGGAATCTCAGCAACAAAGATATCTCAATAATGATGGAGGAACTGAGCCTGAAGGATACTGATCACTATCAGTGTCGTGTGGAGCTCAATATTAATAGTTTTCAAACAACGTCTCTGACATGGCTGGAAGTGGAAGGTGAGGAACAATGTTCAGATGGTGTTACTGCCCTGACAGCTCAATGGGGACAGGCTCCACCTGGTCTGGGAGCTCTTGGGTTGGGTTCTTCTCCTGGTCTCTTCCAGTTGGTCTCAGGCAGGAGGCAGTGAGAAGGAGAGAGAGAGAGAGGGAGCAGACTGAGATTTATAGACCCCTTCCACAACTGACTCTGAAACTTCCCGCAGGATCTCTCGCACTCACTCACTTGCCGTGTTCAAACTGGCTTCAGTGTTCTGAGATAGGGAACAGAGAAAACATACGGAGGGTCTCAGCCCCAGTGAGAGCACTGCTCTATCACCATTGGGTGAGGACAGAATAAATCTGAGCTCTCATTGGATCAGCATGTTTCTAAAGAGTTAGGTTTTGAGGGGAGGGAATCGATGTCATTTACAGCTCCGTTCCATTGGTTGTGCACGAGTTCTACCTGCCCAGCTGCCATTGGCTGTGAACATCATTTCTGTTACTAATTGAATCTATTGCCTCAGGATAAGATCAGGCAGTTAGATCCTGAAGAATGACAACTGATTTTATTAAAACATATAAGATTCTGATTGGGCTTGGTGGATGCTGAGAGGTCCCTCATTAACATGGAGAGGAGGAGAAACCTCTGTCAGTGTTGTTCACCTTTAAAGGTGATAAACAGCCATGAAGCTGATCTTCCCCTCACCAGAAAATCACAATTGATGTCAAAAACATTAATCTGGAATGCAAATTTGAATTAACCTGTGCTGATCGTGAATGCCACAGGGTGGAACTAGTGAAAGGTCACATTAGGAGTGATATCAGGAGATTCTCCTTCATATAAAGTGGGGTCACACAGAGGAATGTGATCCCTGGACAGAGAGAGATCAGGCAGACTGTCAATTCCTTGAACTAATTTAGAAGCCATATCAGCATTTTGCAATGGAGGGAGAGATGTTGGTTTTGAATGATGGGATTCGCTGAGTCCAATGAATTTCCTGGTCTGTAAGTATCATGTGACCAAGGATCTCAAAATGACAGGTGGGGAGACCGTTGGATCATAGAACATAGAACATAGAACATAGAAGAATACAGCGCAGTACAGGCCCTTTGGCCCTCGATGTTGCGCCGATCCAAGCCCACCTAACCTATACTAACCCACTATCCTCCATATACCTATCCAATGCCCGCTTAAATGCCCATAAAGAGGGAGAGTCCACCACTGAAATCACTTTGACTCTTGTCGAAGAATGTCTCAGATAGATCCACGAGAGACATGAGGGGAATTTTTAAATATTAGTTTTATTGTGAAGTTGAAAGAAATGTAACAAATTGAATCTGGAACTTCTGGGCACTGACCTCATCCATTCTGATGTTTGTCCTTTCCTCAGCTGCTCATGGAAATGTCTCAGTGGTGACTGGGACAGAGGGAGATTCAGTTACTTTACCCTGTATCTTCGGGAGCTGGGACTCCCACACCCTGACCACTGTTACCTGGATGAGGAAGGAGCCCTACCAACACATCGTTACATTTACAGCCCAACCACAGGGAACTTGGAAAAGTGTACACGGTGGAAATCGGTACGAGCTCATTGGGAACCCAGAGGAGGGAAATGCCTCGACCAGGATAAACCAGCTGAGAGTGAGGGACAATCACACTTACCTGTGTCTAGTGGAATACAGGTCAGAATCTGATTCTCAGCATCTGATACAGAAGGAGACTCGGCTCATAGTACTTGGTAAGAAACTGTTCAGGCATTCTTCAACTTGCCGACAGTGAAAAGTGGGAGTGTGACAGATTCTGTGAATTTTTTACAATTTGCTTTTCTGGTGAACTGAAGTATTAACCCTGTTTCTCTCCACTACCTTGGCTGGCCTGCTGAGTATTTGAAGCATTTGGATTTTTATTTCAAATTTCCAGCATCTGCAGTATTTTGCTTTTGTGTTTGAAGTTTGACTTTTTAAACATTTAATGTCATTTGATGTGCTGATCCTTTAGGTACATTCTGATGTCAGTATTGAAAGGCATTGTCACACTCAGAACATTCAGTTCAATCCCCAAACGACCCAAAATTATACTTGACATTGAGATCATCTCTTCGAGCAGGAAGGTGCTACAGCCTAATGTGTCCCTCTTGGTTACAATGAATAGTTCAATCAGTGCAAGTACATTCCCCCAGTGTCCACCTGACTGTGTGAAGCATCAGAGCCACGTGGGACCTATCCTAGCCCTGCATTCACATGAGGATTAGCAGCATAGTGCAGGAAACGTGAGGAGGGGACACTGTTGCCTGTTCTTACTCAAAACTGGAGCAGGAGCCACTTGCTACGCTTCCTGTTTTCCCAGCTGAGACCAGGTGAGTCAACACCAGATCCACGAGCTACTCTGCGAGTTGATTTAAAATATCCATCTCACCTTATACTTTGTGTCATAGAATTAAGCAGCTGCTTCTTTCAGGAACTGTCCTGATCTGTAATGCACTGTCTGGAAGTGCAGTGGAGAGAGATTCAATAAGAACTTTCAGGAGATAGTTGGTTAAATATTTGGAGGGAAGCAAATTAAAGGTTTGTGAGAAGTGAAGAGGAAGACTGATGAACTGGACTGCTCCAATTAAGAATGACCACCTTTTCTGCTTCAGGGTTGTATAATTCCACATGATAGTTCCACAGACCCACTATCTCAGAGAACATTCATCTCCTCAAAGCAAAAAGGAAGCTGGGCTGAGACGAGAGGGCAGAGCCAAAGGTGCAGTACCTCAGGGCTGGCTTTGTGAACCGGCTTCTCTGGACTTGAAACATCTCCTCACAAGCAGTTAACAAGGCTGGAAAAGATGCACCACAGAGATTTTAAAGACAAAGTTGATAGGTTCGATCGGAAGATGTGGTGAAGATGCTTCCACACGTGTGGAGACAATAATGAAGGCCATATATATATTGGAAAGTTACAGATAAAACATTATTATCTGATCTCTGGATGAAATGTGGACTTTCCTAACACATTAAATAGTTTAAATAGGATAGATATGTTGAAGGGTAAACAAGAAAACTACACATGGTCGACGGAATAGAAAGATAGACATAAGACTGAATGGGTTTGAATGGGAAGAAGCTTGTGTGGAACATAGACACTTGAATGGGCCATGTGGCCTTTTTGGGAATCCAACCTAATTCTCTGTTGTCCTGCCCCACGTTCTACTGCATGAAGGCTGGACATAATGGAGAACTAGGGCTTTGAGAGACTAGGAGGTACCTCAGAAGCTAACAACCAAGGCGTGGGGTATTGGGGTCCCACTCTGTTCAGGGTGGGGAGTGGACTGTGAACTTGGGTCAGGGACAGCACCTGGGCCATAACTTCTACCTTGTTCATATTTGCAACGAGATCCACTAGATATTCTTGATGATCCTCTCCACACACATATCCAGTACCATATATCAAAGACAGAGTTTTCAAAGATATAGTATCCCTCATATCCTCAGGACATCACAAAGTGCTTCGTTGTCAAATAAAAAACTCTGGAAGTGTAATATTTTTTATTATGTGGGGAAATACACCAGTTAGTTTCAGTTGGTTGAGAGATGAAACCTGTGCAGAACCAATAGTCCTCTGAACTGTTTTTGTTACAGATGCCTGTTTATTCCAATGCACAGCATGTGCTGTGTGGTCACTTGCACACATGGTAAGTTTGAGGGAACAATGTAATTGGCATTTGCAAGATTTCTGCGTGATCACATGCTTGGGTAAGCTCGAGGAAATCCTGGCAGGCCACCAGTAGAATTCCCTACCCTCCTTTGGAAAATGTGGAAATTTTTGGCATCGTCTTGATCAAGTAAACTGTGGTGAGGGTTAAGAACTCATCCAAAACATCACATTTCTGACAGTGTGACACTACATACCATTAGTTCACTGACTATTCAGGCTTGGTTATATGCTTACGTTAAGAGTAGGGCTTGAACTTATGGGTTTCTGACAGGGACAGGAGCACCGCCATCTGGGACAATCTGGAGAATGATTGAAAGATAAACATATCCAGGTTTGAGATATTATTAACCAACATTGTTCTTTCTATTTGACAGTGAGGAGGACTGTGTCCACTGCCATGCTAGTCATTTCCCTGGTCAGCCTCCTGCTCATCCTCATCATCATCATATTTGTTATCTTCAGGAAGAAAGAAGGTGGGTTCTGTAGAGAGTAAGGTTTAATAAAGTAGTATAATTCTGTGTTGAAATAACAGCAAATGATGACCCTGGATTAATCTTGACTCTTTGATTCACTCTTCTACTCATTTTCTGAAGGCACTGACTTTGTCTTTGATGGGTTTGGTGGATGGGGGAATGATAAGCTTTTTAATAAATATCAGCCACTCTCTGATACCTGGCTCACACATGAGCTTTCATGATGTTAGAAAGCATTAAAACTTCCAGTGTTTCAAAGGAGGTCCATTCAAATCAATTCCATAAATCTCTAATGTACCAATCCCCTTTTCACACATCCACACTGTATGGAATCTCAATAGAACAGAATGGAAGCTGAAAGCAAACATGAGAAAATCAGTTCTGTTGATTTTAAATTTCTGAAATTCTCACTGTGAGTTTCATGGTCTCACCCTCCCTATCTCTGTAATACTTTTATGCTCTTGAGCCAACCAAAATGACATTGTCCAACTTGGGCCTCTCCTACACTGCTTCCCTCTGTCCCACCACTGATTACCATATTTCCTGCTTTCAAGACTAAACTCTTTCACCTAGTTTTTAGTCACCTGTCTTAACATCTACTTAGTAGTTTGAGCTCATTTTTTTCCTGAATGTGCCCCTGTGAAGTCCCTTTGTTTTAGGTACTATACAATTACTAGTTGTAATTTTTAGGTTTATCATGTTTCCAGCATCAGAACTGAGATGGTTTTAAAATTGTTTTCATTCATTCATGGGACTCAGCTGTCACTGGTTGGGCCAGCATTCATTGCCCATCCCTAGATCCCCTTGGAGATGGTGCTACTGAGCATTGGTGATGGAGTGAATGGATGATTGTTTGTGGATGTGGTGCCAATCAAGTGAGCCCACTTTGTCCTGGATAGTGTCAAGCTTCTTGAGTGTTGGAACTGCACCCATCTAGGCAAGTGGGAATATTCCATCACAGTCCTGACTGATGCCTTGCAAATCGTTGACAAGTTTTGGGGAGCTAGGAGGCAAATTACTCATGCTGGATTCCTCGTCTCTGACTTGCTCTTGTAGCCACTGTATTTTTATGGCTAGTCCAGTTTGAGTTTCTGGTTCAATGATACCCCTTGGGATGTTGATGGTGGATAATTTGGTGATGGTAACATATTGAATGTTGGAAATAGTCATTGCCTGGCAGTTGTATGGCAAGAATATTACTTGCTACCTTTCAGCCCAAATCTGCATACTGTCCAGGTCTTTCAGCATTTGGACATGAACTATTTCAGTATCTGAGGAGTTATAAATGGTGCTGACCATTTGCAACCATCAGTGAACATCCTCAGTTCTGACCTTATGATGGAGGAAAGGTCAATGATGAAACTGCTGGTTGGGCCAAGGACTCATCCCAGAGGAACTCTTACAAAGATGTCCTGGAGCTGAAGTGACTGGCCTCCAACAACCAAAACCGTCTTCCTTTGTGCCAGGTATGACTGTAACCATTGGAGATTTTTCCCCTGGATTCCCATTGATTCCAGTTTTGCTAGGTTTCTTGATGCCACTTTTGGTCAAATGCATTCTTGAAATCAAGGACCGTCACTCTCTCCTCATCTCTGGAATTCAGCTCTTTTGTCTATGTTTGAACCATGTTTGTAATGAGGTCAGCAACTAGGTGGACCTGGATGAACCCAAAACTGTGCATTGCTGAACAGGTTATTGCTGACTGGATACTGCTTTTTGGCACTGTCAACAACACCTTCCATCACTTTCCTAATAATTGGACATCAACTATTGCTGCTTCGCCCTCGTCTCACCAGACCATAGGGGTTACTCTCATTTGTGAGAAGCAACTGGTGGTGATTTAACTTGAGGGCCATGAAACCTCAAGCAAGGGAAGAGGTTGAGGAGGAGAGTCCTTCATGGTAACCTCAAACCGGTGATGGGAATTGAACCTACGCTGTTGGCATCACAATGCAGTGTGAACCAACCATCCAGCCAACTGAACTAAACTGATTACCGGTTATCAACTAATGAGGTTGTAAATGACCTGGTTGGATTTGTCCTGCTTTTTGTGTATAGAGCATATCTGGGAAATTTTTCACATTGTCATATAAGTGCCAATAGTGTAGCTGTACTGGAATGGCTTCACTGTAGGTGCAGCAAATTCTGGAGCTCAAGTTCTCAGTATTATTGTCTGCATGCTGTTGGGGCCCACAACATTGGCAGTGTCCAGTGCCTCTAACCATTTCTTGATATCAGGTGGAGTGAATCAAATTGCCTGAAGACTGACATCTGTGATGCTGGGGATCTCTAGAGGAGGCCGAGATAAATTATCCACTCAGAACTTGTGGCTGTACAGTAGCACCCAGGACCCAAGGGGATTATGTTCCAGGATGTACCGCGGAAGCCTGAAACCCGTGGATAGGAGTGAACCCATTGATTTAAAGGGGAAACATACCTTCCTGGCAGCTCCCGGTCCCTGGTTCTGGAACATTCCCTTTAATATGTTCCAGCCATGGTAAACTGCGGGTAAGTGAAACCGGGGAAAACAATTCCGCTGATACAGGGATCGCTCTAAATATGGCTACAAATGCTTCAGCCTTTTTTTTGCATTGATGTGTTGGCCTCTTCTATTATTGAGGATGGGGATATATATTTGTGAACTTCCTCCGATGAGAGTTGTTTAATTTTCCATCATCATCAACAGCTGAATGTGCCAAGAGTGAAGAGTTTAGATGTGACCTGTTGGTTGTGGATCCTTTAGCTCCATCTATTACTTGCTGTTTATGCTGTTTGGCATCCATGTACGTATCAGCACCTTATTTTTCGGTATATCTGGTGCTGTTCCTGGCATAGCCTTCTGCACTCTTCTTTACACCAGGGTTAATCCCCTGGATTGATGGTAATGGCTATGAGGTTGCAGACTGTGTTGCTGCATGATTCTGCAGATGTTGGTGGCCTACAGTGCCCCAATATATGCTCAGTCTTGAGTTGATCGATCTGTTTGAAATGTATGATGTAGATTATCCTGAATGTGAACATGGGACTTTGTCTGTATGGTGATTGTGTGGTGATTGCACCTTTTAATGCTGTCATGGACATATGCATTTGTGGCAGGCAATTTAGTGAAAATGAGTTCAAGTATGTCTTTCACTCTCATTGTTCCTTCACCACCTGCAGCAGATCCAGCCTAGCAGCTGTGTCTTTCGGACTTGACCAGCTCAATCAGTTGCTGTGGTTCTGTTCGCCGAGCTGGAAGTTTTTGTTGCAAACGTTTCGTCCCCTGTCTAGGTGACATCCTCAGTGCTTGGGAGCCTCCTGTGAAGTGCTTCTGTGGTGTTTCCTCCGGCATTTATAGTGGCCTGTCCCTGCCGCTTCCGGTTGTCAGTTTCAGCTGTCCGCTGTAGTGGCCGGTATATTGGGTCCAGGTCTATGTGTTTGTTGATGGAGTTTGTGGATGAGTGCCATGCTTCTAGGAATTCCCTGGCTGTTCTTTGTTTCGCTTGCCCTATAATGGTTGTGTTGTCCCAGTCAAATTCATGTTGCTTGTCGTCTGCGTGTGTGGCTACTAGGGATAGCTGGTCGTGTCGTTTCGTGGCTAGTTGATGTTCATGTATGCGGATCGTTAGCTGTCTTCCTGTTTGTCCTATATAGTGTTTTGTGCAGTCCTTGCATGGGATTTTGTACACTACATTAGCAAAAACTATAGTGTACAAAATCCCATGCAAGGACTGCACAAAACACTATATAGGACAAACAGGAAGACAGCTAACGATCCGCATCCATGAACATCAACTAGCCACGAAACGACACGACCAGCTATCCCTAGTAGCCACACACGCAGACGACAAGCAACATGAATTTGACTGGGACAACACAACCATTATAGGGCAAGCGAAACAAAGAACAGCCAGGGAATTCCTAGAAGCATGGCACTCATCCACAAACTCCATCAACAAACACATAGACCTGGACCCAATATACCGGCCACTACAGCGGACAGCTGAAACTGACAACCGGAAGCGGCAGGGACAGGCCACTATAAATGCCGGAGGAAACACCACAGAAGCACTTCACAGGAGGCTCCCAAGCACTGAGGATGTCACCTAGACAGGGGACGAAACGTTTGCAACAAAAACTTCCAGCTCGGCAAACAGAACCACAGCAACGAGCACCCGAGCTACAAATCTTCTCACAAACTTTGAGCTCAATCAGTAGTGATGCTGCTGAGCCAATCAAGCAGATGGACTTTGAAGTTCCCCACCCAGAATACATTCTGCATCCCAGCCACTTACTGATCATCAGCTGATAGAAGATGCTGTGTGGTAATAATGAAAAGGTTTCCTTACAATATTTGAACTGAAGTCTTGAGGCTTCATTTTGTTTGGAATCAATGTTGAGGACTCCCAGGGCAGATGCATCCTGACTGTATGCCTCTGTGCCACCACCTATGACCTGTCCTAAGCTCCTTTTCCTCACACAACTTCATCAGTTTGATTCTCTTCTCTCAGGATATGTTTATCCTTTCTGTATAGGCTTCTTCAGATCCTTTTTCTTTTCTTATTTTCTGTTATATTACAGGTCTAATTAGTCACACTCCAGAAGATCAGATTCAAAATAACCAGAAAAATGCCTGTGCTTTCTTTGGTTCTCGTTACAATGATCTGCCATCACTATTGTACAGGTCTTTAATGCACGCTTTTTCTCTTTACTTCCTCAGCTTCTGGAATGCATTATTGAGGGGAAATGAGGTGGGGGGTGGGTGGGGGGAGATGCGGTGAAATGGAAGAGAGAAAAGACGGGGAAACTGACAGAACAATGCCTCTGGCAGTTTTTCTTTGTTACAGTTTAAATTGGATTCCTGTTTTTGCTTATCTAACTTGACCAATAATTGATTTTAGATTTGGCTATTTAGATCCTCTTGATTAAAAGGTAGACACGATGTGGAGAAGCCAGGGATGGGGTAAACTACCTAATGAAGGAGCAGTGTTTCAAAAGCTAGTGCTTCCAAATAAACCTGTTGGACTATAACTTGGTGTGTGATTTTTAATTTTGATTAAAAGGGTTTAGTATCATATAAACCTTGGTGATATTTGGATGTAGGTAGTTTATATTAATAAAGGTGATGGTTGATATCATTGATGACAGCAGTTTAGCGCATTTGGCCAAAAATTAACTAAATATTTACTAATCATTTTTATCTCTTCAGTATGTTCGCTGCTAACTGAGTACACCAGATCTTCAAAAAGGTAGGAAAATTGGCGATTGATACACGTGGTGGTAAAAATGTTGTAGTTCAGGGTTGAATCAAACATCTCTTGCTCACAGAGTGCAGCCTGTTGTTGATGATCTGTTAACGTGGTTTGACTGAGAAATAAATGATAGGATAACCATTTCTGTGCAAAACTTGCCAGCTCCAAATTGACTTGTGATCTCCCTTCCCCAAATTAACAGGCAATTCACCCTCATGTAACATTGAAATCATTGATCATTTTTGTTATCTTTTGGACACTTCGAGTTGCAATGAATTCTTTACGGAGAGAAAGATTGAAATGTTCTCATTTGCAGTGAGTGCTGAGTATAAAATGGAAATATTTGTATTTGTGAATCCTATTTTCTCCCTTGCTGTCCAAGCAGCTGAATTTCCACTGGATGGGAATGTGATTTCCTGATCATCCCCCACTTTCCAAGATTTCCATGCCCTGTAATATCCTCCAAAGTTACAGCAGATGGGAAGCCCCTGCAGGAACTTTCCCCTCACCTCCAACACCCTCCCTCCCTGCCCTGTGACTAGAGTCATAGAGTCATACAGATGTACAGCATGGAAACAGATCCATCAGTCCAACTCGTTCATGCTGACCAGTTATCCCAACCCAATCTAGTCCCATCTGCCAGTACCCAGCCCATATCTCTCCAAACCCTTCCTTTTCATATACCCATCCAGATGCCTTTTAAATGTTGTAATTGTACTAGCCTCCACCACATCCTCTGGCAGCTCATTCCATACACATACCATCCTCTCCGTGAAAAAGTTGGCCCTTAGGTCTCTTTTATATCTTTCCCCTCTCACTCTAAACCTATGCCCTCTAGTTCTGGACTCCCTGACCCCAGGGAAAGACTTTGCCTATTTACCCTATCCATGCCCCTCATAATTTTATAAACCTCTATAAGGTTTTTTAAACCTCTGCCTCTGGCACTCCAGGGAAATAGCCCTAGCCTATTCAACTTCTCCCTATAGCTCAAATCCTCCAACCCTGGCAACAATCTTTTCTGAACCCTTTCAAGTTTCACAACATCCTTCTAATAAGAAGGATACCAGAGTTGAATGCAATATTCCAAAAGTGACCTAACCAATGTCCTGTACAGCTGCAACATAACCTCCCAACTCCTGTACAAAATTCTCTGACCAATGAAGGAAAGCATACCAAACACCTTTTTCACTATCCTATCTACCTGCAACTTCACTTTCATCGAACTATGAGCCTGCACTCCAAGGTCTCTTTGTTCAGCAACACTCCTCTGGACCTTACCATGAAGTGTATAAGCCCTGCTAAGATTTGTTTTCCCAAAATACAGCACCTCAAATTTATCTAAATGAAACTCCATCTGCCACTTCTCAGTACATTGGCCCATCTGATCAAGAACCTGTTGTAATCTGAGCTAACCTTCTTTGCTGTCCACGACACCTCCAATTTTGGTGTCATCTGCAAACTTATTAAATTTCCCTCTTCTGCTCATATCCAAATCATTTATATAAATGACAAAAAGCAGTGGACCCATCACCTTGTTGCTCCAAGCTGAGCCAGAGCTGCCTGGAATGATCTGTCACTGTGATTCCTGACAGTGTCTGCACAGCCCTCCCTGTGTTACAACTGCTGACTACACCTTGGGTTCCCTGGGTACCAGCCATATTCTGATGCCAAGGCAAAACTGTTTCTCATTACAATTTATTCAAGGGTAACATTTCTAATTGTGTCCAAATCAAGCATCTTTGATATTTTTGTGGATTAATGGATTACCTATGTTTATTACCGTTTGGAATCTGTTATCTGTATCATCTGAAAAGGTGTGTAAATTGAATGGACCTTCCTATGACATGGGATTATGCCTTAACTTCCTCTGACTATTTCTCTTGATATTTTGTGTTATTACTGAAAGAGCTGTTTGTTTTAAGTGTGAATATATTAACAAGTCAAGGACAAGGAAGACCAAGTACTACAAACAGCAGAAGCAAGCTAGAGTCTGGGTGTATAGTTGTCTGTAACTGCAAATTATAGTCTGCATTGTTAGAAAGTCATTTAAGTAAACTGACTCCATGCTATGTTTGCGTCACTTACAACATAACACAAGAAATACAACAAGGTGATCAGCACTATGGGGAATTTCTTTAAAACACAAAAAGAAAATTGGAAACTTCTGAAAAGGGTCTCAGAGAAGACTTGAAGCAGTGCAGAAGTTATATTTATGGCAGGACTCCAGAGAAAAAGTTATAGCAAGTGTGAATACTTGATTTGTAATAAAAAATAAATCAAGCTATATTTGAAAATAGCACAGAGAAGAATTCAAAAACAAAGTTAATACAGCAGTTGCCCTCGTGTGTCTGCGGATGGAGTAATCTTTAGAAGTAATTCTACTCTAATTCCCTGGATAGTGATAGCATTTGCAAAACATCGAACATCAGAAAGATGACTATTAAATTCCCCACCATGAGTTGGAAAGCTGCAGATGTCTTGGCCAAATTTAGGCTCTTTAGTCAAAATATGAATCATGCTTTTCTTAATTTAAAGGTTGTAGAATCACATGTTATCCAAGGGGTTGAAAGATTGTCAGGGATAGGTGGGAATGTGGATTTGAGGTTGCAGTCAGATCAACAGAGCATGGCCAATTCCGAATTCATATGTTCACATATGCAAGCATGGAAATAAGCGTAGTCAGTTGGAAATGAAGTATTTCATCAAGATCAACAATTCAGTGATTACTCAAGAAGACCAGAGAGATCCTGCTAAGCAATGGGAAATGGCAGAAAAAAATCATCATTCTTCAACAGTAAATTTTGGAATTTACCATTTAGAGTCAATGTCCTCCAGATAATAGTGGGAACAATCAGTAGGTTAGTTTATTAGGAAATGCTGGGATAAGGGAAAAAACTGTGATTCAGAGGCTGAGCCATCTATGTGGATAATGGAGCTGGTATCGCTTCAAAGTCCATCTAAGGTTTTGAAAAAGACCTCTCTGAAAAGAGGAAATGTCACAACTTTGATACATTGCTTAAAGATGACTGAAAATAAAACTATTGTAGCTGAACAACACCATCTGCAAATATTAGGTGTGAATACTGCTATTTGTGCAATAGCCAACATACAGGAAACATGCAAGCTCTGTGAGAGGTATGGTCTATTGTACTCAGTGCTAAATAGTCCTGTGAATCATGTGGTGCAAAAAGATACTGGTCTCGTCTAAACTAGAAGCCTGGTCCCAAAGATTTGACCAGATGACAGCAGAATTAGATTTGGCTCATTATCACGTGCACATGAGTACGGGGTACAGTGAAAAGTGTAAACCATTGCCATTCCTGGCATCACGTCAAGTACAAGGGTACCCAGGTACAAAATTAAAAAAAAGTCAATATTACAGTTCTTCTATAGTTAAGGGCCTATTGTTGTTCTGCGTTGGTCTTCCCCATTGAGGGCTCACTCTTCGCCCGCACTGGGTCTGCATTCCCACCACGGCACATGCTACCCCATGCTGTGCTGAGTCTCTCACCGCTGACCACCATCCGGGCTCGCAATCCATTTAATCGCTGAAAGAAAGCAATTTGAAGAGCAAAAAGGGGGCATAAGAAAGGACTTGTGATAAGGATTGATACATTAAAGGAAAGAGGTTAACCAGGGAAAGAGTAGGGACCAACCTGTGAGGCTGCAGAACATTGGCAGGATATTGAGTGAATGCTTCTCTTCATTCTGGAAAAGGAAAACATAGGTATAGAATTCAGGAAGAAGGACTGTGAGGAACTTGCACAGTTTGACATAGGAAGTTGGGAGTTTTGCAGGCTCTGTCAGGCTTAAAACCAGGCAAATCCCCTGGCCCAGATGAATTGCATCCCAAGCTGCTGTGGGAGGTGAGACAGGAAATTGCAGGGATCTGACACAAATATTTAATTCCTCCCTGGCTATAGGGAAAATGTCAGAGTTGGAGGGCAGCTAATGTGGTTCCACATTTTGAGAAGGGTGGTGGAGATGAACCAGGAAATTACAGACCAATGAGTGTCACATGGTAGAGAAACTATTGGAGTAAATTCTGAAGGAGCGAGTTAATACCACTTGGAAAAGCATGGGTTAATTAGGGAGAGTCAGTATTGCTTGTCAGAGGGAGGTCATGCCTAACAAGTTTGTTAGAATGTTTTGAAAATGTGATCAAGTGTGTGGGTGAGGGAAGTTCAGTTGATGTCGTTTATATGGATTTTAGCAGGTTGGCAAAGCAGGCATTTAACATGCTAGCCTTTATTAGTTGAAACTCGCACAACACGAGGTTATAGTTCAACAGGTTAAATTGGAAGCACTAGCTTTCGGAGCACCGTTCATTCATGAGGTGGTTGTGGAGGGCACAATTGTAAGGCACAGAATTTATAGCAAAAATTTACAGCCTGATGTAACTGAAGTAGTACATTGAATAATACCTTAATTGTTTGTTGAGGCTTTCATCTGTTAGAATACTATGATAGTTTCACTTCTTTCATGTGTAAATCACAAAATCTTTTTTTAAAAAAAGTTGCATTCTCCGGTTAACTGTAACAATGGGTGTTAGCGAGACAATGTGTTGAAGGTGTTAGCTCCCTGTGTTCTCTGTCTTTGCCATAATGTTTAGACTGATTGTAAACTAGAAAGTAAGATAACAGATTTTTATATTAATTCATGCAGTTTTTGAGCAAAGTACAATGTAACTCTGCAAGTCCAAATTTACCCCACAAACGTATATGTATATGTGTGTGTGTGTGTGTGTGTCTGGGGTTGAGGGTTGTGAGTGTCTTTGAGAGAGTGTATATGTGAGTGTAGAGTGGTCTAAGTCTCTGAGAAGATGGATGTGGGAGTGTGTGTGTCTGTAAGGGTGTGTGTGAGTGTCTGTGTACATGTGTGTCTGTGTGTGTGTGAGTGTCTGTGTGTGTGTATAGTGCAATGGTGGTCACCTGTAATGTGACATGAACCCAAGGTCCCAGTTGAGGCCCTCCCTATGGGTACGGAACTTAGCTATCAGCCTCTGCTCGGCCACTTTTCGCTGCTGCCTGTTCCGAAGTCCGCCTTGGAGGATGGTCACCCGAAGGTCCGAGGTCGAATGTCCTGTACCACTGAAGTGTTCCCCAATTGGGAGGGAACCCTCCTGTCTGTTGATTGTTGTGCGGTGCCCATTCATCCGTTGTCGTAGCCTTTGCTCGGTTTCCCCAATATACCATGCCTCAGGGCATCCTTGCGATTTTGTGATTTACACATGAAAGAAGTGAAACTATCATAGTATTCTAACAGATGAAAGCCTCAACAAATAATTAAGGTATTATTCAATGTATAATTTCAGTTACATCACACTGTAAACCTTTTGCTATAAATTCTGTCTGACAATTGTGCACTCCACAACCACCTGTTGAATGAGCGGCGCTCCGAAAGCTAGTGCTTCCAATTAAACCTGTTGGACTATAACCTGGTGTTGTGTGATTTTTAACTTTGTGCACTCCAGTACAACACCGGCATCTCCAAATCATGACTACTTTATCAGTTGAGGCGTTGTGTATCGGAGTTGGGATGTTATGTTATTAGTTGGTGAGGCCACAGTTGGAGAATTGTGTCCAGGTTTGGTCACCCTATTTTAGGAAAGACATAGTTAAACTGGAAAGAGTGCAGAAAAGGTTTACGAGGATGTTGCCAGGACTAGTAGACCTGAGCTATAGGGAGAGGTTGGCCAAGGTAGGACTTTATTCCTTGGAACATAGGAGAATGAGGGGTGACCCTCTTGAAGTGTATCAAATCATGAGGGGCATGGATAGGATGAATGTATATAGTCTTTTTTCCTGGGATAGGGAATTGAAAACTAGAAGGCATAGGTTTACGGTGAGAGGGGAAAGATTTAAGAAGGACCTGAGGAGCAACCTCCCCACATAGAGAGTGGTTCTGGAATGGGCTGCCAGAGAAAGTGGTTGAGGCAGCTACAAAAGCAACATTTTTAAAAAAAATCATTTGGATAGGTACATGGATGGGAAGGATTTAGAAGGATATGGACCAAATGTGGGCAATTGGAATTCACTGAGTGGGCTGCATGGTCAGCATGGACCAGTTTGGGCTGAAGGGCCTGATTCCATGCTGTATTACTCTATGACCAAGATTAGTAGAGTGGTTAAAGTGGAGAAGATGGTTGGAGGTTACGGGAAGATATAGATGAGTCGATCAGATGGACAAAACCAGGTATTTAATCCTCATAAGTATGAGATGATGCACTTTGAAAGAAGAAACAAGATGAGGGAGTATTTAATCAATGACAAGACACTGGGTAGCTTAGAGGAGCAGAGGGCTCTTGGGTTAATTATTCATGGATCCCTGAAGTCGGCAGAGCACATGGATAGGACAGTGAGGGAGGCATATGGAACACTTACGTTCACCAGCTGGAGCATAGAGTATAAGAGCAAAGAGAATCTTGGAGTTGCACAGAGTGTTGATCAGCTACAACTGGAGTATTGTGTGCAATTCTAGTTGCCTGACCACAGTACGGATGTGACAACACTGGAGAGCATACAGAGGAGGTTCATCAGGATGTTGCCTGGGATGGAGAAACTGAGCTATAAGGGGAGACTAGACAGGCCTGGATTGTTTTCTTTAGGGAAGACTGAGGGAAGACATGATTAAGGTTTATAAGATTATGAAGGACGTGGACAGGATGAATGTATGCTCTCCAGTGTTGTCACATCCGTACTGTGGTCAGGCAACTAGAATTGCAGCTGTTCCCCTTGGTTGAGGTGTCGATTACAAAAAGGCATAGTTTTGGCATAAATGCCAGAAGATACAGAGGAGATTTGGGGAAAAAAATCTTTTTTTCCCATCAGCAGATGTTGGAAATCTGGAATGCAGTGCCTGGAAAGGTAGTAGAGAGTGAAAACCTTACAGCCTTTAAAATATATTTGGATGAGCACTTCAGATATCATAATGTTCAAGGATATGGCATAGTGCAGGAAATTGGGACGAGTGCGCCTTTAGTGGTAGTTATATTGGTGCAGACTTGTTGGGCTGGAGGGCCTTTTCTGCACTGTATGAATCTATTAATCTATCATCACCATCAGGGCTCACCAGCAGCTTCGCCAATCAGTGACATCCACTGCTAGCAGCAACAGGGAGTACACCAGAGAAATGCATTAAAGTCAGCATGTTATTGAGGTTAGTAGTAAGACTGACCAGGGTGAATATTCCGTATTCAAGAATCTTCAAGAAGAAGGGAAGCAGGCCTTACACATCATAAGTATGACAAATTATGTGAAGGAAGTCAACATTTAAAGCGTATGAACAAATAGACACCCTCCACTCAAAAATAAATTGGGCAACAAACGCTCAAGATCGAAGTATATGTTGGAGCTACATTTATCCAGCTAATGTACCTACCAGAATGTTGAGGGCTCTGCACCTGGATTGTCGGATGACTGGATGAAACAATTCTTTTTATTCATTCATCAAATGTGGGCTTAGCTGTCTGGGATAGAATATATTCCCCAGGGATCTGAAGGTTATGACCATCTATGAGCTCACAAAGATAACATAAAATATCTGTAACTATCCAATCAATAAGAAGAAAATCTACAGCCGAAGAGACTGAGAATCCTTGCATTTAATCTGATACTGCTATTAGACAGGAGCTGGGGAGTACAGAGTGGGAACAATTTTAAACGCTGTAAGGTTTTCACTCTCTACTAACTTTCCAGGCACTGCAATCCAGATTCCCAACATCTGCTGATTGAAATTGTGCCCACAACAGAAACGTGGAAGCTGTTTAAGGAGCACTTGTTGCGAGTGTTGGATAACTTTGTCCCATTGAGACAGGCAAGGAATGGTAAGGTGAAGGAGGCTTGGATGACAAGAGAAGAGGAGCTTCTCGTCAAGAGGAAGAAGGAAGCTTACTTAAGGTTGAGGAAGTAAGGATCTAGCACAGCTTGAGAGGATTACAGGGTAGCTAGGAAAGAACTCAAAAATGGACTGAGGAGAGCTAGAAGGAGGCACGAAAAAGCCTTGGTTGGAAGATTTAGGGAAAACCCAAAGGCATTCTACACCTACGTGAGGAATAAGAGAATGATCAGAGAGAGGATAGGGCCAATCAGGAGTAGTGGAGGGAACCTGTGCCTGGAGTTTGAAGAGAAAGGGGAGGCTCTAAATGAGTATTTTGCTTCAGTATTCACTCAAGAGAGGAACCTTGTTGATAGTGAGAACACTGTGGACCAGATTAATAGGCAATGATCTTTGCATCCTCACTCTCCACAGGACTGGTACCGGATTATTGGAGCGAGGCAAATGTTGTTCCTCTATTCAAGAAAGAGAATGGGGAAATCTCTGGGAATTATAGACCAGTCAATCTTATGCCTGTGGTAAGCAAGGTATTAGAAAGGATTCTGAGAGATAGGATTTATGACTATTTGCAAAAACATAGTTTGATTATAGATCATCAGCATGGTTCTTTGAGGGCAGGTCATGCCTCACAAGCCTTATTGAGTTCTTTGAGGATGTGACAAGATGATGAAGGTTGACCAGTGGATGTGGTGAATATGGATTTCAGTAAGGCATTTGACAAGGTTCCCCACGGTAGGCACATTCAGAAAGTTAGGAAGTATGGGATACAGGGAAATTTGGCTATCTGGATATAAAATTGGCTGGCCGAAAGAAGACAGCGAGTGCTTGTGGATGGAAAGTATTTCACCTGGAAGTTGGTGACCAGGGGGGCCCACAGAGATTTGTTCTTGGGCTTCTGCTCTTTGTAGTTTTTATAAATGACTTGGACGAAGATGTAGAAGGGTGGGCTAGTAAGTTTGCTGATGACACAAAGGTTAATGGTGTTGTAGATACCAGAGAACTGGGCTGAGAAGTGGCAGGTGGAGTTTAACCTGGATAAATGCGAAGTGATGCATTTTGGAAGGTTGGATTTGAATACTGAATACAGGGTTAAAGATAGGATTTTTGGCAGGGTGGAGAACAGCAGGATGTTGGAGTCCATAAATCCCTCAAAGTTGCCACCCAAGTTGATAGAGTTGTTAAGAAGGCATATGATGTTTTGGCTTTCATTAACAGCAGGATTGAGTTTAATAGCTGCAAGGTTTTGCTGCAGCTCAATAAAACCCTTGTTAGATCATACTTGGAATATTGTGTTCAGTTCTGGTCACCTCATTGTAGGAAGGATCTGGATGCTTTAGAGACGGTGCAGAGGAGACTTACAAGGATGCTGTCTGGATTGGAGGTCTTGTCTTAGGAAGAGAGGTTGAGTGAGCTAGGGCTTTTCACACTGGAGAGAAGCAGGAAGAGTGGTGACTTGATAGAGGTGTACAAGATAATTAGAGGCATAGATAGAGGAGATAACCAGAGACTTTTCCCCAGGGCAAAAATGTCACGAGGGGTCATAATGTTAAGGTGATTGGAGGAAGGTATAAGGGAGATTTCAGAGATAGGTTCTTTACACAGAGAGTGGTGGATATGTGGAATGCACTGTCAGTGGTGATGGTAGAGTCAGAAATATTAGGGACATTTAAGTGACACTTGGATAGGCACATGGATGGCAGTAAATTGAGGGGTGTGTGTGTTAGGTTGACCTTAGATTAAGATAAATGCTCGGCACAACATCGTGGACAGAAGGACTTGTATTGTGCTGTACTAATCTATATTCTATGTTCTATGAGTCAATTTGCAACTTACAACAATTGTATCCAGACAGAGTTTATGCCATAGCCATCTTTGAAAGCAAAGCTGTATTGCATCTCAGAGAAGATACAATTATATTAATCGACTCTCCTAGAACATGTAGCATTTACATACATGAGAAGATTAAGAGTACATTTGACAACCTAGAACACAATGATGTTATCATTGTGTTTGTCAGCACACAGGCTGGTGCACTTATATTGCACATGTGCTGGAGAAAGGTGACACGATCAGGGTATGTTCGGACAGAAGACATTGAAAACTTTCTCTCAAGAGATGCGACACAAAATTCCAACAATTGAAGATCAGAACTAATATTGCCAAGTACTAAGTTCTTCTCAAGCCAGATGCCGAACAGAAATATTGGTCAGTCCGTTTGGTATCTCAGGAAATCACTACTTTCAGAACACCATTTTGATGATCAAAACACAAACTGAAGAAGAGTCACTAAACCCAAAATGTTAACTTTGCTTTCTTTACAAAGGTTCTGTCAGACCTGCCGAGTACCTCCAGAAATTTCTATTTCTATTTAAGATTTCCAGCATCTGCAATCCTTTGTTTTATTGTACCATTTAGAGAATATTGCTTCCAGAAATTACCTTTCAGTTTGTCAGTTGGGTTCTGTTCCAGCAGCACACTGATAGAGTTAATGAAAATATTCTGGATGTTTGCATATTGTCAATGACTTTGCTTTGATGAGAAAAATGAAAGAACAGCATGACCAAAATCTACTTAAGTCTTAAAAAGACTTAAATAAGACACTAACCTCTGGATATGTTTCACCCCCTTTAGCCCTGTTTCCTTTATTTCTGCTACTTTTTAAAATTCGTATTCTGTAATTGAGTATGAAACCAAAGTGGTGGCGGAGAATGGTGACTTGTACATTTTTCACTGTACTCCTGTTTCCTATCCTTGAGTACATGAGACAATAAAGTCTAATTCTAATTCTAATTCTCCCCAATGGCAGCAACCCAAGGTGAAGGATTTTCCTTCAGCAACTAAAAGTGGCCAGTGAATGTCAGACAGATCAACTTTTCTTGGCACCATCTGTTCAGGTTATGGGGTCCATCCCAAATTGGCAAGGTCAAATATGAACAACACATAAGTACTCCCAAGGTAATGAACAGTCAGAGATGTCTCCATTTTAATTTCCTAGCACCATAAGTAGCAAACTATCCTGAGAAAGCATCGTGGTTAAGATAATTTTAAGGAAAGGCACATCATATATATGGCAGGAGTACCATCAGCACACTTAAATAAGCATTATATATAAAAAATACACATACATATATATAAAATGCTTATTTAAGTGTGCTGATGGTATTCCTGCCTGTGTGTGTATATATGTGTGTGTATATATATTATATATATTATACATGGAAGAAGAAATTCTGGAAGTCAATGCATCTCAAATGCTGCATGTATCATGCAGGATGGTAAACAAATTGCATTTGGATCCACAAACCTATTGTGACAAAAATCCAGTGATTCCAACATTGGGTGTAAAACACTTGTGCTGCTATTCAGTATTACAAGATGATATATGTATTTAATGAGGAATCTACTCACTTTTGAAACCAGTCATAAATATTGGAATTTTTGGCATAGACCACTAACAAGAGCACTATCTACACAACAACTTCTGGTAAAAGCACAGAGATATGACGTTGGTGGCTGCTGCACATCTGGAAACAAAATGGCTACCCTTCTGGACATGATCTCTGCCAATGATGTTAAAGCTATATTTGGAAGGCAAGTTAAAATTGCCTTACCAAACCAGCATGTGCCTCTGAGTTCTCAAAAGTATTAGAAAAAATCTTGAACAACAAGTGAAAATGAACATCTTGCATGACCTATGTGCATGTGCTGAACTGCCTAATCTACATGTAGGAAGAAGGTTGGAGTCACACATCTGACACAGGGAACATGTTTACCTGCAGAGATGTTAAATGTAGTCTGTGACCCTAAATACTCAGAATCTACAACATCTAATTGGAACACCATTAAGGAGAAACAGAATCCAACTTGGGGAACTGCTCAAAACTCAAAAATAGGCTTTCTATGCATCTAGGACCAGAAAGCATAATGACAAAAGAAGGGGTTGCAAATTCAAGACAGAGATTAGGAGAAATTTCTTCTGTCAGAAGTTAATGAACCTGCGGAACTATTTACCGCAGAGGGCTGTCAAGTCTGTGTCACTAAATAAATTCAAGGCTGAGATAGACAGAATTTTATTCAGTAAGGTAATCAGGGATAATGAGAATAAAGCAGGAAGCAAGTGGAGAATTATGAGATCAGCCATGATTTCACTGAATGGTGGAGCAGACTCATTCGGTCAAATGTCCTACTTCTGCTCCTGCATCTTCCATCAGGACGACAAACAACACGTTAACAACATAAAATTCTAACAAAACTACACATTCAGGAACGTGACACCAGCACAAGATGTGTTGGCATTATCAAACCATCATTAGGATACACAGAATTTTACATTATCGAGCTCTTAAATTTTTCATTTCTTGTTTCGGTGTAAATAGTTTTTCAGCAACCCAAATGTATTTTCACTTTTTGTACACTTGTGTACACAGTTCCAACTTGGTATAAAAAGAGTTGTTGTGCTTTTGTTTCTATTCTCTCATGGGACACCGATATCGCTGACTGACTAGCATTTTTTTGCCCATCCCTAATTGCCCCGAAAAGGTGTTGGTGAGCTGCCAGCTTGCCCCCCAGCTGTCCAGTGGTATGAGTTTAAGTGCTGTGATGCTTTAAGAGCTAGATATGCTAATGAGCCAATGGCCAGGATGAAACCACTTGACCAACTGCCATGTGCAGTTAGTAGAAGCTAGAGTCCTGATGTATATATAATTATTTGTCACTGCAAGTTGCTATTGAATAAACCTGTATGAAATTTTCAAGTAAAATTTTCAAGTTTAGAATCCAGATTATTAACTGTGTTACTGAACAATAATACAAGAAATGACACATTTCTGTTCCTTGTATATTCTTCAGGAAAGAACTGGGTTTATCCAGCACTCCTGGGAGTGATAAAACCCCTCAGCCGAAAACACCAGGTAATGATAGATCAATATCCATTCAGGTACTAACAGACAGCATTGAAAGAATATTGACACATAGGGGGACAAAAGCATTGAACTGTCCAGTGTAGAAATAATTAACTGGAGGAGAGCCAACTTCAATGGGGTAAGAACAGAGCTGGGTCAAGTAGACTAGGGCCAAAGGTTGGCGAGAAAATCTTGAACTAAACAGTGGGCCATTGTAAGAAAGAGTTCAGATACAGTCAGGGTACATACCCTCAAAAATGAAAGGTAGAGAAATCATCTGGATGTAAATGGGGACAGAAATTAAGATAAGGAAAAATAGTGTTCTTATAATAGGTGTCAAGTAGAAAATAGAGTTGAGATTCAAACAGAATATAGATGTTTCAAAAGGGAGGTGAGAAAGCAAATAAGAGAAGCAAGGAGGTATTATTGGATGAGGGATAGGATAATGGGAACGGATATTTCTGGGCTGGAGGTTGGTTTGTGGTAGAGTTTCAAGGGGCAGTGTTGGGACTCTTGACTTACCATATATGTGTAAATGTTTTAGACTTTTGTGTACAGGGGATAATTTAAAATTTTACAGATACAACAAAGCTTGGATTAATTCTAACTAGTGAAGAGAATAGTATAGAACTTTAAAAGGACTATAACAAATTGGCGGAGTGGGCTGATAGTTGGAAACTTAGGTACAATGCAAAGACATATGAGGCAATACATTTTGGTAAATGAACATGGAGCGACAATACAAACTAAAGTGTACAATAGGAGAAGGATACACAGAAGCAAATAAAATCTGAATGTATGTATGCATACCTTCATTAAAGGAGACAGGAGGACTGGAAGAATATACTATGTTTTATTAATAGGGGCATAAAGAACAAAGGCAAGAAGGTAAGTCTGAACTTGTAAAAGCACATGAGTTAGACTCCGCTAGAGTATTTTCACTTTTGGGTGCCATACGTTAGGAAGGATTGAACACATCAGAGACAGTGCAGAAGAAGTTATAAAATGGTTCTAGGGTTTAGGAATTTCAATGATGAAGATAGATTGGAGACGTTTGGACTGTTTTCCTTGGAGAGTAGAAGGTAAAGAGGAAAATTCTATGGTCTAGACAGAGTGAACATAGAACATAGAACATAGAACAATACAGCAGAGAACAGGCCCTTCGGCCCACGATGTTGTGCCGAACATTTGTCCTAGCTTAAGCACCCATCCATGTACCTATCCAATTGCCGCTTAAAGGTCACCAATGATTCTGACTCTGCCACTCCCACAGGTAGCGAATTCCATGCCCTCACCATTCTCTGGGTAAAGAACCCACCCCTGACATCTCCCCTATACCTTCCACCCTTCACCTTAAATTTATGTCCCCTTGTAACACTCTGTTGTACCCGAGGAATAAGTTTCTGACTGTCTACTCTATCTATTCCTCTGATCATCTTATAAACCTCTATCAAGTCACCCCTCATCCTTCGCCGTTCCAACGAGAAAAGGCCTAGCACTCTCAACCTATCCTCGTACGACCTATTCTCCATTCCAGGCAACATCCTGGTAAATCTTCTCTGCACCCTCTCCAAAGCTTCCACATCCTAAAGTGAGGCGACCAGAACTGCACACAGTACTCCAAATGTGGCCTAACCAAAGTCCTGTACAGCTGCAACATCACTTCACGTCTCTTGAATTCAATCCCTCTGCTAATGAACGCTAATACACCATAGGCCTTCTTACAAGCTCTATCCACCTGAGTGGCAACTTTCAAAGATGTATGAACATAGACCCCAAGATCCCTCTGTACCTCCACCTTACTAAGAACCCTACCATTAACCCTGTATTCCGCATTCTTATTTGTCTTTCCAAAATGGACAACCTCACACTTGGCAGGGTTGAACTCCATCTGCCACTCCTCAGCCCAGCTCTGCATCATATCTAAGTCCCTTTGCAGCCAACAACAGCCCTCCTCACTATCCACAACTCCACCAATCTTCGTATCATCTGCAAATTTACTGACCCTTCGACTCCCTCATCCAAGTCATTAATAAAAATTACAAACAGCAGAGGACCCAGAACTGATCCCTGTGGAACTCCACTTGTAACTGGGCTCCAGGCTGAATATTTACCATCTAATAGTGGATAGGGAGAAATCTTTACTACTTACAACAGAATCAATACAGTGCACAGATATAAGGAAATTTACAAAGAAAGCAAAAACCCAGTGAGAATAATCTTTTTCACACAGCAAGTAATTAGCAATTAGCATCTGGATCACATTGCCCTGATTTGTGGTGAAGGCAGATTCAATTGGGCATTCAAGGGAGCAGTAGATGCTGAAAATATGGGGCCCCAGAACATTACCTGGACTCCAGATTCACAGCAGTGATTCCACAGACCATTATCTCCCCATGATTTATCACTTTCAAATCTTTCAGCTACCCTAGCACCTTCTCCCCAAGCATCTTAGATAAACACATGGATACTTTTGGGATAATGTAGGGGGTTGAGCTGAGAATAGTTCCCAGGTCGGCGCAACATCGAGGGCTGAAGGGCCTGTTCTGAGCTGTATTGTTCTATGTTCTATGTTCCATGTTCTCCTTAGTGACAGTTACTGCACTGACCTCTGACTCCGACTCCCTAGAAGTTCTAGTATGCTACGTATCTTCCATTTTGAAGACTAATACAAAGTACCAATTCAGATCCTATGCTATTTCTTTATTCCCCATATAATTAATCCAGCCTAATTTCCAACATCTAATGTCCACTCTTGCCTCTGTCTTCTGCCAGTCAACCAATCCTCAATCTATCCAGTACTTTGCCCCTAGCACCATAGGTTCTTATTTTGCATAGCTTATACTACACAATGTCTGGAATGGAAGTAATGGGTAGAATGTTGTAGGGACCTGAGTGACATGGACGGTGGTGCAATGTCTTTTATATGTATTAAAGGTAATAGAGTTTTTAAGTTTTCATAAACATCATTGTCAACCACTGGAACATAGTCACACAAGGTTGCTTAGTATCTTTATTAAAGTAAAAGTAAATTATACAAAAGATGAAAACAAAAAGAAAACAAATCAACCATTCAATATTAAATACATCTAAAAATACTTAAAGTATGCAGCAGTACCAATCCATTTAACAACACCATCACTTTTACAATGATTTAAATCCAGATAAGCTATAATTTTCACATCAAATATTAAGTCTGACTTCACTGTTTCTACCCAGTTTCTTTTCTATGAACTGTAAAGTTGTCTTAGATAATTAAGCACAAATTTGAGAGCTTGGACTTTCTTATTTGGAAACAGAGATGAGGAATCTGTGGAATTCTTTACTGCAGAGGGCTATTGAGGCAGAGTCAGTAAATGTATTCGAGGCTGAGATACACAGAGTTTTAGTCAGCAAGGGATTCAAGGGTTATGGGGAAAAGGTAAGAAAGTGAAGTTGAAGATTATCAGATTAACTGTGATCTCATTAAATGGCAGAACAGACTCAATGGGCTGAATGACTTACTTCTCCTCTGTCTTATAGTCTAATCATCCTATGGACTTAAATTTCTAACCAACCACTCCAGGTCTGGAAATTATCCAAGCTAATCTTTTCTACTGAGGTAACCTATTCCCTTAGCTCGTCTGAAAGAAAAATAACAACTTTCTCAGAGAAAGAATATACTTGCTCTGACGCAAGTCAGATTTCCTCCACACTGGCTTAATAATGTACAATCACTGAGTTTTGAAACCCAAAAATGAATCCTTGATGATTTTAAATTGAAAACAACATAATGACCATCAATGTTTAATCTACCTGGGTATAAACAATTTTCCATTAACACTTCAAGTTTTTCTGCTCTCTGACACATAGTGGATTAGATTACTGCTCCAGAAAGAGTAGAGTCATAGAATCATAGAGATGTTCAGCATGGAAACAGACCCTTTGGTCCAACCTGTCCATGCAAACCAGATATCCCAACTCTAGTGCCACCTGTCAGCACCTGGCTCATATCCCTCCAAACCCTTCATATTCATATAACCATCCAAATGCCTCTTAAATGTTGCATTTATACCAGTCTTCACCATTTCCTCTGGCAGCTCGTTCTATACACGTACGACCCTCTGTGTAAAAACATTGCCCCGTAGGTCTCTTTTAGATCTCATCCTAAACCTATGCCCTCTAGTTCTGGACTCCCCAACCCCAGGGAAAATTTATCCTATCCATGCCCCTCATAATTTTGTAAACCTCTATAAGGTCACCCCTCAGCCTCCGACGCTCCAGGGAAAACAGCCCCAGCCTGTTCAGCCTCTCCCTATAGCTCAAATCCTCTAACCCTGGCAACGTCCTTGTAAATCTTTTCTGGACCCTTTCTAGTACCTGACAAAACCTAACAAAAAAAATCCATCCCATATGTCACTATTTGATTAATGTAAAAATATCTAAATCATACATCTTTCATCACACAAACATGGCTCTGATGTATCAACCTAGATTATAAGCTGTAGCCTCTGAAATGGAGATTGAACCCCCAACCTTCTAACTCAGAGATGTATGTGGTATCCACTGAGTCATTGCTGACACCTACGGACAAGCCTGCTGATGAAAATCCCCTTATCATTCTTGTTTGTGTTACAGATCAGGACAGTTCCAGCCCCTATGCTGAGATTGAGAGCAACAGAACAGGTAACTGGCTGCACCTCAATGGTTTTAAGCTGTTGTCTAATTGATATTTAGATTTTGTCTTTGAACCAACAGAATTTTTTGTCTTTGTTAAAGGTGACAAGAGATTCACAATCAGTCCGTCAGAAGACCGTGAGCATTTGGATATCTGCTTCTATATTGAGAAACTATATAGTTTGAGATCACTCCCACTGCCCTCTATCTTTAAGAACTGATTTAATTTCAGGTCTGGTTTCCTGAGTAGGGAGTGTTTAATGCTACACTGGGAATCTGTTCAACCCCTAAGGTCTTTGACTGCCCCAACACCAGAGATTCATCCCAAATTAGAATTCCCAGTTCAATTTTAACTGACCATGAATTCTCCCCTCAGGAGCTGCTTCAGAACGTGAGTTCAACAAGTACCATTCCCTCAGTATGAATTTGATAATGGACAGTCGTATCTGACAAAGTTGATTGAATTTTTTTAAGGTATATTGAAGGATGGCTGATTAGGTGTTGCGCATTGTCCATTAGCATGGATGTTAGCAAGGTCATTGGTGAGGTTCCACATGACAAACTGGACACAAAACCAAAATACATGGGATCCAAGGGAAAATGGCAAGTTTGTTCCTGTGGCAGGAAGCTCAGTGTTGTGGTTTTGTGACTGGAATGCTGTCCCTCATATGTGAAATCCCATATTGCTCAGTACTAGTTCCCTTATTGTTTAGGTTACATCGGTGATTTACATAATTTATAAACCCACTTGAATAAGCACTTGAAGCACACAAATCTCCATGAACATGGAACAAAAGCTGGAAGGTAGGTTCATTTGGAAGACTCCTGTTAACAAAATTATTCACAAAGTTGACCTGTGGCTGCATAGTTTTGAAGTTGGCTTAGAACAAGAAAGCAGAGACGACATTGTGAAGTTGTATTTCAGACATGTGGGAAGTATGCAGTGTTATTGAAACAATTCTGTTTTTGATCTTAGAGTCATAGAGATGTACAGCACGGAAACAGACCCTTCAGTCCAACCCGCCCATGCCGGCCAGATATCCCAACCCAATCTAGTTCCACCTGCCAGCACCTGGCACATATTCCTCCAAACCCTTCCTATTCATATACCCATCCAAATGCTTCTTAAATGTTGCAATTGTACCAGCCTCCACCACTTCCTCTGGAAGTTGATTCCATACATGTGCCACCCTCTGTGTGAAAAAGTTGCCCCATAGGTCTCTTTTATATCTTTCCCCTCTCACCCTAAACTTATGCCCTCTAGTTCTGGACTCCCTGACCCTAGGAAAAGACTTTGCCTATTTACCCTATCCATGCCCCTCATAATTTTGTAAATTGCTGTAAGGTCACCCCTCAGTCTCTGACGCTCCAGGGAAATCAGCCCCAGCCTGTTCAGCCTCTTCCTACAGCTCAAATTCTCCAACCTTGGCAACATCCTTGTAAATCTTTTCTGAACCCTTTCAAGTTTCACAACATCTTTCCGATAGGAAGGAGAACAGAATTGCATGTAATATTCCAACAGTGGCCTAACGAGTGTCCTGTACAGCGGCAACATGACCTCATCAACTCCTGTACTCAATACTCTGACCAATAAAGGAAAGCATACCAAACGCCTTTGTCACATCCCATCTACCTGCGATTCCACTTTCAAGAAGCTATGAACCTGCACTCCAAGGTCTCTTTGTTCAGCAACACTCCCTAGGACCTTACCATTAAGTGTATAAGTCCTGGTAAGATTTGCTTTCCCAAAATGCAGCACCTCGCATTTATCAGAATTAAACTCCATCTGCCACTTCGCAGCCCATTGGCCCATCTGGTCCAGATCCTGTTGTAATCTGAGGTAACCCCCTTCGCTGTCCACTACACCTCCAATTTTGGTGTCATCTGCAAACTTACTAACTGTACCTCTTATGCTCGCATCCAAATCATTTATGTAAATGACAAAAAGTAGAGGACACAGCACTGATCCTTGTGGCACTCCACTAGTCACAGACCTCCAATTTGAAAAACAACCCTCCACCACCACTCTCTGTCTTCTACCTTTGAGCCAATTCTGTATCCAAATGGCTAGTTCTCCCTGTATTCCATGAGATCTAACCTTGCTAATGAGTCTCCCATGGGGAACCTTGTCGAGCGCCTTACTGAAGTCCATATAGATCGCATCTACCACTCTGCCCTCATCATTCCTCTTTGTTACTTCCTCACAAAACTCAATCAAGTTTGTGAGATATGATTTCCCACACATAAAGCCATGTTGACTATCCCTAATCAGCCCTTACCTTTCCAAATGCATATACATCCTGTCCCTCAGGATTCCCTCCAGCAACTTGCCCACCACCTACGTCAGGCTCACTGGTCTATAGTTCCCTGGCTTGTCCTTACTGCCTTTCTTAAATAGTGGCACCACGCTAGCCAACCTCCAGTTTCCGGCACCTCACCTGTGACTATTGATGATGTAAATATCTCAGCAAGAGGCCCAGCAATCACTTCTCTAGCTTCCCACAGAGTTCTGGGGTACACCTGATCAGGTCCTGGTCTATGTGAATGACTTGTACTCTGGTATACAGGATATATTACAGGACAGATCATACAAAGCTCCAAAATGTAATGAACAGTACGTAAAGTACCAAAAAACTTTGGAGGATATATGCTGGTGAAATGACCAGATGAATGATACATTTTGATAATGATTTGAATGAAAAGAGACAGTATAATCAAAATGGTACAACTTTACATGAAGGCAAAATATTGAGAATAATGGAAATCTAAAACAAACATAACATTGTCAGAGAAGCTCAATGGGTCTAGCAGCATCTATGGAGAGAGAAAAAAAGTTAACGTTTTGAGTCTAATGTTACTTTTATTTGTTTTGAATAATTTTTCAAGTCTGATAACTGTTCTGACAAATTCTGAAAAATTATTTGGAACAAAGAAAAGTCATACCAGACTTAAAACATTAACTCTGTTTTTCTCTTCACAGGTGCTGCCAGAGCTGCTGAGTTTCTCCAGCTTTCGGTGTGTTTGGTACAATTTTAGAATGGTTACAAGAACAGAAAGATTCTGGAAGTTCACAATCAGATGACTTTGAAACTCAGAGGATTAGTAGAGATTGATTTCAAAAGCAAGAATATATTGTTTTATAAAACATCTTTTAGAATCCAGCTAGAGACACATGACCAATCTTGACACCTCACTTTAGGGAGGGTGTCAAGGTCTCAGTAGAAAGAAGATTTAGTCAAATAATTCCAGAGATGAATGTTCAGTAGTTTGGGAGAACTAGAGCTAATGGAGTTGTTCTTCTTCAAACAGAGAAGCTGAAGTAAGATTTAATCAAACCTTACCAAACTAAGTGGAGCTTTGTAGGAAAATGGGTCAGTTAATAAAGGACATCTGATAAAAATCATGATGGTGTGAGACATGGAGGTAAACTGGGAGCTGGTCTTTTTTCCATCCCTCTTGTTGTTGTCCTTCTAGTAGGAAAAGGTTGTAGATGCTGTCAAAGGTCAAAAGTGCTTGGTGAGTTGCTACAGTCCATCTTCGCAATGCTTCACACTGTTTGATCACTTTTGTCAACATGGATCCTAGTTAATCAGTGAATCAGAAACCAAAACAGCTTTCTTTGTAGATAGTGTTTATTAAGAAGGTGATCTCACTGCTCTTTGGACCATTGCCACCTTTTAAATAGTCAACTAATTAATCCATCCCAATTAATTGCTTAACCACTCACTAAATTAACATACTAATTGTAATAGCACTTTTTGTGACTCTATGTAAAATGGCTCCCTGATTCCCATGCAACCTTTATGATGTGGTAAACGTGTGCTCTCAATACAAGATGCTACGATGCTGTAAAATGCGTTGATTCTCGAGTAAGAAGGCCGATGGAATAAAGCAGTTTCCAAATCCATATTGTTTGGGTTACAGCGCAGCCTGATTCCTGCACCTATGCCAGCATTGTAATCAACAGCAGCAAAAAAGGTAACCAGCTTGAAACTGTTGTTCAACACACCTTACGTCTTTCACCATTTTATGATGTTTCATGTTTAAAATTTATTCTTTTGAATAACAGAAATTTCTCCATTGGTTCCAGACAGCAGGAACGTCACAATCGCTGATGCAGAAGGGGGTGAGTTCGTTTGATCTTGAAAAATCCAATTACAAATTTTTTTCTCCAACTTGCCTTTGCCCTTCCCCTGAAGAAACATTTTCTCTGTGTGAACCAGTGCCAGTTAAGACTGGCTGATCCATTTCTCTGGTATTGAGTCCCCAACTCCGGCTGGCTATATCCTGAGGTTTTATAAGTCATTTGTTCATTCAAAGTGTCCTCTTCCCCGCTGGTCGTCTGCCATGGATCACTTCCGCTATCTGTCCTATGTTGCCCTTGTACATTCTGCAGGTCAACTGGATTCACTTCTTTAAGGAGGATTTGTCTATTGAGTCAGTAGGAGTGGAAGTCAGAAACAGGAAAGGAGCAGTCATTTTGTTGGGAGTTTTGTCTCCACCTCCCTAATTGCAATAGAGACACAGAGGAGCAGATTGGGAAGCAGATTTGGAAAGGTTGCAGAAGTAACGGGACTGTTGTCATGGGTGACTTCAACTTCCTTAATATTGATTGGAACCTCCTCAATACAAATAGTTGGGATGGAGCAGATTTTGTCATGTGTGTCCAGGATGGATGCTTAACTCCATATATAGATAGGCCAATGAGAGGGGAGGCCATACTGGATTTCATGCTTGGCAATGAATCAGATCAAAAGTCAGATCTCTCGGTGGGAGAAAACATCGGTAATAGTAATCAAAACTCCCTGACCTTTACTTTCGTCCTGGTGAAGGACAGGAACAGACAGTGTGGGAAAGTATTTAATTGGGGGAGGGGTAAATTACAATGCTATGAGATCAAAATTTGGAGCATGAATTGGGAAAAGATATTCTCAGGGAAGTGCATGACAGAAATGTGGAGGTTGTTTAGGGAGCACTTGTTGTGGGTGCTAGATAGATTTGTCCCAATGAAGCAAGGAAGGGATAGTAGGGTGAAGGAACCTTGGATGACAAGGGATGTAGAACATTTAGTCAAGAGGAAGAAAGAAGCTTACTTGAGGTTGAGGAAGCAAGGATCGGACAGGGCTCTAGAGGGTTACAAGGTAGCCAGGAAGGAACTGAAGAATGGACTTAAGAGAGCTAGAAGGGAACATGAAAAAGCCTTGGCAGGTAGGATTGCAGAAAATCCCAAGGCATTCTACATGTATGTGAGGAACAAGATGATGCCAGAGCGAGGGTATGGCAGATCAGAGTTAGTGAGGGAACTTGTGCCTGGAGATCGAGGAGATAGGGGAGATCCTTAATGAATATTTTGCTTCAGTATTCACGACTGCGAGGAACATTGTTGTTTGTGAAGATAGCATGAAACAGGCTGATATGCTGTAACAGGTTGATGCTAAGAAGGAAGATGTGTTGGAAATTTTGAAAACATGAGGATAGATAAGTCCTTTGGGCCAGATGTGATATACCAAAGTTAACTACGGAAATCGAGGGAAGAGATTGCTGCGCCTTTTGCAATGATCTTTGCATCCTCAGTGTCCAGTGGAGTATTATCAGATGATTGGAGGGTGGCAAATGTTATTTCTTTGCTCACAAAATGGAATAGGGATAATCAGTCAGTCTTACGGCGGTAGTGGGCAAATTATTGGAGAGGATTTGTAGAGACAGGATTTATGATTATTTGGAAAAGCATAGTTTGATTAAAGATAATCAGCATGGCTTTGTGAGGGGTAGGTCATGCCTCACAAGCCTTATTGAATTCTTTGAGGATGTGACGAAACATATTGATGAAGGTAGAGCAGTGGATGCAATGTATATGTATTTTAGCGAGGTGTTTGATAAGGTTCCCCATAGTAGGCTCATTCAGAAAGTAGGGGGGCATGGGATACAGGAAAATTTTGCTGTTTGGATACAGAATTGGCTGGCCCGTGGAAGAGATAAGGTAGTAGTCGATGCTAAGTATTTAGCCTGGAGCTCGGTGACCAGTGGTGTTTTGTAGGGATCTGTTCTGGGACCTCTGCTCTTTGTGAATTTTATAAATGACTTGGATGAGGAAGTGGAAGAGTGGGTTAGTAAGTTTGCTGATGACACAAAGATTGGTGGAATGGTGGATAGTGTGGAGGGCTGTTATAGGTTGCAACGGGACATTGACAGGATGCAGAACTGTGCTGATAAGTGGCACATGGAGTTCAACCTAGAAAAGTGTGAAGTGATTCATTTTGGAAGATTGAATTTGAATGTACATTATAGGCAGGATTCTTGGCAGTATGGAGGAACGGAGGGATATTGTGTTCAGTTCTGGTCACCTCAGTATAGGAATGATGTGGAAACTTGAGAGAGGTGCATAGGAGATTTACCAGGATGCTGCCTAGATTGGAGGGTATGTCTTATGGAGAAAAGTTGAGGGAGCTAGGGCTTTTCTCATTGGAGTGAAGAAGGATGAGAGGTGACATGAGAGAGGTGTACAAGATGATGAGAGCATAGATAGAGTGGATAGCCTGAGACTTTTTCCCAGGGCGGAAATGGCTGTCATGAGGGGGCATAATTTTTAAGGTGATTGGAGGAAGGTTTAGGCGAGATGTCAGAGGTAGTTTCTTTACACAGAGAATGGTGGGTAGATGGAATGCACTGCCACCAGTGGTGGTAGAGTTAGTTACATTAGGGACATTTAGGTGACTCTTGGATAGGCACATGGATGATAGTAAAATGGAAGGTATGTCGGTTAGTTTGATCTTAGAGTAGGATAAATGATCGGAAGATGATGCGTTCTTCCTCCAGGCGTCGGGTGGTGAGGGAGCAGCGGTGAAGGAGGCCCAGGACCTGCTCCGGATGCGGTCTCCTCTACATCGGGGACACTGGACACCTCCTAGCAGAGCTCTTTAGGGAACATCTCTGGGACACCCGCACCAATCAACCCCACCGCCCTGTGGCCCAACATTTCAACTCCCCCTCCCACTCTGCCGAGGGCATGCAGGTCCTGGGCCTCCTCCATTGCCGCTCCCTCACCACCCGACGCTAGGAGGAAGAACGCCTCATCTTCCACCTAGGGACCCTCAAACCCCAGGGCATCAATGTGTACTTCACCAATTTCCTCATTTCCCCTTCCCCCACCTTACCCCAGCTCCCGCTTTCCAGCTAAGCACCGCCCTCATGACCTGTCCTACCAGCCTATCTTCTTTTCCACCTATCCACTCCACCCTCCTCTCTGACCTATCACCTTCATCCCCACCCCCATTCACCTATTGTACTCTATGCTACTTTCTCCCCACCCCCACCCCCCCTCTCATTTATCTATCCACTCTGCAGGCACCCTGCCTCTATTCCTGATGAAGGGCTTTTGCCTGAAACGTCGATTTCCCTGCTCCTCAGATGCTGCCTGACCTGCTGTGCTTTTCCAGCACCACTCTGATCTAGACAGCAATCCAGAAGAGGACTCACCATAACGCACCTTTCTGTAATTATCCTCACACCGAAGGAGCTGATATTGGGCTAAATATTCCCCTTTCTTGTAATTACCCTCAAACTTATACCATTACCATTGTTTGTTTGCTATTTCGAAAGAACACAGAAATGTTAGCACAGTTAGGGCGGCACGGTGATACAGTGATACAACGCCAGAGATCCGGGTTCAAGTCCCGCCTCAGGCAAATGTCTGTGTGGAGTTTGCACATTCACCCCGTGTCTGCGTGGGTTTCCTCTGGGTGCTCCGGTTTCCTCCCACAGTCCAAAAAAAAAGTGCAGGTTGGGTGAATTGGCCATGCTAAGTTGCCCATAGTGTTAGGTGGAGGGGTAAATGTAGAGGAATGGGTCTGGATGGGTTGCTCTTCGGAGGCTCGGTGTGGACTTGTTGGGCCGAAGGGCCTGTTTTCACACTGTAAGTAAGTAATCTAATCTAATCTCTAATCAGCTCTAATTTCAGTATCCTTTATTACAGATGTAACCTATGCAGCTGTTGTGCGCTCATGTTAGGACTGAGCATTTACAGTGAGTATTGAACCTATGTAACTGAGGCTACGTTATTCCCCAGATAAAATTCAGGGAGCATCATGGGATTCACCAGCTCCTAAACCTGACAAAATCATTCTACAAAATTGTTTTCATAGGTATCTCTTTTTAACTATATATTAATACATATATAAATTCAAATGGGTGTAAGCTTTTTAATGTATCTAATATGTTCTGTCCGTCTGTATGTCTGCACCTACGTCTGTAATCGGGCAGCATTCATTGCTCATCCTATTTACCTGAAGAAGACATATCGGATGGTTTATTATTACATGACCTCGAGAAAGCTGCCATACCTTAAAGACAGCTAGATAATACAATGACATGATACTCGAGTCATAGAGATGTAAACCATCTCGAGTATAATGTTGGTATTGTTAAGGATTATCTATTCATAGGTTCTTCTACGATTTTTTCTTTGCAAAGCAGAAAATGGTGCATGATGTAAAACACCATCCAAGTTGCCACTATGTACAATCTCTGCTCAGTGTTTTCTTTTAAAACAGACAAAATAAAATAAATAAGGCTTCAACCTTTGAAGCAGTGGCAATGAGAGAAACAAAAAGAGAGAAAAAGAAAGAGAGGCATTACCATTGTTTGTTTGCTATTTTGAAAGAACACAGAAATGTTAGCACAGTAAAGATAGAAAGCAAACATCAAAACATGGATCAGCACTCCAGTGACACAGTCAGAACATAAATTATTCAAAGGAAGAATGAGTCTTCACTTCATGGGTCAATAAATAACTGATAAAGAAAGATAGGCAGTCAAACTTCTTATCACTTTAGAAAATGCAAGATCATGAAAAATGAAATCCTCAGCTGTTTGTGGGGATTACTGCAAAGATTCTGACAACGTTTCAGAAGATCATCTTAAGATCCAAGTCAACGTGTGGATTTGTAGGTTTGAGCTCATGTCATACTGTCAGCAGCCAGGTGAAAATATCAACAAATTAATTGACCAATTTTGATGCAAAAGCATGGAATTAAACTTCATTGAAGCTAACTAAACCGAGAGACTCATGGAACTGGTCATTGCCTCGGTTGTGAAAGCGGTTAGAATGGTCAGCAGCATGTGTTGGTGCTTGACTGTGGTACAACAATTGCAACCATCAACAAGATCATCAATGCCACCTAATCTTTCACAAGGTGGAAATGATCTCTTCCACCAATACCACCTAACCTTTTACAAGGTGGAGATGATCTCTTCCACCAATACTACCTAACCTTTCACAAGGTGGGGATTATCTCTTCAATCAACACTACCTCACCTTTCACAAAGTGGGGATTATCTCTTCAATCAACACCACCTCACCTTTTACAAGGTGGGGATTATCTCTTCAATCAATACCACCTAACCTTTCACAAGGTGGAGATGATCTCTTCCACCAATACTACCTAACCTTTCACAAGGTGGGGATTATCTCTTCAATCAATACCACCTAACCTTTCACAAGGTGGGGATTATCTCTTCAATCAACACCACCTCACCTTTTACAAGGTGGGGATTATCTCTTCAATCAACACCACCTCACCTTTTACAAGGTGGGGATTATCTCTTCAATCAATACCACCTAACCTTTCACAAGGTGGGGATTATCTCTTCAATCAACACCACCTCACCTTTCACAAGATGGGGATTATCTCTTCCACAAAAACTGTGCCCAGTATTTTGTACAGGTACATGTAAAAGCTATGTTCTCCAAGAGGACATCAGGCTAAAATATGGAAAAATTCCAAGTGTGCGAAGAAACCCAAAGTGCAACACAGTTCCCCATAAGTGTGTGTAAAAATGAGCCATCCAAACAGCAATGCCAAAGATGTTTTCAAACCCTGTCCATGCCAAGTAAGTGTATTGTTCAAGTCCAAGACGTAATAACAACATTAGAATTTAGAGACCCCGATCAGGCAGTATGTGTGGTCAATTTTCTACACCACAAGGATGCCATCAAACATTGAAAAATTTACCTCAATTCACGTTATATAGCCTTAAAGGAATGCATGCCATCTTACAACATGTGAAAGATGGCAGCAGAGTAGCAGTGCTGCATTTGAGCTCTGGACCTCATTCACTTCTGTCTGCTTTTCTTTATTTCCATTCTTTTTGGTATTGTTTTTTTTCCACTTTATGTTTAAAGTGTTGCTTCAGTGAGGTATTGGTGACAGGCCCTGCTTGAGCACGTTCTGGGATCTGGTGACTGGAGCCTCTGAACAGGCCCTACTCAAGCACATTCTTGGATCCGGCGATCGGAGGCTGTGAGCGGGCCCTACCCAAGCATGTTCTGGGACCTGGCGATTGGAGGCTGGGTGTGGACCCCGCCAAAGCATGTGAATTCTGTGATACAAAACATTATCATTTGTAAACTTGAGCATCATACAGCCTGGTACAGCTCCATTACTTGTGTTTTGACAAAAAAATGGCACTCTGTATGTATGTTTAGATCCAAGGAGATGAATAATTGCACTATAAAGATGTTCATGCAAGGTTGCCACCCCAAAAGTTGTCATTCCCAAGTTTTCAATCTTGATGCCAAGAATAAATTTTTATAGCACTCTGCTGACTCTTTGGGTCATGCCTACCACTTACCTTCTCATCTATTGTTGTGTCATCCACAAACATGGCATTGATGCATTACTTTTCTCATCTAAGTCATTAATATACATTGTAAATAAACGTGAGCTCAGCATGGTCTCTGTGGCATACTACTAGTTACAGTTCGTCAGTGCCTCATGAACTAAGTGCATTCCACCAAATGCCAATCGTTGAGCCACACTTTTGACTCCTTGACTTTTTTTAAAACCCGATGCCCATAGCTCAGTTTGTAATCCAGAGCTTATTGCATTGCAGATTCAACTTTTCAATTTCGGTCCTAAGTGACCCACGTCTTTCAGCTAAATCTCCTTTCTAGTCCTACCAATGTTGTAGGTAACACTAGACAGTCTTCTGGATTCCTGCTTATGGTTGCAGAAAACATTGTCTGTTTTCTAATTATAGTGTCACCTACCCCAACAACATTCCTAGCTTCTTCTCCAACTTGTGTGGCTCCCCTTCCCACAGCTGAAAATGTGTTGCTGGAAAAACGCAGCAGGTCAGGCAGCATCCAGGGAACAGGAGAATCGACGTTTCGGGCATAAACCCGAAGAAGGGCGTATGCCCGAAACGTCGATTCTCCTGTTCCCTGGATGCTGCCTGACCTGCTGCGCTTTTCCAGCAACACATTTTCAGCTCTGATCTCCAGCATCTGCAGACCTCACTTTCTCCCCTTACCACAGTGCCGTGGTCATTTTGTTCATCATCCCTGCAGTCCTGCTGTTATCTGCACTGCTTGTAAGAACCTTGCAACAGATTTTAAGGGCTAAGGATCTTCAATTATAACCCCTAAGTCCTCATACCTGCCTCACCAGCAGTCACGCTGCCCTGTCCCCCGATCACAGTCCAGATTTGAATGCTCCAACCTGAGGGATGTGACAGTCTTCTGGATCAAAGTGTCCAGGTAACTTTCCCCTAGTTACCAGTTCTGAGGAAAGGGTCACTTGATCAGAAACGTTTACTCTGATCTCTCTCCACAGATGCTGCCAGATTTCCTAAAGCATTTCCAGCAATTTCTGTTTTTGTTTCTAACTTTCCCCCAGCCTGAAATGGTGCTGTATCTACAGCTCAGACTCTGGCTACTCAACTCAGATCCAAAGTTCCTCAAGCTGCGAACACTTACTTCAGGTGTGTTTGCTCAGATCACGTTGGTATCCACGGAAAACACAGGAGACAAATGATGATCTTCTGCATCGTAACGCTTCTATGATTTAAGTTTGAGATGAGAAATGCATTCTCTCAGGGGGATTGTGATGTTTGAACTCTGCCTCTAAAGGCTGTGAAAGCAAAGTCATTGATTATTTTTAGGGCAGAGGTTGAGAAGGAAGAGTGTGAAAGGCTTGGTGGGAATGTGGAGTAACACACCAGTCATGATCTTATTCAGTGGTGAAACAGGATTGCAATGCTCATTGGCCTCCTATTGCCATAATGTGTACATTTGTATGTTCCAAGAAATATACTTTTGGAAGGATCTGAAGGCATTAGAAAGGTTGCAGAAAAAATTCACAAGAACGATTCCAGAGCTGAGAAACTCGAGTTATGCAGATATATTGGGAAAACCAGAGCTGTTCTCCTTGTAAAAGGAACAATTTAGAGCAGACTTGATTGGGATGTTCCAAATCATGAGCCACCTGAATAGAAGTGATATGGAGAAGCAGTTGCCTTTGTTGAAAAGGTTGAGAATTAGAGGATACCGGTTGACAAAAGTAACAACAGTGCTGTGAGGAAAACCTTCTATATGCAGCACGTGTTCAGAATCTGGAATACATTGCCCAAGAATGTGTACAAAGTTAAAAATCACACAACACCAGGTTATAGTCCAACCACCTGATGAAGGAGCAGCGCTCCGAAAGCTAGTGCTTCCAATTAAACCTATTGGACTATAACCTGGTGTTGTGTGATTGTTAACTTTGTACATCCCAGTCCAACACCAGCATCTCCAAACCCAAGAATGTGGTTCTGGCAGATTCAATCCTGAAACAGAATTGGATAACTACCTGAAGAGAAAGGTTTTCAGGTCTACAGGGAAATGCTAACATTGTGAGACTATGGGAGTTGCTCATTCAGGGATGAAAATGAAAGTTTTTGGGTTCTTCTGCTGTGCTGCATCAATTCCATGAATCTGTGATCTTGAAATTGGAGCTAGGCCATTCAAAAGGAAAATCACGAAGCACAATTTTCTCAGAGGGTGTATGGAAATCTGAAACTTCTCCCCAAAAAACGATAATGGATGTTGGGGTTAATTGAAAGTTCCAGGACAGATCAGTTGGTTTTGAGTTGAGTTAATGGTATTGAGTTTTATGGAGCAGTGATTGATAAATGGAGCTGAGGCATAAATCAAGCAGGATATAATTAAACAATATAGCAGGATTGAGGGGCTGGATGGTTAACATGTTCCAATGCTCAATAATTGTTCAGATCTCAGTTACTTTCCATTAAATGTGTTTACAGATAACCTGAGCGGGAATGATTCACAGGCGCCTTCAATACCTGAGATATTCTTAAGGACCTGAACTATCAGCTGTGCCAGTGGAGCTTGCAACACATCAATGAACCAATGTTTGCCAGCACTTAATCAATCCAACTCCATCAGTTTCACCAGTGAATCAAATTCTAATTGGTCCAAACCAGTCTGTTACTGCTTATTGAAACTGTGCCTTCACATAACTAATTCATTCCAATCCTGGTCAATCAGAGATATCATTAATTTCATGTGCACCGTATTCCAGAAAGCCAACTGGTGAAGGATGAAACTGGAGCCAACATTTAATAAGTCATTATTAATTTATTTGCAGAGTGAACTATTTCAAGCTTTTGCCTCCGAGTGCAACTATATTCACTTTCAGCAGATATTTCTTCATATATCCTCAAGAGGTATCTCACTTAATGCCCTCCTACTGCATATGATTAAACACAATTGATATACAATATACCCATCCACCTTGCTACTTAACACCCATCTCCAGTGTCCTGCTAGGGTCTATTGATTGTTTCATAAAAATGTAACATAATGTTTGAAGAGTTCTGACAACATTGTGATTGATGGTCCTTTTAAGAATAAACCAGGATATGCTCCAGAGGAAATAGAGCACAGTGGATTCTCATATTTAAAGGCTGTGTTTTTAGTATTCCCAATAAAGAGAAAGAGCAGACTGAATTTTGTATTGAAATATGAAGTGGAAATAAACATTTTGGAAAACAGACTGACCCCAGCTTTCTGCTTCGGTAAATGAATGATAATCATTGTGACATTCCCAGTCTGTTTAGTCACCTTTAGCAAAAACCTGAGCATGTATAACCCCATCTCTGCAGTTTGAGTATTCAAAAGCTCAATTCTGGAAATACTTAAGGAACAGGGTAGAATTTGTAAAGGGAGGAAAGGAGTTAACATTTCATATCAGTGAGAACTTCTGTTTAATGAGAAAGACTAAGTCTCCTTTGGCGTCACTTTCCAAATTTGTGATCACTACCATCTAGGAGAACAAAGTCAACAATTGGATGGGAACACCACTTTTGCAAGTTATTTGAGTTATTTATCGTCATGTATATCTGGAAAGATACAGTGAAAAGTGTTTTGTTACCATAATTATGTGCTATTTTCAGTTACAAGAAGAATAAAATGAAATTAAATAAATAGAGTTCATCTTCTGAACGGGGGGGTGTCTTCAGACACAGATCTAGAGATTTTGCAAGGTAGTTACTGCTCCAGGACCAGCAACAACAGCCCTGAAAAGTCCATGCTTCAGGCACGCCACAGCCAGGAGACCCTGATCTATGCAATGCCTCTGCTGCAGGGACCTGCCTCTGCCATGAGTTCCCGCTCTAAACACCATCACTGCCACAGCTGGCAACCAGCAAGTCCACGGTTTAGGCTTCCCACAACCAGAAATCCTCGCTCCGGGCGCAGCCACCACCACAGTCCCACCAAGCTACTCACCATCCTGACTTGGAGATATATTCACCGTTCCTTCAATGTTGCTGCATTAAAATCCTGGAATTTCCTCTCTAACAGCATTGTTGGTCTACTTACAAACCAACGATTCAAGAAGGCAGCTACTCACCCCCTTCTCAAGGGCAGTTAGGGATAGGCAATACTCATTGGTTTAGCCAGTGACACCAACATCCCAGGAAAAAAATACATGCTCTCCCCTCTATCTTTATATCCCCAGGCATGGAAACTATCTCCTCTGCATCTACCTTTTTAGGAAATGGCCAGCGACATCCACCACTGAAGGAATTTTTTTTTGAAGTGGCTTAATGGGCTGAATGGTCTTGCCTAATCCTGATGAAGTTGGATGATCTAAGTCTTGGACTAGAGGGTAAATGAGTTTTGCGAAACACTGGTCTGCAATATTTCCTGATCAGAGTGAGAAACCCCTTGAAATGTCAGCAATAGCTCCACACAATGGTGAATGAAGTAACACTGGGGACCAGGACTGTAAATTGTATATCACTGGCCTCCAGCAAGCCATGAAATTGGCTATTGATTATGCAATTATAACAACAAACAACAATTGTGAGGACACTGGCTGTATTAGCTTTAACTCTGTGTGTGTGGGCTTTTCATCATTAGATTAGATTATTTACAGTGTGGAAACAGGCCCTTCGGCCCAACAAGTTCACACCAACCCGCAAAAGCGCAACCCACCCAGACCCATTCCCCTACATTTACTCCTTCACCTAACACTATGGGCAATTTAGCCTTGCCAATTCACCTAACCTGCACATTTTTGGATTGTGGGAGGAAACCAGAGCACCCGGAGGAAACACACGCAGACACAGGGAGAATGTGCAAACTCCACACAGAGAGTCGCCTGAGGCGGGAATTGAACTAGCGCTGGCGCTGTGAGGCAGCAGTGCTAACCACTGTGCCACCGTGCCGCCCATGGATGGGAGACAGTGGTATAATAAATATTGTTATGAACCAGAGCAAATCCTCTCAAAACATGTTGAGGAGATAGCCTCGACCATAACTTTTTGTTATTTTAAAGGTAGTGTCAGTCATTGTATTCCAAATGCAATTCGAATGGTCAATCTACCAGTCTTGAAGCAAAACAATTTTATTTTTGCACTACTGTTAAAATATAGACAAAATTAAAAAAAGGAATTGGCTTAACTGTAACTATTGAAATGCTTAACAAAATAATATATTAGCCAATACTACTTAACTGTTCCATTATAGTAACATCGCATTAACACACCCTTGGCAATGGTAATAGATTGTCTCACATGCAATTCTAGCAGCAGCAAGAAACACATTGAGAAAACTCTGCATGTGAGAGAGTGAGAGAGTAGCAGGGAGACATGTACTGCAGCTTCTAATCCCAGCTTCAAGGAACCCAGCGTGGACGAGCAGGAGGCTGGAAGAACACAGCATCAGGAGGTGGAGAAGTCAATGTTTCTGGTATAACCCTTCTTCAGGACTCAAGCAGGATTACACCCAAAATGGTGACTTCTCCACCTCCTGATGCTGCCTGACATACTGTGTTCTTTCAGTTTCCTGCTTGTCTGCTTTGGATTCCAGCATCTGCAATGTTTTGACTCTAAGCAAGGACCCTGGAAGCAACTGCTACTGAGAAACTAAAACTAAAAATCCTGGTTCTGTGGGAGCTGGACCCCACCCATTCAGGCGGTTTCTATTGTTTCAAACTTAGAAAAAATACCCCAAGGCTTCATTAGCTGTTTTCTTGATTGGCTTTGAGGAGACTGATTAGTAACTCTGTCTCAGCCTTTCTTCATAATAAAAAGGACTAAGTACACCTCAGTATCATCACAACATAAGGACCAGAAGTAGGCCATTCAGCCCCTCGAGCCTGCTTTCCATTGGATACAATCATGGCTGATCTCATCCCAGCCTCAACTCTGCTCTCTTGCTTGCTCTCCATAACCCTTTAGCCCGTTACTGATTACAAATTGGTCCATCTCCTCATTAAATTAAATGTTGCAGCATCCACTGCACTCTGGACAGTGAATTCCAAAGATTCATAGCTCTTGAGAGAAGTAAGTTCTCCTCAACCCTGATTTAAATCTGCTACCCCCTTATTTAAAAAGTATGATCTCTCATTCCAGGTGCGAAAATTATACGCAATACTCCAGGTGCGATCTCACTAATGTTCTGTACAGTTGCAGCAACACTTCTCTACTTTTATACTCTATTCCTTTCGCAATAATTCCTAAAATCCCGTTTGCCTTCCTTATTACCTGCTGTACCTGCATACTACTTTTCTATTATTCATGCCCGAGGATACTCTGATCCCTCTACACTGAAGCACATTGAACTTTCTCTCCATTTAGATAACAAGTTGCTTTCCTATCCCTCTGACCAAAATGAATGACCTCAAACTTATCCACATTAAACTACATCTGCCAAATTTTGGCCCATTCACCAAACCTATCCTTTTGTAAATCTCTAATTTCTTTATTGTAACTAACTGCCCCGCCTATTTTATCTGAAAATTTGGCTGTAGTGCTTTCTCTCCCTGCATCAGAGTCATTAGCTTAGATTCTGTACAGTATGGAAACAGGCCCTTCGGCCCAAAAAGTCCACACCAACCCTCCAAAGAGTAACCCACTCAGACCTGTATTTACCCTGCACCTAACTCTATGGGCAAATTTAGCACAGCCAATTCACATAACCTGCACATCTTTGGACTGTGGGAGGAAACCGGAGCATCCAGAGGAAATCCACACAGACATGGGGAGAATGTGCAAACTGCACACAGACAGTCACCCGAGGCTGGAATCGAACCTAGATCCCTGGTGCTGTGAGGCAGCAATGGTAAGTAAAGATTATAAAAACCTGTGGCACGTGGACCCATTCCTGTGGCATCCCACAAGTTACATCTTGGCACCTAGAAAAAAGCTGATTTATTTCAACTCTCTGCTTTCTGGTTGGTTAGCTAATCCTCTATCCAAAGTAACCAATTTCTCCTAACCCTATGTGATCTTACCTGGCATGCTGATCTTTGTGCCACCTTCTCAAATGCTTTCTACATCTACAGGATTCCCAGTTATCCATATTGCTTGTTACATCTTCAAAGAACTCCAGTAAATTAATCAACTACTAAAATCTTAAAGAACTGCGGATGCTGTAAATCAGAAACAAAAACAGAAGTGTTGGCAAAGCTCAGCAGGTCTAGCAGCATCTATGAAGAGAAATCAAAGTTAGTGTTTCAGGTCCGCTGACCCTTCCTCAGAACTATTTGTTTAAAGGCCAAGTGTATGGCACTGAGTTCCAAATACAATTTAATTGTTCTGCCATTAGACTGTAAGCCTTGTTCTTGCAGCACAGTTAAAATGTAAATGGAAAGAAGAACTGGCACAATATTTAATAAGATAATATATGATTTAACCACCAATCATTAACTGTTCCAACAAAGGCATCATCCCATAAACACACCCTTGGCAAGGCAATTTAACAAAACAGTTTTAATCTTTAGCCCCGCAGACTGAAATCCTGAAAGAAACTATCTGCCCCCTTTGATTTTTCAGATGAAACCTCACTGTCTAAGACTCTCAAAGCAGAGAACTCAAACTTCTGGCTTCAGCACCCAACAGAAAACCTTCAACTGACTGAAAGGAGAACTAAAATCCTTCCTGGACTTATGTGAGCCCTGACCCGGCCCCCACTCATTATTCTTTTGTCTCATTTTTACAAAAACCTGAAGTGATTTACTCTGTTTGTCTGGAACAGACACCTCTACACCATGGAGACCACAACCCTCTGCAAGAGAAACAGGACAGAACACAACTCTTTTAAAAGCACAGTACCATCACACATCCCCACCACCCCCTTTTAAAAAACACTTATCAATATACAAAGATGGCTTCATTTTCTAAGCCATTAGTATCATGCTATTAGTACTCTACATTATATATACATATATTATACAAAACTCTAAACATAAAAGCATTCAATAACACTGCCCATTTCCGACCATTTCTTCCATCACTGAACATCTTCATCTTCCTTCATCAAATTAGTGACAATGCATCATCAATTACATTTTCTCAGCCTGCCACTTGTATAATTTTCAAATTGAATGGCTGTAACAATAAACTTCATCTAAATAGTCTGGCATTTTTTATCCTTAAATTTTTCCAAAGATGTTCAGGGGTTATGATCAGTATACACAATCATCTCAGATACATTACTCACAATATAAATGTTGAAATGTTTCTATGCCAACACCAAACTCAAGGTTTCTTTCTCAGTGGTGGGATATTTCTTCTGAAGAACATTCAACTTTCTGGAAAAGTATCCAATATGTCTCTCTATACTCGTCTTCCTGTAAGGTACAGCAGCGACGTCCATATCACTCATATCACCTTGAACAGCTTTGCATAATTGGGTGTTGCCAATATCAGGATGGTGGTCAATACAGCTTTCAGGCAGTCAAATGAATTCTGACACTCATCCGTCCATTGAAACTTTTCACACTTCTTCAACAACTCAGCCTTTGGAGCAACCATGCTTCTAAAATTGGGTTCACATTTTCGGTAAAACCAATCAGGGCCAGGAATTGTAGTATTTCTGTCTTTGCCAGTGGTATGGGAAACTCCCTAATAAACAACCCTTGAGGCCATGTGTCCGTGTCCAATGGTATAGCATTGGAATGTTTCTTGGGTTTTTGTGAGCTCAATCTTAACCAAGGTTATCACAAAACCTGCCTCCTGAAGTCAATCAAACAATTCTGCTAGATGCTCCAAATGTTCCTTCCATGTGTGACTAAAAATCACCAGATTGTCTGTGTACACCATGCAATTGGGCAATTGTGAAATGACCTTATCGATTTGAAATGTGGCTGGTGCATTCTTCACACCAAATGCATGACTTTAAACTGGAACAGTCCACTCAATGTCATGAAAGCTAAAATTTCCTTCACCCCTACAGATAAAGACATTTGTCAGTGCCCTCTGAGTAAGTCCAGCATAGAAATGTAAATTGCTTGTCCCACTTTCTCAATACAGTCTTCCAATCATGGAATAGGGTACAAGTTGGATTTCAAATTAAACATTGACTTTCTGATAGGCCCCACACAATCGTTTGGTGCCATCTGGTTTTGATAACATCACCATGGACAAGTTCCATTCACTGCAACACACTTCAATTATGTCATCTTTAAGCATACTTTCAACCTTTTTTTAGAATCTCTACCAATTTTAGAGGTTTAAGCCTATAGGGATGTTGCTTAATTGGAACAGCATTTCCTATATCTATCTCATGCATAATCTGTTTAGTACTTCCCACCTTATTCCCACTTATATCTTCATGTGATTGTAATAACTCTTTCCACTGGAAGGTAGCTGAATGATTTATTCCAAATTCTGAAACATCCTAATTGTCATAAGTTCAAAACCATTTGGATTTGGTTCTTCACTCTGAGTTGTAACAAATAACACATTCACCTTTTGCTTTCATTCCTTATCAAAATACCATTTAAATATATTCACATGGCACACTCTGTGAGTTTTCCTTCTATCCGGCATTCTTATCAAATAACTCACCTCACCCAATTTCCTTTCGATTTGATAAGGCCCACTAAATCTTCCCCTGAAGGTACACCTTTCACTGGGAGTAATACTAATACTTTATCTCCACTATGAATTTTGAACTCTTCTCTGCTTCCTCTTTCATTGCGTGCTGTGATACTGTTAAATGCTATCTAGCCAATTCACCCGCTGTATTTTGTCTCTCCCTACATTTGATACATAGTCCAAACATGTGGTCTCTGAACTCTGACTCACCCATTTTTTCATAATTAATTTGTGTCGTCCTCTCAACTCATGCCCAGAGACTAATTCAAATTGACTAAATTTTGTTGATTCATTAGGTGCATCCCTATTTGCAAAATGTACAAATGGAATTCCTTGAACCCAATCCTTTAGATAGTCTTTATTCTAGCCCCTCAACATAGTATTTAAAGTTTGTTGCCATTATTCTAATACTTCCTGTGATTCTGGATGGCAAGCAGTTGATTTAAATTGTTTTAAAGCTATCCATATTTCCTTGAATAATTTCAATGCAAAATTTGATCCTCGATCCATTGTATCTCTGTGGGTAGTCTGTATCTGTTTAAAAAAATTGAGAGACTCTTCTCCAATTCTATTAGTTGCAATATTGCATAATGGAATGGCCTCTAGAAATCTAGTAAATGCATGATCAACTAATATTGATTCCCACTTTTTGTTTTAGGTAGGGATCCCATACAATCAACTAAGGCTCTTGGAAAAGGTTCCTCAAATGCTGGAATCTGTTGGTTTTATCACAGTCTGAGGTTTTCCAACTATGTGACATTTATGATAAGATAAGGCCAATAAAAATGTTTTTGTATTTTGGCTTGAGTTTCTCTTATTCACAAATGACCTCCTACTGGTAACTCGTGCTACCCTCAACACCTCCTTTCTGCAACCTACCAGTATTACAACTTGATGAACCTCTGCCCATTTTTCATTTGCCTGAACATGTAATGGTTCTCCATTTTCTCATCAAGACTTCATTTTTTAGATAGTGACTTTCTGGGGTTCACTTCGACACTCCCTCTGCATAGGCTTTTTGATAGAAACTGCTTTATCTTTCCATCTTTCTATTGTTTTTTTTCTAAAAACATCCAATTTGGCCTTCACCTGTTCTTGTTTCTTTCTCAACCATTTGGTCAAATATAGTTTCTGATAATATGGACTTCAATAAGGTGTTCAACAAGGTTCCCCATGGGAGACTGGTTAGCAAGGTTGGAGTTCATGGAATACAGGGAGAACTGGCTCAAAGGCAAGGACTGATTAGGGATAGTCAACATAGCTTTGTTCATGGGAAATCATGTCTCACAAACTTGATTGAGTTTTTTGAGGAAGTAACAAAGAAGAATGATGAGGGCAGAGCGGTAGATGTGATCTATATGGACTTCGGTAAGGTGTTTGACAAGGTAACCTATGGGAGACTGATTAGCTAGGTTAGCTCTCACGGAATACAGGGAAAACTAGCCATTTGGATACAGAACTGGCTCAAAGGTAGAAGACAGAGGGTGGTGGTGTAGGGTTGTTTTTCAGACTGGAGGCCTGTGACCAGTGGAGTGCCACAAGGATTGGTGCTGGGTCACTACTTTTCGTCATTTACCTAAATGGTTTGGATGGGAGCATAAGTACAGTTAGTAAGTTTGCAGATGACACCAAAATTGGAGGTGTAGTGGACAGTGAAGGGGGTTACCTCAGATTACAACAGGATTTTGATCAGGTGGGCCAATTGGCTGAGAAGTGGCAGATAGAGCTTAATTTAAATAAATTTGAGGTGCTGCATTTTGGGAGACCAAATCTTAGCAGGACATATACACTTAATGGTAAGATCTGAGGAAGTGTTGCTGAACAAAGTCACCTTGGAGTGCAGGTTCATAGCTCCTTGAAAGTGGAGTTGTAGGTAAATAGGATAGTGAAGAAGGCGTTTGGTATGCTTTCCTTTATTGGTCAGAGTAATGAGTACAGGTGTTGGGAGGTCATGTTGCGGCTGTACAGGACATTGATTAGGCCACTGTTGGAATATTGTGTGCAATACTGGTCTCCTTCCTATTGGAATGATGTTGTGAAACTTGAAAGGGTTCAGAAAAGATTTACAAGGATGTTGCCAGGGGTGGAGGATTTGAGCTATGGGGAGAGATTGAATAGGCTGGGGCTGTTTTCCCTGGAGCGTTGGAGGCTGAGGGGAGACCTTATAAAATCATGAGGGCATGGATAGGATAAATAGACAAAGTCTTTTCCCTGGGGTGGGGGAGTCCAGAGCTAGAAGGCATAGGTTTAGGGTGAGAGGGGAAAGATATAAAAGAGACCTAAGGGGCAACCTTTTCACGCAGAGGGTGGTATGTGCATGGAATGAGCTGCCAGAGGACCTGGTGGAGGCTAGTACAATTGTAACATTTAAGAGGCATTTGGATGGGTATATGAATAGGAGGGATATGGGCTGGGTGCTGGCAGGTGGGACTAGATTGGGTTGGGATATCTGGTCGGCATGGACAAGTTGGACTGAAGGATATGTTTCCGTGCTGTACATCTCTATGACTCTATGACTCTAATTGATCCACAACTCCCGTATCTTTACTCTTTGATTCCTCCTTCTGCTTCAACCTGTAGCTTTGTGACTCATATTACCACACAGTCAGGAAAAATCCCAGGACGTACTTCCTGGAACACCTCAGTTGTCTGATTTTCAATCACAGTAGGCACCACTTCCACCTATGACCTAACTATATCATTATCAAGGATAAATTGTACTCCCAGAACAGAGAACTTCTCTATTATTCCTACTGCCAGTTCCCCACTTTTCACCAGACTCTCCAACTTATATAAAGAACACTACTCTTGTCACCATGAATTCAATAATCTTTCTAAATTACATATCTGCCCATCTCTCACTTGTTCCTATATCTCTTAAAATATTTCTTAGTATTTTGTAAAATGTTTACATATGCTTTCTTACATGAGTAAACCTTACTTACGCAAATGAATTATTTAAAGAGATCTTGGGGAGTGTTGTAGAACAGAGATCTCAGGGTTGACATGCATAATTCTTTAAAGTTTGCATCACATATAGACAGGGTGGTTAAGGAGGCATTTAACATGCTTGTCTTCATTGCTCAGACCATTGAATATAGGAGTTGGGACTTAATGTTGAGGATGTATAGGAAATTGGTGAGGGCTTTTCTGCAATAGGTTTTGGGGTTCAGATCGCCCTGTTATAGACAGGATATTATAAAGCTGAAGAGGTTCAAAAGAGATTTACCAGGATGTTGCTGGGAATGGATGGTTTGAGTTATAAAGAAGATTGGAAAGGCTGGGACTTATTTCGCTGGAGCATAGGAGGTTGAGATGTGACCTTCTAGAGGTTTATAAACTAATGAGGAGTATAGATACGATGAATAGCAGGTGTCTTTTCCCTGCAGTGGGGGATTTCAAGATAGGGGCATATTTAGTAGGTCTGAGTAGAATGATCTAAAAAGACATGAGAGGCAATTTTTCACACAGATAGTATTTTGGGTGTGGAATGAACTTCCATGCGAAGTGGTGGATGTGGCTACAATAACAAATTTTAAAGGTATTTAGGTAAGTATATGAATAGGACATATTTGGAGGGATCGGGGTCAAGCACAGGCAGGTGGGACCAGTTTAGTTTGGCATTATGGTCAGCATGGACTGGTTGGGTCGAAGGGTCTCTTTCCATACTCTATGACCCAATGACTCTATCTGGTACTTGCTTATTAATCAACCCTAACCAGGCTGTAGGTTCTTTACTGTTCCTTTGCTTCACCTATTCTTTCCTTTACGACTTTAACAGACTCCACTTGCTCTTATTTTCTCACATTAGTCTTCCCAGTGCTTTTTCAAACCACCATCACTGCGACTTGATGTGTCCTACTTTATTACAGTGAGAACACCTGAGGTTTTTTACTAATCTTCCTTCCTCATGGGTTTCTTTTGAAACCTGTGGCAAACTCTTTACTGCCTTCAGTGAGATCCCCTTTTCCCTTACCACCCGAAGGTTTCTCATTTCCTCAATTTCTAACATTCAAAAATTGAAGTTGATGTCAACAGACGATAGACAATAGGTGTAAGTGAGGACTGCAGATGCTGGAGATCAGAGCTGAAAATGTGTTGCTGGAAAAGCGCAGCAGGTCAGGCAGCATCCAAGGAGCAGGAGAAACGAGGTTTTGGGCATGAGCCCTTCTTCAGGAATGAGGAGAGTGTGCCAAGCAGGCTAAGATAAAAGATAGGGAGGAGGGACTTCCCGCTCCTCTGCCCTTGAGCCCTGCCCCTCCAATCGCCACCAGGACTCCACCGCATCTCCGCCACTTCCCGCTCCTCCGCCCTTGAGCCCCGTCCCTCCAATCGCCACCAGGACAGAACCCCACTGGTCCTCACCTACCACCCCACCAACCTGCATATACATCATACCATCCATCGTCATTTCCGCCATCTCCAAACGGACCCCACCACCAGGGATATATTTCCCTCCCCTCCCCTATCCGAAAAGACCACATCCTCTGTGACTCCCTTGTCAGGTCCACACCCCCCACCAACCCAACCTCCACTCCCGGCACCTTCCCCTGCAACCGCAAGAAATGCAAAAATTGCGCCCACACCTCCCCCCTTACTTCCCTCCAAGGCCCCAAGGGATCCTTCCATATCCGCCACAAATTCACCTGCACCTCCACACACATCATTTACTGCATCCGCTGCACTCGATGTGGCCTCCTCTATATTGGGGAGACAGGCCGCCTACTTGCGGAACGTTTCAGAGAACACCTCTAGGACACCCGGACCAACCAAACCAACCACCCCGTGGCTCAACACTTCAAATCCCCCTCCCACTCCACCAAGGACATGCAGGTCCTTGGACTCCTCCATCGCCAGACCATAGCAACACGACGGCTGGAGGAAGATCGCCTCATCTTCTGCCTAGGAACCCTCCAACCACAAGGGATGAACTCAGATTTCTTCAGTTTCCTCATTTCGCCTCCCCCCACCTTGTCTCAGTACCATCCCTCGAACTCAGCACCACCTTCCTAACCTGCAATCTTCTTCCTGACCTCTCCGCCCCCACCCCCACTCCGGCCTATCACCCTCACCTTAACCTCCTTCCACCTATCACATTTCCAATGCCCCACCCCCAAGTCCCTCCTCCCTACCTTTTATCTTAGCCTGCTTGGCACACTGTCCTCATTCCTGAAGAAGGGCTCATGCCCGAAATGTCGATTCTCCTGCTCCTTGGATGCTGCCTGACCTGCTGCGCTTTTCCATAGACAATAGGTGCAGGAATAGGCCATTCTGCCCTTCAAACCTGCACCACCATTCATTATGATCATGGCTGATCATCCTCAATCAGTATCCTGTTCCTGCCTTATCTCCATAACCCTTGATTCCACTATCCTTGAGAGCTCTATCCAACTCTTTCTTCAACGAATCCAGAGACTGGGCCTCCACTGCCCTCTGGGGCAGAGCATTCAACACAGCCACCACTCTCTGAGTGAAGAAGTTTCTCCTCATCTCTGTCCTAAATGGTCTACCCCTTATTTTTAAGCTGTGTCCTCTGGTTCGGGACTCACCCATCAGCGGAAACATGTTTCCTGCCTCTAGAGTGTCCAATCCTTTAATTATCTTATACGTCTCAATCAGATCCCCTCTCAGTCTTCTAAACTCAAGGGTATACAAGCCCAGTCGCTCCAGTCTATCAGTGTAAGGTAGTCCCGCCATTCCAGGAATTGACCTTGTGAACCTACACTGCACTCCCTCAATAGCCAGAATGTCTTTCCTCAAATTTGGAGGTCAGAACTGCACACAATATTCCAGGTGCGGTCTCACCAGGGCCCTACACAGTTGCAGAAGAACCTCTTTGCTTCTATACTCAATCCCTCTTGTTATGAAGGCCAGCATGCTATTAGCTTTCTTCACCACCTGCTGTACCTGCATGCTTACCTTCATTGACTGGTGTACAAGAACACCCAGATCTCTTTGTACTGCCCCTTTACCTAACTTGACTCCATTTAGGTAGTAATTTGCCTTGCTGTCCTTGCCACCAAAGTGGATAACCATACATTTATCCACATTAAACTGCATCTGCCATGCATCTGTCCACTCACCTAACCTGTCCAGGTCACCCTGTAATCTCCTAACGTCCTCCTCACATTTCACCCTGCCTCCTAGCTTTGTATCATCAGCAAATTTGCTAATGTTACAATTAATACCATCTTCTATATCATTAATGTATATTGTAAAAAGCTGCGGTCCCAGCACTGTTCCCTGTGGTCTGCCATTCCGAAAGGGAGCCGTTTATCACTACTCTTTGTTTCCTGTCAGCCAACCAACTTTCAATCCAAGTTAGTACTTTGCCCCCAATACCATGTGCCCTAATTTTGCTCACTAACCTCCTATGTGGGACTTTATCAAAGGCTTTCTGAAAGTCCAGGTACACTACATCCAATGGATCTACCTTGTCCATCTTCAGAGTTACATCCTCAAAAAATTCCAGAAGATTAGTCAAGCATGATTTCCCCTTCATAAATCCATGCTGACTCTGACCTATCCTGTTACTGCTATCCAGATGTGTCGTAATTTTATCCTTTATAATTGACTCCAGCATCTTTCCCACCACTGAGGTCAGACTAACTGGTCTATAATTGCCTGCTTTCTCTCTCCCACCTTTCTTAAAAAGTGGTGCAACATTAACCATCCTTCAATCCGTAGGAACTGATCCTGAATCTATCGAACTCTGGAAAATAATCACCAATGCATCCACGATTTCTCGAGCCACCTCCTTCAGTACCCTGGGATGTAGACTGTCAGGCCCCGGGGACTTATCAACCTTCAGACCTAACAGTCTCTCCAACACCAATTCCTGGCAAATATAAATTCCCTTCAGTTCAGGTCCTTCAGCCCCTGTTACCTCTAGGAGATTGCTTGTGTCTTCCCCAGTGAACACAGATCTGAAGTACCAATTCAATTCTTCTGCCATTTCTTTGTTCCCCGTAATATATTCCCGTTTCTGTCTTCAAGGACCCAATTTTAGTCTTAACCATTTTTTTGCCTTTCACATACCTAAAAAAGCTTTTACTATCCTCCTTTATATTTTTGGTCATTTTTTCTCTGCGTATTTCCTTCTTTGTAATCCTCTGTTGTTCTTTAAAAGCTTCCCAGTCCTCCATTTTCCCACTCATCTTTGCTATGTTATACTTTTTCTCTTTTGACTTTATATGTTTCTTAACTTCCCTCGTCAGCCACGGCCACCCCTGCCTCCTCCTAGGATCTTTCTTCCTTTTTGGAATGAACTGATCCTGCATCTTCTGCATTATACCCAGAAATATCCGCCATTGTTCCTCCACTGTCATCCCTGCTAAGGTATTGCACCATTGAACTTTGGGCAGCTCCTCCCTCATAGCTCCATATTTCCCTTTATTCAACTGAAATATTGTCACTACCGATTGTACCCTCTCCCTTTCAAATTGCAGATTGAAGCTTATTGTATTATGGTCACTACCTCCTAATGGCTCCTTCACTTCGAGGTCCCTGATCAACTCTGGTGATAAGCCAAACTTTGATTATAAACCAACTCCTAATCAGTTGCCAATTCTACTGCTAACCTTGCAGTTTTAATTCTCTACTCTTCAACATGAGTTATCTCTACTTCAGGCAGTGAATTTTTGAACCACTCCAAGATAACAGGCCCTCTAAGACCATCATAGGACTATTTTCAATGTACATATTCACCTATCAAAATTACTCTGTTTTGATCTTTTCACATATCATGTACATTTAACCAAGTTCTCTCCTTTGCTTCCTAAAATGTTGTCTGTAGGCTTCTGGCACTAATTCGTATGGACTTTTTTTTTCATTTCATGATACTTCCCAGGGACCCCGTCTGATAGTGATGTAAACACCTGACCAGCTCTACCTACCAAATTTGTTTGGATCAACAATTACCACATAGTCACTGGCTGTTTCATTGCCACAGAAGGCTGTGGAGGCCAGGTCATTGAGTCTATTTAAAACAGAAATAGATTCTTGAGTATCAAGGGGATCAAGGGTTATGGGGAGAAAGCAGGAGAACGGGGTTGAGAAACTTATCAGTCATGATCAAATGGCGGAGCAGGCTTGATGGGCTGAATGGCCTAATTTCTGCTGCTATGTCTTATGGAAATGGAAAAGATTTCTATATCCTTCCCGTTGAACCTTAACAATGTTTGAACATATTTAAACAGATACCCACCAGGCCTTTGGCTACAATGGGTTCACTGTTCATCACTGTCCTCATCACTGCTCCCACCGTTTAACTTTACCTCTGCCATTGTAAGTCGACTTTTTTGGTAAGTATATGGATAGGAAAGCTTTGGAGGGATGTGGCCAGGAGCAGGTAGGTGGGATTAGTTTAGTTTGGGATTATTTTCGGCATGAACTGGTTAGACTGAAGGGTCGCCTCCAGTCTGTTTCCGTGCTGTATGACTCTGTGACTCTATGGCTTTCACTTTTCAATGCCAACTTCTGAAATCAAAATTTCTCTCTTTATCCCTTTCTTCTGATCGGGCTATTCTTTCCTTTTCTTTTCCTTCCGCTTTCAATCAGAACTCAAATTGTTTCATTTTGTTTTCATAGTAATTCTTTTGTTCTTTGTTCTGCTGCAATTTGCCTTCTCTTTTATCCATTGCCATTGCCTCTGATTCAATCTGCTCCATTTGCAATTGAATGTTAGTCATTACCAATAATCCTGATTGCATTCGAGGCAATTGTAAATGCTGAAATGTTGCTACAATGATCTCCCCTTTCTGCACAGACACAGGCAGTTCCAACTTTAGTTTGCCTGTCTCTTCAGAAAGCTTTGCCTCACCCAAGTGACTTTTTGCAGCCACAGGAAACTCTTAATGATTGATAGAACCTTTATTACACAAACCACACTCTATTTAAACCAATCAGATGCAACACCCAAAGTCCAATAATCCTAAACCCAACATAGAATCAGAGATTTTGATTGCACACAAACCCCCAATTTTGTTATGGACCAGACCAGATCACCCCACCACCCCACCAAAATGTAGTAAAGAGAAAGCCTCGGCACTAACTTTCATATTATTTAAAGGCACGGATAAGGCACTGTGTTCCAGATGTAATTTGATTGGTTCACCGCTAGGCTTGAAGCACACACACTTTATTCCGACAACACAGTTAAATACAAAAAAAACCTGACATAACTTTAACTTTATTTAAATACTTAACAAGATAATATATCATTAACTGTTCCAATGTTGGTACATCCCATAAACGCACCCTTGCCAAGGCAATTTAACAAAACAGTTTTATTCTCAGGCATTATCTTTCTCTAGTCCAGCAGACTGAAATCCTGAAAGAAACCATCTGCCCCTTTTGATTTTTAAGATGAAGTCTCACTGTCTAAGACTCTCACAGCAGAAAACTCAAGCTTTTGGTTTCAGCAGCCAGCGAAAACCTTTAAGTAACTAAAAGTAAAACTAAAAACCTTCTTGGGCTTGTGTGAACCCTGGCCCTGCGCACTCATGATTCTTTTGTCTCATTTTTTTTTAAAAAAAGCAAAACAATTTATTCTGCTTGCCTGGAGAAGGCATCTTGGTATCAGGGTGACTACAACACTCTGCAAGAGGAACAGAACAGAGCACATCTCTTTTAAAGGCAAAGTGTCACCCCATTATGCTGTGCCCCACTGTGTGACTAGTGTTTGAGGACTCCCACCAGGGACTTCTTTCCCTTGCTATTTCTTACAGACAGATTCTTCAGTGCTTGATCTCCAGTGCTGATTTCTCACTACATTTCTCATAATTTCTTACTGTAGTACTGATCTTTTCCTTTATTAAAAAGGCTACACCACCTCTTTTTTTTTTTGGAAACATCTCTCTGAAGCACTGAGTACTCTTAGACCTTCAATTCCCAAACCTATCTCCCTGCAACCACGTCTTAGTAATTGCCACCAAACCATAACCATTTGCCTGTATTTGTGCTGTTAACTCATTAATATAATCTGGACAAATGTGAGGTGATACATTTTAGAAGGTCTATTGCAGGAGAGACGTATACAGTAAATGGAAGAACTCTTTGAAGCATTAACACACAGAGGGATTTAGGCATATAGGTCCACAGTTCTCTGAAAATAGCAACCCAATTGAATAAGGATGGTCAAGAAAGTGTGTGGCACGTTTGTCTTCATCGGTCAGAACTCAAGAATATAAAAATTGGCAAGTCATTTTGCAGTTTACAGAGAGTTAGTTGGGCTGCATTTGGAATATTGTGTCCAGTCCTGGTTAGCAGACTGCCAGAAGAATGTGGAAACATCAGAAAGGGTATAGAGAATGTTTTCCAGAGTGTTGCCTGGTTTGGAGGGTTTTAGCTATCAGGAGAGATTGGACAAACCTTCAGGGGTGACCTGAAAGAAGTTCACAAAATTATGAGAGGCGCAGAGTCTTCTTCCCAGGGTAGAAATATCAGTTACTAGGGGGACATAGGTTTAAGGGTTTAAGAGGAGAGTTGAAAGGAGGTGTGAGAGGTAGATGTTTTGCACAGAAGGCAGTAAATGCCTGGAATGTGCAGCCAGAGGAGGTGATAAGGGCTATAATAGCAATGTTGAAGAGACATCTAGATGGATGAATAGGGGATATGTGTTGCTTAGGGGCAAAAAAGTTTTTAGTTTCTGTATAGTGCTGCTTTTTGTCTTTGTCTTTATAATTTAATGCTTTGTCTTCCTCTATTCTTGAAAGGGGTCTGGGTGGGGGGGTCACATTCACAGTTTTCCAATCTGCTGGAACTCCCCTGGAATGCAGTGTACTCTGGAATGCTTTGACCAAAGACTCTACTGTCCCTGCAGCCACTTCTTTTAATACCCTTGGATGTGGGCCATTGGGTCCTGGTGATCTGTCTGCCTCAGGTCCCATCTGTTTGTCAAATACTGTACTTCGGCCCTCGTGGTAAAGACGGTTAGAACACATTTTCTCCGATTGGCATCTTTTTCATCTGATATCTTTGGGATATTTAAAGTGTTCTCCAATGTGAAGACCAATGTGAAATATTGTTTTATCTGAGGTTTCCCTGTTCCATGTTAATAATTATCCAAAGGCATCCTCCAAGAATCCCACACTCACTTTTGCTACTCTCTTCCTTTCTGTAGGTCAGTAGAAAGTCTTGCTGTTTGTTTTATCATTCTTGAAAATTTACTTTCGTAATCAATTTTCTGCACCTTTCTTCCTTTAACTCTTTTTACTGTTGGTTTTCTATCTCTGTCCCATCCTGTCCCATTCTGGATATCATTATCCAATGCAACATTGCAGTCCACAATGTTGAAGAAGCAAAGATAAGAAGGCACAGTCCTTACACCTAATAGCTACCCTATAACGCTCCCATATCTTATTGCTTTTCAAGTTCTCCCTGTCTCTAATTAGCTCAAAGCTCCCTTTATGGCCCAGGAGTAATAGGACATTGTTCCAACACCATCATCCACCTCCACCACCCCCCAACCTATACTACAGCTCTCTGCTACTCCAGTACTGGTGTCAGTAACCCTGGAACTAAATCCCATTCCACCCACACCAATCTTTGGGTCATGCAGGTAACGTCTTGACACTATTTACCCTATGCCAGTTTGTCCATGGCTCAGATAGTAATCTAGATATTATCACTTTAGAAGTTCTGCCTTTTAATTTAACTCCTAACTGATAACATCCTTTCTAGTCTGATTAATGTTGCTAGTGCCAATGCGGATGATGACAGCTTGATCCCTCCTCATGTTCTTCTCCACCCCTAAACAGCATAGCTTTTTGGACTCACACCAATGGCTCTAGAGAACAGCATCTATCCCTCTAATTATACAGTTCTCTACCATTACTATATTTCTGTTTCCTCCTAGTGCTTGAATGGCTCACTGCACCAAGCACTATGGTCAATTCACCCAGTTTGCTAGAACCTCATTATTGTTGGATAATTGCAGGGGATGAGGCTTCTCAATTGCACCTCACTGGATCCTCATACCTGCCTTATCTGCTCTTACCTAACTGTCCCTGATCACAGATCGGATTTGAATTACCTTGTCTGAGGGATATGAACTCTCTCTGGACCAAAGTATCCAGGTAACCTTTCCCTACCCTGATGTGGTGCATTGTCTGCAGCCCAGACTCCAGTTCCTCAACTTGAGCTGCAAACACTTACCACAGATGTGTTCCCCTTGGATCACATTGGTGTTCAGCAATTTCCACATGCTGCAGCAGCAACATATCTTCTGTCCTGCCAACAATATCTTATTTGATTTCATTCAGAAATTAAAAGCTTTCAATTTTCTGCTCTTTACATTTTATTGGAATCACAGCATCAATGTCATAATTAACCAGATTTGTTTTTAAGGAAAACTAAAAATAACAATGAAGATCTTACTTTTATTTTAAGACCAGATATGTTCATGACTCCAGGGCGAAAGTGAGAACTTCAGATGCTGGAGATCAGAGTCAAGATTAGAGTGATGCTGGAAAAGTACTGGAACATCCGAGGATCGGGAAAATCGACATTTCAGGCACCATTCTTGATGAAGGGCGTATGCCTGAAATGTTGATTTTCCTGCTCCTTGGATGCTGCCTGACCTGCTGTGCTTTTCCAGCACCACTCTAATCTTGACCATGTTCATGAGTCTAGGTCACCATTGCTTCTTACCTGGAATTGCACATGCTGTGGTTTGTGACTGGTTTATTAAAGGTTGGCCTCTCGATCCACACTTTGTATCCACTCCCACTTATCTCTTACTCTGGAAAGTTTACTTCTTGCAATAAACCTTAGTGAAATTGCCTCTGGCTCCCTTTGCACCTAATTTCTACCTGAACTAAATTTCCATACTTCATTCACTTGTCCTTTCTCTCGCTGTGCTGAAGTCTCATTCACACTGAATGTGCTCCTTACCTCTTCCTTCAGTGCTGGGTATTCCTTTATGTGGCTGTGACTGCACTGACTGGGGTCAAGTTCTGGTGTGGTGACATCCTCTACTTGTCATGGGTGAAAAAGACATTTTGCCTCTGCACTACCCTGTCTACCAGGACGTCCATGTTCCTGTCCACAGGGAATGGGTCAGTAATTTTTCCTTGTCTGCCATATCTGGGCAAATATTAGGTACAGTGCAGGGCATTGACAGTATTTGCTATGTGTCTGACAGCATTTTAACAATTCCAGAGATGTAGAGGAAAGGATAGCAAAGATGATTCTGGCAAGGAGCGAGAGGAACATGGTAGTTGTTATAGGGAACCTTAACTTTCTAAATATTGACTGGAAATATACTGTAAAAGTACTTTAGATGGTTCAGCATTTGTGCAGGAGGATTTCCTGACACAGTATGTAGACAAGCCAACAAGGAGTGAGGCCACATTGGATTTGGTACTGGGTAATAAACCTGGCCAGGTGTTAGATTTGGAGGTAGGTGAGCACTTTGGTGATAGTGACCACATTAGGTTATGTTTACTTTGGCGATGGGTAGGGATAGGTATGTACCACAGGGCAAGAGTTACAGCTGGGGGGAAAGGCAATTATGATGCGATTAGGCAAGATTTAGGATGCACAGGATGGGTAAGGAAACTGCTAGGGGTGGGCACAATTGAAATATGGATCCTTGATAAATATGTACCTGTCAGGCAGGGAGGAAGTGGTTGAGCAAGAGAGCCATGGTTTACTAAGGAAGTTGAATCTCTTGTCAAGAAGAAGAAGAAGGCTTATGTTAGGATGAGACATGAAGGCTCAGTTAGAGTGTTCGAGAATTACAAGTTTGGCACGTAGGATCAAGGAAAACCCTGAAGCTTTCTATACGTTTACCAGGAATAAAAGATTGACTAGAGAAAGATTAGGGGCAATCAAGGACAGTAGTGGGAAGTTATGCATGGAGTCCGAGGAGATAGGAGAAGCACTAGATGAATATTTTTTGTCAGTATTCACACTGGAAAAAGGCAATGTTGTTGAGGAGATTACTGAGACACAGGCTACTAGACTAGATGGGATTGAGGTTCACAAGGAGGAGGTGTTAGCAAATCTGAAAAGTGTGAAAATAGATAAGTCCCCAGGGCTGGATGGGATTTATCCTAGAATTCTCTGGGATGCCAGGAATGAGATTGCAGAGCCTTTTGGCTTTGAACTTTATGTCATCATTGTCTACAGGAATTGTGCCAAAAGACTGGAGATAGCAAATGCTAATCCCTTGTCTAAGAAGGTGAGTACAGACAACCCTGATAATTATAGACCAGTGAACCTTACTTTGGTTGTAGGTAAAGTGTTGGAAAAGATTATAAGGGATAGGATTTATAATCATCTGGAAAGGAACAAGTTGATTAGGGATAATCAACATGGTCTTGTGAAGGGTAGGTCGTGCCTTACAAAACTTAATGAGTTCCTAGAGAAGGTGACCAAACAGGTGGATGAGGTAAAGTGGTTGATGTGGTGTATATGCATTTCAGTCAGGCATTTGATAAGGTTTTCCATGGTAGACTATTGCACATAATACAGATTGAGGGTGATTTAGCGGTTTGGATCAGAAATTGGCGAGCTGAAAGAAGACAGAGGGTGATGGTTGATGGGAAATATTCATGCTAGTGTTCAGTTAATAGTGGTGTACCGCAAGGATCTGTTTTGGGGCCACTGCTATTTGTCATTTTTATAAACGACCTGGGTGAGGGTGTAGAAGAATGGGTTCATAAATTTGCAGACGCTAGTGAGTTTGGTGAAGTTCTGGATAGTGCTGAAGGATGTTGCAGGTTACAGAGGGACATAGATAAGCTGCAGAGCTGGGCTGAGAAGTGGCAAATGGAGTTTAATGCGGAAAAGTGTGAGGTGATTCACTTTGGAAGGAGCAACAGGAGTACAGAGTTCTGGGCTAATGGTAAGATTCTTGGTAGTGTAGTCGAGCAGAGAGGTCTCAGTGTCTATGTAATAGATCCCTGATCCCTGAAAGTTGCTACCCAGATTGTTAGGGTTGTTAAGAAGGCATATGGTATGTTAGCTTTTATTGGTAGAGGAATTGAGTTTTGGGGCCATGAGGTCATGCTGCAGCTGTACAAAGCTCTGGTGCGGCCACATTTAGAGTATTGTGTACAGTTCGGGTCACCACATTATAGGAAGGATGTGAACACTTTGGAATGGTTTCAGAGGAGATTTACTAGGATGTTGCCTGGTATGGGGGGAACATCTTATGAGGAAAGGCTGAGGGATTTGAAGCTGTTTTTGTTAGAGAAAAGTAGATTGAGAGGTGACTTAATTGAGACATATAAGATAATCAAAGGATTAGATAGGGTAGACAGTGAGATCCTTTTTCCTTGGATGGTGATGGCTAGCATGAGGGGACATAGCTTTAAATTGAGGGATGATAGATAAAGGGCAGATGTCAGAGGTAGTTTCTTTACTCAGAGAGTAGTAGGGGTGTGGAATGCTCTGCCTGTAACAATAGCAGACTAGCCAACTTGAAGGGCTTTTAAATGGTCATTGGATAAACATATGGATGAAAATGGAATAGTGTAGGTTAGAGGGGCTTCAGATTGGTTTCACAGGTCGGTGCAACATCAAAGGCCGAAGGATCTGTACTGCGCTGTAACGTTCTATGGTCTGTGTTCTATGTCACCAGTGCCTGGGATGCTGGTGAGTTGTATTGGGAACAGTCATGGTAGACAGGGTTAGAATTGAGTGAGAAGGGAGTCTTGGGGGAGAGGTAGGTAGTTAATTGGACAGGTTTCATCAGAGACTTTTAGATAAGCACATGAGTATGCAAGGAATGGACGGATATGGACCAAAGGGAGGCAGAAGGGATTAGTTTAATTTGATATCACATTTGGCACAACATCATGGACCGAAGGGCCATTGCGGGGCTCTACAATTCTATGTTCTATATGGAGAGAGATCTCACTGGTCTTCATGTTGAGAATCCTTCCATGAAACTCAAATAAACTATCACTTAGCTCAAAAGAAGCACAAGATACAGCCCTTGAACTCACTGCTTGTAAATACACCGGACAGTTTCCAGCAGATTAATGCTGTTTCGAATAATATATAGATGTAAGTATATAATCTACTCTGTAAGTAATCTATTACCCCAACTGTACATATTCCTGGCATGTTTGATGGGAGCATGAAGGTGATATTTTATTACATATCTTACCCATTCTTTTTACATGCCCCAGGAGTGACTGATATTTACAGTGAAAGAGAAACTGTTGCCTCAAGAGTTACAGTCTGATGAAAATTACAGTGAAAGCAAAACTTGATGCAGCATCCAAGGAGCCCTAGAGAAAAAAAAGAGTTGATGGGAATCAAGGAAAATTCTCCACTGATTTGACTGAGACCCAGCACAAAGGAAGATGGCTGTGATTGTTGGAGGTCAGTAACTTAAGTCCATAGCAGTTCCTCAGGGTAGTGACCTTGGCCCAATCATCTTCAGTTACTTCACCATAAGGTCAAAAGTGCTAATGTTAGCTGATGATTGCACAATGTTCAGTGCTGTTTCTGAATCCTCAGATACTGAAGGGGTTTTTGCACATATACAGTATGACCTGGACAACATTCACTATCAGTCAATAACCACCTCCAACAAAGGAGAATCTAGCCATCTCCCTTGATGTTAAATGGCATTACCATCACTGAATTTAGCAGTAGCCAGAAACAGACCAGTCAGCATGAAAGCTATGAGTACAAATGCAGCCCAGAGGCTGGGGAATCTATGTCCAGCAACTCACCTGACTCAAAGACTGTCCACCATTTACAAGGAACAAGTCACAAGTGTAAAGGTACATTCAATGATGCTCAAGATGTTCAGGAATGGCAAAAATCCCACTTGATTGGCACCTAAACAGGAGGTGATGGCCTGGTAGTTTTAATGCTAGGCTATTAATCCAGAAACTCAGCTGGAGACTTGGGTTCGAATATGGCAGATGGTGGAATTTAAATTCAATAAAAAATGTCTGGAATTAAGATTCTACTGATAACTGTGAAACCATTGTTAATTGTCAGGAAAACTCATCTGGCTTACTCATGTCTTTCAGGGAAGGCAATCTGCTAGAGTTCTTTGATGAGTAGGTTAGACCAAGGACAGCTAATGGATGTTATTGACCTGGACTTCAAGAAGGGCTTTGACAAGGTGCCACACAGGAGGCTGATGAGTAAGATAAGGGCCCATGGGTGTTAGAGGCAAAGTGTTAGCACGGATAGAAGCTTGGCTGTTTGGCAGAAAGCAGAGAGGAGATAATAGGGTCCTTCTCAGGACAGCAACACAAGTGTGTTCAGTGTTGGGACCACAACTTTTCAGTTTATACATTAATGATGCAGATGAAGGAACTGAGGGCATTCTGGTTAGGTTTGCAGATGATACAAAGATAGGTAGAGGTAGAGGAATTGCGGAGGTGGGGAGGCTGCAGAAGGATTTGGACAGATTAGGAGAGTGGGCAAAGAAGTGGCAGATGAACCACGTGGGAAATTATGAGGTGATGCACTTTAGTACGAATAATAGAGAAATGGACAATTTTCTAAATGGGGAGAAATTTAAGAAGTCTGAAGTGCAAAGAAACAAGAGAGTTCTAGTCCCAGATTCTTTCAAGGAAAACTTGCACATTGAATCATTAGTTAGGAGAAATTGAGGACTGCAGATGCTGGAGATTGGAGTCAAAAAGTGTGGTGCTGGAAAAGCACAGCTGGTCAGCCGGCACCCGAGGAGCAGGAGAGTCAACGCTTTGAGTATTCCTGGTGAAGAGCTTATGTTCGAAATGCCGATTCTCCCGCTCCTCGGATTCTACCTGACTGACTGTGCATTTCCAGCACCACAATCTTTGACTCTGAGTCAGTAGTTAGGAAGGCAAATGCAATGTTGGCATTTATTTTGAGAGGACTTGTTTATAAAAGCAGGGATGTACTTCTGAGGCTCTAGGGCTCTGGTCAGACCACATTTAGAGTATTGTGCGCAGTTTTGGGCCCCATATATCAGGAAGGATGTACTGACCCTGGAGCATGTTCAGAGGAGGGTCATGAGAATGGTCCCACGAATGAAAAGCTTAACACATTGAGGAAAGTTTGAGGACTCTGGGATTATACTCGATGGAGTTCAGAAGGATGAGGGGGGACCTGATTGAAACTTACAGAATACTAAATAACACGAACAGAGTGGATGTTGGGAAGATGTTTCCATTGATAGGAAAGACTAGGACCTGAGGGCACAAACTTAGAAAAAAGGGAACACCTTTTAGAATGGAGATAAGGAGAAACTTCTTCAGCCAAACGTGGTGAATCTATGGAATTCATTACCATGGAAGGCTTTGGAGACCAGGTCATTGAATATATTTAAAACAGAGCTAGATAGGTTCTTGATTGTCAAGGGGATCAAGGGTTACGAGAAGAAAGTGGAAGAATAGGGTTGAGAAACATATTAGCCATGATTGAATGACAGAGCAGACTCGTTGGGCTAAATGGCTTAATTTTTGCTCCTTTGTTTTATGGTTTTATGAAATCTGCCATCTTCACCTAGTTTGGTCTACTTGTGACTCACTACTTATGGTTGACTCTCATCTGCCATCTGAAATAGACTAGCAAGCCACTTCGTTGTAACAATCGCTACAAAGTCTCCTCCCTAAAAGCATTGTGGGTCAACCCATAAGAAGTAGATTGCAGCAGTTCAAGAAGGCAGTTCAGCACCAGCTTCTCAAGGACATCTGGGGATGGGCTGCTGGCCCAGCCAGCAATGCCCACATTCCCCAAATTAATAAACAAAATCCATCACTTTTAACATAAGGTTCCTTCACCATTGAGCACAGTAGCAAGACTGTTTCCCATCTACAAGATGCACTGCAGGATTCACCAAGGTTATTCCAAACCCATTACCACTGCCATCTAGGAGGACCACCACCTGTTGATTCCTCTTCAAACCACTCACCATCCTGACTATGTATGTACATAAAGACAGTTTTATGAATAAAGGATATTTTTGAAATAGCAAAAGTCACTGGGTCAAAATCCTGGAGCTCCTTCATCGCGATGTCTAAGCGCCCTATGATCTGTATGTCCTTGTTTGCTGTGATCTGCCCGTACTGTTCGCAAAACAAAGATTTTCACTGTGTATTAGGTACATATAACCACAATAAATCAAATCAAATCATGATGTCTGTGCACCACAGAGACTACAGCAGTTTAGGAAGGCTATTTACCTAGCCCTCCATTACAAGGACAATTGGGGAAGAGGAATAAATGCTGGCCAGGCCAGAAATACTGATAGCCTGAGTATTTCACAATGTACAATGGTTTTTACGTTAGTTCCAGCAGTTAAATCACTGATACTTCCCAATTATCGTTCATATTGTGTATGAATCATTAAAATACATGACAGCTGCATAGGAAGTGAAGTAACTTCTCTTTTCTGAGTTACAAAGACAAGAAGCAGTGGGCAAGAAGGACTACAGTCTGAAGACTTAACAATGAATTCTCTCTATTTTTGGCTCTCTGCATTCATGTCAGTTTCAGTTCGGGGTCATAGTAAGTATTTGTAATATTTACTGTTCAAATTTATTCTTATTAATCTTGCAATTCCCTCCTTCTTGATGACCACATCTGCTGACAGTTCAAGTTTCCATAACCTGGGACTGTTTAGCACTATATTTGCTCTTTTTCGTTGCTGTTCCTCAACTGAGCAGCAACAGTTTGCTTGTGAAACAAATACAACTGACTGATGGGTAAAATGCAGGTGCAGAAAACAATAAGAAAGGTTGATGGAATGTCAGCTGTTGTCCCAAAAGGATTTAAGCACAGGAGTAGTGATGCGTTGCTTCAATAATATAGAAACCTGATAAGGCTATTCTTGGAATGCTGTGTACAGTGTATAAATTTGTTATCTCAGGAAGGATATTATTTCTAAAGAGGGAATGCAACAAAGGTTTAGCAGACTTGTTCACAGGATGGTGGGACTGTACCATGAAGATTGAATTGGGCAAACTGGGTCTGTACTCTCAAGAGTTTCAAAGAATGAGAGGTGATCTCAAAGGACCACAGAACTATACAGTACAGAAGAGGCCCTTTGGCCCATCAAGTCTCCAACAACAGAAACTACTCCAAATCTACACCAGTGCCACTTCCCTGCACTTGGCCCAGCGCTTTGAATGTTATGACATTTCAAATGATTATGCATGTATTTTTTAAAGGCTGTGAGGTTTCCTGCCTCAACAACAGGGCGACATGGTGGCTCAGCGGTTAGCAGTGCTGCTTCACAGCACCAGGGTCCTGCGTTTGATTTCACCCTTTGGCAGCGTTTGTGCGGAGTTTGCACATTCTTCATTGGTTTTGTCCGGTTGCCCCAGTTTTCTTTCAGAGTCCAAAGATGTGTACAAAGTTAAAAACCACACGACACCAGGTTATAGTCCAACAGGTTTAATTGGAAGCATACTAGCTTTCGGAGCGACGCTCCTTCATCAGGTGATTGTGGAGGGCTCGATCATAACACAGAATTTATAGCAAAAATTTGCAGTGTGATGTAACTGAAATTATACATTGAAGAATTGATTGTCTGTTAAGCCTTTCATCTGTTAGAATACAGTGATAGTTTCACTTCTTTCATGTGTAAATCACAAAACCCTTTTTTTTAAAGTTGCATTCTCGGGTTAGCTGTTAACAATGGTGATAGCTAGACAATATGTTGAAGGTGTTGGCCCCCTGTGTTCTCTGTCTATGACCTGATGTTTAGATTGATTCTAATCTAAAAAGTGAGATAACAGAGTTTTACATAAATTCATGCAGTTTTTGAGCTCAGAGTTCTACATGAATGTATGCAGTATCGACACAAAGATGTGTAGGTTACGTGGATTAGCCATAGGAAATGCAGGGATAGGGTAGGTAGGTGAGTGAGTTGATGTTTGGATGGGATGATCTTTGAAGGATTGGTGTGGATTTGAGGGGCTGAATGACCTGTTCTGCACTGTTGGGATACCTTCCTGGACAATGCATTCCAGATTATCACCACCCTCTGGGTGAAAATTGTTTCTTTAAACACCCCTCTGAATCTGCTGCCTTTCACCTTGAAATTATGCTCCTTTTTTACTGACCCTTCAACTAAGGGGAACAGTTACGTTCTATCCACATTGTCCATGCCCCTCATAATCTATCAGGTAACCCCTCCTCAGCCTACTCTGCTCTATAAACCAACCCGAGTTTGTCCAGTCTGTCTTCAGAGCTAAACTGCTCCATCCCAGGCAACATTCTGGTGAATCCCCTCAGCACCCTCTCCAATGCAATCACATCCTTCCTCCAGTGTAGTGAGAGTAATTGCACATGGTGCTCTCATTGAAACTTGCAAAATACTTACCAAAATACATGTAGGTGAGGTGTTTCTTTGGTTATGAATCTCTAGAAAATAGGAGCAGGAGTAGGCTATTTGGCCTTCTCCGCCATTCAATATGATCTTGGTTGGTCTTCTATCTCAATGCCATATTCTCACTTTCTCTCCAAACCCCTTGATAGCATTAATATCCAAAACTGTATCAATTTCTTTCATTGAACATTCTCAGCCTCCTCAACCTGCTGTGGTAGTGAATCTCACACGTTGGCCACTCTTTGAATGAAAAAATGTTTCCCCATTTCAATCCAAAATGGTTAACCCCATGTCCTGAGACAGTGACTCCCCAACCAGGGGAAACATCTTCCCTGTATCTCATATGTCCAACTCTTTGACATTTCAATCAGATCCCCTCTCTTTCTTATAAACTCTAATGAATACAGGCCCAGCTGAATCAACCTCTCCTCATAGAAAATCCCACCATCTTTGGGGAATCTTTAAACTGGTGACACAATTTATAAAGAAGGGGATGCCAGTTAGGGCTGAGATGAGGAGAAATCTCTTTCCTCAGAGAGTGGTGAATGTTTTGAATTTTAAGATCGTAAGACATAGGAGCAGAAATTAAGCCATTCAGCCCATCAAGTCTGCTCCACCATTCAATCAGGGCTGATAGGTTTTTCAAACCTATTTTCCAGCCTTCTCCCCATAACCTTTAGTCCCCATGGCAATCAAGAACGTCTCGACCTCTGTTTTAAATATACTCAATGACTTGGCCTCCACAGCCTTCTGTGGCAATGAACTCCAGAGATTCACCACTCTCTGGCCAAAGATATTTCTCCTTATCTCCATTTTAAAAGGTCTTCCCTTAGAGTAAAGACTGGGACATCAGCTCCTAGTCTCTCCTATAAATGGAAACACCTTCCCAACATCTGCTCTGTCCAGGCCATTCAGTATTCTGAAAGTTTCAATCAGATCCCCCCTCATCAAGTATGGTCCCAGAGTCCTCAAGGATTCATCATATGTTAAGCCTTTCATTCTTGGGCTCATTCTAGTGAACTTTCCCTGGACCTGCTCCAGAACCAATACATCTTTGCTGAGGTATGGGGCCTAAAATTGCTCACAATATTTTAAATGTGGTCTGACCAGAGCCTTATAGAGCCTCAGAAGTACATCGCTGCTTTTATATTCTAGTCCCCTCAAGATGAATGACAACATTTGCCTTCCTAACTACTGACTCAACCTGCAAGTTTACCTGAAGAGAAACCTGAATTAGAACTCCCAAATCCCTTTACACTTCAGCTTTCTGAACTTTCTCCACATTTTGAAAAAAGTCTATGCCTCTATTCTTCCTTCCACACTGCTTTATCTCACACTTTCCCGTGTTGTATTTCATCTGCCACTTCTTTACCGACTCTCCTAAGCTGTCTAAATTCGACCACTCCCCACCTCTTCCTCCGCTACATTGATAACTGCATTGGTGCCACCTCGTGCTCTCGCGAGGAGGTTGAGCAATTCATCAACTTCACCAACACATTCCACCCTGACCTTAAATTTACCTGGATCATCTCTGACACCTCCCTCCCCTTCCTAGACCTCTCCATCTCCATTAATGACGATCGATTTGATACCGACATTTTTTACAAACCCACCGACTCCCACAGCTACCTGGATTACACCTCTTCCCACCCCACCTCCTGCAAAAATGCCATCCCGTATTCCCAATTCCTCCGCCTCTGCCGTATCTGCTCCCAGGAGTACCAGTTCCACCACAGAACACACCAGATGGTCTCCTTCTTTAGAGACTACAATTTCCTTTCCCACGTGGTGAAAGATACCCTCCAACGCATCTCGTCCACATCCCGCACCTCCGCTCTCAGACCCCACCCCTTCAACCGTAACAAGGACAGAATGCCCCTGGTGCTCACCTTCCACCCTACCAACCTTCGCATAAACCAAATCATCCGCCGACATTTCCGCCACCTCCAAACAGGCCCCCTCACCAGGGATATATTTCCCTCCCCACCCCTTTCCGCCTTCCGCAAAGACCGTTCCCTCCGTGACTACCTGGTCAGGCCCATGCACCCCCTTCAACCCACCCTCCTATCCTGGCACCTTCCCCTGCCACCGCAGGAATTGCAAAACCTGCGCCCACACCTCCTCCCTCACCTCTATCCAAGGCTCTAAAGGAGCCTTTCACATCCATCAAAGTTTCACCTGCACATCCACTAATATCATTTATTGTATCTGTTGCTCCCGATGCAATCTCCTCTACATTGGGGAGACTGGACGCCTCCTAGCAGAGCGCTTTAGGGAACATCTCTGGGACACCCGCACCAATCAACCACACCGCCCCGTGGCCCAACATTTCAACTCCCCCTCCCACTCTGCCGAGGACATGGAAGTCCTGGGCCTCCTTCACCGCCGCTCCCTCACTACCAGACACCTGGAGGAAGAACGCCTCATCTTCCGCCTCGGAACACTTCAACCCCAGGGCATTAGTGTGGACTTCATCAGTGTCCTCATTTCCCCTTCTCCCACCTCACCCCAGTTCCAAACTTCCAGCTCAGCACTGTCCCCATGACCTGTCCTACCTGCCTATCTTTTCCACCTATCCACTCCATCCTCCCCCCCCACATATCACCTTCATCCCCTCCCCCACTCACCTATTGTACTCTATGCTACTTTCTCCCCACCCCTACCTTCTTCTCACTTATCTCTCCACGCTTCAGGCTCTCTGCCTGTATTCCTGATGAAGGGCTTTTGCCAGTAACGTCGATTTTACTGCTCCTCGGATGCTGCCTGAACTGCTGTGCTCTTCCAGCACCACTAATCCAGAATCTGGTTTCCAGCATCTGCAGTCATTGTTTTTACCTAGTTGATTTTAACCCTACTGCGAATTCTCTTGCAAGGATGCCTGCCTTGAATAAGTTTTCATCCTCTCTCGACAAGAATCTCAGGGAGTCCCTCTCCCACTGCAACCCCAAGGTCATTCCCTCTGCCCTCATGCTCTTCAACTATGTCCTGAAACAAACTCGCTATCACAGCCACATTTGCTTTCTCAGTGCCTGCCTCCATAACCAACTCATCCCACACGGAGTCCAGACCACCTTTAAACCAGCAGAGTTCGGACCTGAACAGGACAAACAGCACAGACGACAGATTCAAAAACACCAGCAACAGTTGTCCTTCAAGATCCTCCGCACCACGCTTGCAGCAATGCGCCAGCACCTAACCTCTCTACAGTCTGCCCTGCCTCAGGTAAGGGCCACACTCTCTCAGAATTAGATTAGATTACTTACACTGTGGAAACAGGCCCTTCGGCCCAACAAGTACACACCGCCCCGCCGAAGCCCAACCCACCCATACCCCCACATTTACCCCTTACCTAACACTACGGGCAATTTAGCATGGCCAATTCACCTGAACTGCACATCTTTGGACTGTGGGAGGAAACCAGAGCACCCAAAGGAAATCCACACAGACAAGGGGAGAATGTGCAAACTCCACATAGTCAGTCGCCTGAGGCGGGAATTGAACCCGGGTCTCTGGGGCTGTGAGGCAGCAGTGCTAACCACTGTGCCACCGTGCCGCCCATTGCAAAGGACCCACTCTGTATTACATCCTCAGGAGAATTCATACTCTCAACAAACAGTATTTCAACTCCATCTCAAACATCAAAAACTGTAAGTACAACAACCTTTTGTCTATACACTTCCATAACCAGCGCTCCTCAAATATTCTAGTAGATTCCCCTGGCCTCTGGAACTGCTCGGACGCCATTTTCCATGTGGCTGGTGCAGCTGCCACCCCGACGCTGATTGATGATGTCACTTCTGCCCCCATCATGGCCGCTCCCACAGCCACTTCCACCCCTCACAATTTCTCATGCACCACACGTGACATCACTTCCACCCCTCAACCCCTCACATCATCGTTGATGTCACACGCTCAGTGACTTCTAACCCCCCACTGCCATGTTTGCCACCACTTCTGCCCCCACCAACGCCACTCACCTGTATTCTGCTGACACGCCCCCCATAGATCCCACTGTCACATCCCCGCCCCCCTAGAACCCTGAGGGGAACACCACCCCTGCTCATGACTCCAGCTGCATTCCCCCCACCACCACACCCACTCCAGATTCCGGCTCCACACCCACACCAGATCCCAGCTCCCAGCCCTGCCGAGTTTTCACCATCCCTCCAGACCTCCCACTCACCGAGGACGAACGATCAGTCCTCAGCAAAGGACTCACATTCATCCCCCTCCGTCCACGCATCAATGAATTTAATACACACCGTGACGTCGAACACTTCTTCCGCCGCCTCCCCCTCCGAGCTTACTTTCACAATCAGGACTCCCGCTCACCTTCCGAGGACCCCTTCGCCCACCTCCAACACACTGCATCCACCTGGACACCCCGTGCTGGCCTATTACCCGCCCTTGACCTCTTCATTTCCAACTGCCGCTGGGACATTAACTGCCCCAACCTGTCTAACCCCCTCCCCCAATCCAACCTCTCACCCTCACAACGCACAGCCCTCCAATCCCTCTGCTCCAATCCTGACCTCACCATCAAGCCAGCAGATAAAGGGGGCGCAGTGGTAGTCTGGCGCACTGACCTCTACACCGCTGAAACCAAGCGCCAACTTGAGGACATCTCTTTCTACTGCCCCCTCGACCATGACCCCACCCCCCCATCACCAAACCATCATCTCCCGGACCGTACAGAACCTCATCACCTCAGGGGATCTCCCACCCACAGCTTCCAACCTCATAGTCCGGGAACCCCGCACTGCCCGGTTCTACCTCCTTCCCAAGATCCACAAGCCTGACCACCCTGGCCGACCCATTGTCTCAGCATTCTCCTGCCCCACTGAACTCATTTCTACCGACCTCGACACTGTCCTATCCCCTCTAGTCCAGGAACTCCTCACACCACCCACACCCTCCACCTCCTCCAAGACTTCCGTTTCCCCGGCCCCCAATGTCCCATCTTCACCATGGATATCCAATCCCTCCATCCGCCATGACCAGGGCCTCCAAGCCCTCCGTTTCTTCCTCTCCCGACGTCCCCAACAGTACCCCTCCACCGACACTCTCATTCGTTTGGCCGAACTGGTCCTCACCCTTAACAATTTCTCCTTCGAATCCTCCCACTCTCTCCAGACCAAAGGGATAGCCATGGGCACCCATGTGGGCCCCAGCTATGCCTGTCTCTTTATTGGCTACGTAGAACAGTCGATCTTCCCTAATTACATTGGCACCACTCCCCACCTCTTCCTCCGCTGCATTGGCGCCATCTTGTACTCTCGCGAGGAGGTTGAGCAATTCATCAACATTCCACCCTGACCTTAAATTTACCTAGACCATCTCTGACACCTCCCTCCCACAGAACATAGAGAACATAGAACATAGAACAATACAGCACAGAACAGGCCCTTTGGCCCACGATGTTGTGCCGAACATTTGTCCTAGCTTAAGCACCCATCCATGTACCTATCCAATTGCCGCTTAAAGGTCACCAATGATTCTGACTCTGCCACTCCCACAGGCAGCGAATTCCATGCCCCCACCACTCTCTGGGTAAAGAACCTACCCCTGACAACCCCCCTATACCTTCCACTCTTCACCTTAAATTTATGTCCCCTTGTAACACTCTGTCGTACCCAGGGAAAAAATCTCTGACTGTCTCCTCTATCTATTCCCCTGATCATCTTATAAACCTCTATTAAATCACCCCTCATCCTTCGCCGTTCCAATGAGAAAAGGCCTAGCACTCTCAACCTATCCTCGTACGACCTATTCTCCATTCCAGGCAACATCCTGGTAAATCTCCTCTGCACCCTCTCCAAAGCTTCCACATCTTTCTTAAAATGAGGCGACCAGAACTGCACACAGTACTCCAAATGTGGCCTAACCAAGGTCCTGTACAGCTGCAACATCACCTCATGACTCTTGAATACAATCCCTCTGCTAATGAACGCTAATATCCCATAGGCCTTCTTACAAGCTCTATCCACCTGAGTGGCAACTTTCAAAGAGCTATGAACATAGACCCCAAGATCCCTCTGCTCCTCCACCTTACTAAGAACCCTACCGTTAACACTGTATTCCGCATTCTTATTTGTCCTTCCAAAATGGACAACCTCACACTTGACAGGGTTGAACTCCATCTGCCACTCCTCAGCCCAGCTCTGCATCATATCTAAGTCACTTTGCAGACGACAACAGCCCTCCTCACTATCCACAACTCCACCAATCTTCGTATTGTCTGCAAATTTACTGACCCACCCTTCGACTCCCTCTTCCAAGTCATTAATAAACATTACAAACAGCAGAGGACCCAGAACTGATCCCTGCGGAACTCCACTTGTAACTGGGCCACAGGCTGAATATTTACCATCTACCACCACTCTCTGACTTCGACCGGTTAGCCAGTTCTCTATCCAACTGCCCAAATTTTCCACTATTCCATGCCTCTTGACTACCATAAGCCTACCATGGGGAACCTTATCAAATGCCTTACTAAAATCCATGTACACTACATCCACTGCTCTACCGTCATCCACATGCTTGGTCACCTCCTCAAAGAATTGACTCAGACTTGTACCCCTCACAAATCCGTGCTGGCTGTCCCTAATCAAGCAGTGTCTTTCCAGATACTCATAAATTCTATCCCTCAGTACCCTCTCCATTACTTTGCCTACCACCGAAGTAAGACTAACTGGCCTGTAATTCCCGGGGTTATCCCTATTCCCTTTTTTGAACAGGGGCACAACATTCGCCACTCTCCAGTCCCCTGGTACCACCCCCGTTGACAGTGAAGACGAAAACATCATTGCCAATGGCTCTGCAATTTCCTCTCCTGCTTGCCACATAATCCTAGGATATATCCCGTCAGGCCCTGGGGACTTGTCTATCCTCAAGTTTTACAAAATGCCCAACACATCTTCCTTCCTAACAAGTATCTCTCCTCTAGCTTACCAGTCTGTCACATATCCTCCTCTTCAACAACACGGTCCCTCTCATTTGTAAATACTGAAGAAAAGTACTCATTCAAGACGTCTCCTATCTCTTCTGACTCAATACAGGTATTTGGACAATTGGACTGCATTGTGGGGAAGGTGGGACCTGTACAAGCAGGACGGGTTGCACCTGAACCAGAAGGGCACCAATATCCTGGGGGGTAGTTTTGCTAGCACTCTTCGGGGGGGTTTAAACTAGTTTGGCAGGGGGATGGGATCCGGACTTGTAGTCCAGCAAGTAGGCTAGCTGTTTGTCAGGATGTGTAAGAATGTAGGGAGGCTGTGGAGAAGGTAGCACTGACAGGGAATACTTGCGTACACAGAGATGGGTTCAAATGTGTATACTTCAACGCAAGGAGTATCAGAAATAAGTTGGGTGAACTTAAGGTGTGGATCGGTACTTGGGACTATGATGTTGTGGCCATCACGGAAATGTGGATAGAAGAGGGACAGGAATGGTTGTTGGAGGTTCCTGGTTACAGATGTTTCAGTAAGATTAGGGAGGGTGGTAAAAAAGGAGAGGGGGTGGCGTTGCTAATGAGAAATGGTATAACGGCTGCAGAAAGGTAGTTCGAGGGGGATCTGCCTTTAGAGGTAGTATGGGCTGAAGTCAGAAATAGGAAAGGAGCAGTCACCTTGTTGGGTGTTTACTATAGGCCCCTCAATAGCAGCAGAGATGTGGAGAAACAGATTGGGAAAAAGATTTTGGAAAGGTGCAGAAGCCACAGGGTCGTAGTCATGGGTGATCTCAACTTCCCAAATATTGATTGGAAGCTCTTTAGATCAAGTAGATTGGATGGGGCAGTGTTTGTGCAGTGTGTCCAGGAAGCTTTTCTAACTCAGTATGTAGATTGTCCGACCAGAGGGGAGGCCACATTGGATTTGGTACTTGGTAACGAACCGGGTCAAGTGATGGGCTTGTTAGTGGGTGAGCATTTTGGTGATGGTGACCACAATTCTGTGACTTTCACCTTGGTTATGGAGAGAGATAGGTGCGTGCAACAGGGTAGGTTTTACAATTGGGGGAAGGGTAAATACGATGCTGTAAGACAGGATCTGAGGAGCATAAGTTGGGAGCATAGGCTGTCAGGGAAGGATGTCATTGAAATGTGGACCTTTTTCAAGGAACAGATACGACGTGTCTTTGATATGTATGTACCTGTCAGGCAGGAAAGAGATGGTCGTGTGAGGGAACCTTGGTTGACGAGGGAGGTTGAATGTCTTGTAAGGAGGAAGAAGGAGGCTTACATAAGGTTGAGGAAACAAGGTTCAGACAGAGCGTTGGAGGGATACAGGATAGCCAGGAGGGAGCTGAAGAAAGGGAGTAGGAGAGCTAAGAGAGGGCATGAAAAATCTTTGGTGGGTAGGATTAAAGATAACTCCAAGGCCTTTTATGCGTATGTGAGAAACATGAGAATGACGAGAACGAGGGTAGGTCCGATCAAGGACAGTAGTGGGAGGTCCCCTTCCTAGACCTCTCCATCTCCATTAATGATGACCGACTTGATACCAACATTTTTTACAAACCCACCGACTCCAACAGCTCCCTGGATTACACATCTTCCCACCCCACCTCCTGCAAAAATGCTATCCCATATTCCCAATTCCTCTGCCTCCGTCGTATCTGCTCCCAGGAGGATCAGTTCCACCACAGAACACACCAGATGGCCTCCTTCTTTCGAGACTGCAATTTCCCTTCCCACATGGTGAAAGATGCCCTCCAACACATCTCGTCCACATCCCGCACCTCTGCCCTCAGACCCCACCTTTCCAACCGTAACAAGGACAGAACACCCCTGGTGCTCACCTTCCACCCTACCAACCTTCGCATAAACCAAATCATCCGCCGACATTTCCGCCACCTCCAAACAGACCCCTCCACCAGGGATATATTTCCCTCCCCACCCCTTTCCGCCTTCCGCAAAGACCGTTCCCTCCGTGACTACCTGGTAAGGTCCATGCCCACCTTCAACCCACCCTCCCATCCTGGCACCTTCCCCTGCCACCGCAGGAATTGCAAAACCTGCGCCCACGTCTCCTCCCTCACCTCCATCCAAGGCCGTAAAGGAGCCTTCCTCATCCATCAAAGTTTTACCTGCACATCCACCAATATCATTTATTGTATCCGTTGCTCCCGATGCGGTCTCCTCTACATTGGGGAGACTGGACGCCTCCTAGCAGAGCGCTTTAGGGAACATCTCTGGGACACCCGCACCAATCAACCACACCGCCCTGTGGCCCAACATTTCAACTCCCCCTTCCACACTGCCGAGGACATGGAGGTCCTGGGCCTCCTTCACCACCGCTCCCTCACCACCAGACGCCTGGAGGAAGAACGCCTCATCTTCCGCCTCGGAACACTTCAACCCCAGGGCATCAATGTGGACTTCAACAGTTTCCTCATTTCTCCTTCCACCACCTCATCCCAGTTCCAAACTTCCAGCTCAGCACTGTCCCTATTACCTGTCCTTCCTGCCTATCTTCTTTTCCACCTATCCACTCCACCCTACCCCCCCCCGACCTATCACCTTCATCCCCTCCCCCACTCACCTACTGTACTCTATGCTACTTTCTCCCCACCCCCACCCTCCTCTCACTTATCTCTCCACGCTTCAGGCTCTCTGCCTATATTCCTGATGAAGGGCTTTTGCCCGAAACGTCGATTTTACTGCTCCTCGGATGCTGCCTGAACTGCTGTGCTCTTCCAGCACCACTAATCCAGAATCTGGTTTCCATCATCTGCAGTCATTGTTATAACCTAAAGCCTTCTGCAGCCTCCCCACCCTTTCAGTACTTTCTGCCCCTATCTTTGTATTATCTGCAAATGTAGCCAGAATACCATCAATTCTTTCATCTAAATCATTAATGTATAAAGTGAAAAGCTGTTGACCTAACTCCGACCCTTGTGGAACACCACGAGTCACCGGCTGCCATCCTGAGAAGGAGCCTTTTATCCCCACTCTCTGCCTTCTGCCAGACAGCCAATCTTCTACCCATACTAGTACCTTGCCTCTAACATCACGGGCCCTTATCTTACCCAGCAGCCTCCTGTGCAACACCTTATCAAAGGCCTTCTACTTCAGAATGGGCATTTTTAAAATTCCTTTGTGGGATGTGGGGATTTCTGGTTGACCAGCATTTATTGCCTATCCCTAGTTGCCCTTGCGAAAGTGGGGGTGAGCTGCCTTCTTGAACCGCTGCAGTCCACCTGCTGTGGGTTGACCCACAATGCTCTTAGGGAAGAAATTCCAGGATTTTGACACAGTGACAGTGAAGGAACAGCGATATATTTCCAAGTTAGGATGGCGAGAGGCTTGAAGGGGACATGAAGGTGGTGGTGTGCCCATGTATCTGCTGCCCTTGTCCTTCTGGATGGAAGTGGTCATGGGTTTGGAAGGTTCTGTCTCAGGGGCTTTGGTGAATTTCTGCAGTGCATCTTGTAGATGGTGCAGAATGCTGCTACTGAGCATCGGTGGTGGAGGGAGTGGATGCTTGTGGATGTTGTGCTAATCAAGCGGGCTGCTTTATCCTTGTTGGTATCAGTGTTACTGGAGCGGCACCCATCCAGGTCAGTGAAGAGTATTCCATCACACTCCTGACTTGTGCCTTGTAAATGGTGGCAGGCTTTGATGTGTCAGCAGGTGAGTTACTTGCCACAGTATTCCTAGCCTCTTACTTGCTCTTGTAGCTGTCATGCTTTTGTGGTGAGTCCAGTTGAGTTTCTGGTCAGTGATAAGCCCCCAGGATGTTGATAGTGGGGATTTGGTGTGAGTAACACTATTAAATGTCAACAGGCAGTGGTTAGATTATCTCTTATTGTTGATGGTTATAGCATTGCACAACTGTTACTTACTACTTGCCAGCCCAAGCCTGGCTGTTATCCAGATGGAGTCAAAGAGTCACAGAGGCAGAGAGTCATGCAATCATACAGCATGGAAATAGATGCTTCGGTCCAACCAGTCCATCTCAATCCATACTCCCAAACGAAAATAGTTCAACCTACCTTATCTAAATGTTTAATAGCAGTATAATTTCCCCACCCCCAACTAAACACCTTCCCATACTGTCTGTTCCTCTCCTTCTCCATGGCTATTGTAAAGGTGAGGCAATTGTGGTCACTGTCACAAAAATGTTTTCCCACCGAGAGATCTGACACCTGCTCATTGCCTAGCACCTAATCCAATATGGCCTCCTCCCCACTTCTCCCAGTCAGCCTATCTACATATTGATTCTGGATCAGTGGTGCTGGAAGAGCACAGCAATTCAGGCAGCATCCGACGAGCAGCAAAATCGACATTTCGGGCAAAAGCCCTTCATCAGGAATAAAGCCCGAAACGTCGATTTTGCTGCTCGTCGGATGTTGCCTGAATTGCTGTGCTCTTCCAGCACCACTGATCCAGAATCTGGTTTCCATTCTCTGCAGTCATTGTTTTTACCTCTATCTACATATTGAGTCAGGAATCCTTCCTGGACACACCTGACAAACCATCCACCCCCCACTGCATATTGGAGAAGTCAAAGTCGCCCATAACACCTGCACCTTTCCAAGGTCTGCTGTCCAATCTGTTCTTCCATCTCTCTGCTGTTAATGGGGGATCTATAGAAAACACCCAATAAAATGAGTGTTCTTTTCCTGTTACTGACTTCTACCCAGACTGACTCAGTAGACAAACCCTCCTCAACAACCCCCTTTTCTGAAGCTGTGATGCACTCTCTCATTAGCAATGCTACTCCCCCTCCTCCTTTACCCTGCCCCTTCCCTGTTCTTTGTAAAAGATTTAAACCTGGAACATCCAGCAACCATTCCTGCTCCTGTGAAATCCATGTCTCCATTGTGGCCACAACATTGTAGTTCCAAATACTGATCCATGCTCAAAGTTCATCACTCTTATTTCTGACACTCCTTGCATTGAAACAGACACATTTAACTCATCCCTTTGCCCTATCAACTGTGTATCTTTCCTGACAGACTCACTGCATTCTATTTCTGCCCGTTTAACAACTACTCACTCCTCTGATCTGTAGCTCTGATTCTCATCCTCCTGCCAAACTAATTTAGACTGTCCCAAAGTGCTCCAGCAAATCTCCTGCCCAGGACATTGGTGCCCCTCCAGTTTAAGTGCAACCCATCCTTCAAATACAGGTCCTACCTTCCCCAGAAGGTACCCCAATGATCTACGTATCTGAAGCCCTCCCTCCTGCACCAGCCCTGTAGCCACGTATTTAGCTGCACTCGCTCCCTGTTCCTTGCCTCACTAGTACGTGGTACTAATCGTAATCCTGAGATTACTATTCTGCTAGACTTGTTTATGGCTTCCAAACTAAGCCATAAATCAGCTTTTAGGTCCCCATCCCTTTTCCTAGCTATGTCATTGGTGCCAATGTGCACCACGATTTCTGGCTGCTCCCCCTCCCCCTTTGGAATCTTGTAGATACAATCAGAGACATCCTGGACCCTGGCACCTGGGAGGCAGCATACCTTCCAGGAGTTCTGTTCACAACCACAGAATCTCCTGTCTGTTCCTCTAACTGTTGAGTCTTCTACCATTAATGGTTTTCTATCCTCTCCACTTCCCCTCTGAGCCACAGAGCCAGGCTCAGTGCCAGAGACCTAGTACTTCCTACAACTTAATCATCACTGAAGTCAGACTCACAGTGTAATCTTGGGGCATAGTTTAAACTGGTTGGCCGAATTTGAATTTGTTTTTATATCCAGGCAACACAGCTCTTAGTTAGTTGTTTGACCAAGTGTTACATTGTTAACTTGTTCAGAACACTGTGCTATCCAGAAATTTCATCACCCTTAAAGATACAATACACCCACAACTTCATAACAGTAGATACAAACTAAACTCAGCACCGTAAGTTACATTGTGTATATTTCAGCCTCAATGCCCTTTTATCAATCTGATGAGTATTAGTTACTGTCAGTCAACCAGTGGCAATTAACTGTTACAATTGTCACCCTTCACCAGGTGCTGGAAATCAAGCTGCACTATTCCTGGCGTTGTCACAAAAGTTAAGGATTTTAAAATAAGGACCAAAATTCCCCAATTTTCCTGATTTTTAGACCTTGTTGACAGAAAGCACTGACCAGCCTTATGTACTAAACAAAGAGTTACTAATTATTGCAAGTAATTAGATATTAGCAACAGATAAATAATCGGCATACATCACTACATGATAAAACTGTAAGGCAAAAGTGAGGACTGCAGATGCTGGAAATCAGAGTCTAAATTAGTGTGGTGCTGGAAAAGCACAGCAGGTCAGGCAGCATCCGAGGAGCAGGTACATGAAACACACACACAGATCAACAGTTAGGGATGAATTAGTAAAGAAAAACTTGGAAGGCATTTCAGTGATTCCTATTCTTGGGTTGTTAAGATGATTTTTATATTCCTATGCTGGTCAGCATGTTGCTTTCTTGTCATCTTTCTTCAGATGTTTTTACTGGTTTGTAAGAGACCCAAGGTGGCAGGTTCACTTATGAAAGGTCCCTGATTTATCGTTAAAAATCACAGCTTACAATGATTTCTGAAAGGAAAACAAATTAGTTTTCTTCAGGTTAAAAGTAGATTTTGGCTGCAGAGAACAACGAAACAGTTCCTGAGCTGGTGAAGATCAAAACAGTTTTTTCTGTACCTTGTTTCCAGCCCCAGGTGGTCCAGTTACCTGAGAATCAAACACATAGCTGTTGACAGGCAAAAGATTTTTGTCACAATGGGCACATTTGTACACTCAGTCGCTATCATTTCATTTGCAACCACTTCAATTCCTGTTTGTTCAGACAGCTATTTGCACAATACTTACCATAAATGCCAGGTTACTTGGTTTTCGAAATATGCAGCAATTTGTTAAAACACTGGTTGTAAAATAGTTCTTTCCCATTTCCACCAAGAATTTTAAAAAAATCACAAAAGGACTCAGTCTTTGCACAACTGCAAAGATTCATTTGTTCAGATTTTAATTGGATGGTAGCTCAGTGGTGAGCATTGCTACTCCACAGCCTCAGGGCACTGCAGTTCGATTTGAGTGGAGTTTGCACAATCTCCCTGCGTCTGTGTTGGTTTCTTCTGGGTGCTCTGGTTTCCTTCCACAGTCCAAGGATAAGCTGAAAATGTTTTGCTGGAAAAGCGCAGCAGGTCAGGCAGCATCCAAGGAGCAGCAGAATCGACGTTTCGGGCATGAGCCCTTCTTCAGGAATGAAAGGCTCATGCCCGAAACGTTGATTCTCCTGCTCCTTGGATACTGCCTGACCTGCTGCGCTTTTCCAGCGACACATTTTCAGCTCTGATCTCCAGCATCTGCAGCCCTCACTTTCTCCTCACAGTCCAAGGATGTGCAGGTTAGGTGGATTAACCATGGGGAATGCAGGGTTACAGGGTTAGGATAGAGAGTGGGTCTGGATGGGATGTCCTTTGGAAGGTCAGTGTGGACTCAGTGGATTGACTAGCCTGTTTACACACTGCAACGATTATATAATTTGCTGATTGTAATAATTGTAAATATTGTTGTGACTAATTTCTGGCTGTTTCTCTGTCTTTCTCCTCATTTAATCATTTTGTTTTACTTTTTTCCTTCGTATGCCTGATTTATCATCAGATTCACCCAGGTTTCCTTCTCAGTCCTTGTGCTTTTGTTTTCATGATATATTGCATGATTAAAGAGACACAGACAACCACCTGATGAAGGAGCAGCGCTCCAAAAGCTAGTGCTTCAATTAAACCTGTTGGACTATAACCTGGTGTTGTGTGATTTTTAACTTTGTACACCCCAGTCCAACACGGGGCAGTACAGCGGCTCAGTGGATAGCACTGCTGCCTCACAACGCCAGGGACCCGGGTTCGATTCCAGCCTTGAGCAACTGTGTGGATTTTGCACATTCTCCCTGTGTTTGTGTGGGTTTCCTCCCACAGTCCAAAGATGTGCAGGTCAGGTGGATTGGCCATGCTAAATTGCCCACAGTGTTAGGTGGATTAGTCAGGGGTAAATACAGGGTAGGGGAATGGGTCTGGGTGGGTTGCTCTTCGGAGGGTCAGTGTGCACTTGTTGGGCCGAAGGGCCTGTTTCCACACTGTATGGAATCTAATCTAATCTCCAAATCATGACCTTCATCATACCTTTTATTTTAATGTGCTTTTGGAGGAACCTTGCTAGATTACTGCGTTGCATCTTGTAGAGATGTGTCTTAAAAGGAATAATTTAACAAGGGCTTTCTTGAGTTAATAAAAGGATTAATTTATTAGTTATTAAATGTGAAAAGAATTAATAACATAGCATACAGTTTATGAATAAGAAATGAGACCAAATGACCATCACTGTTTGGCCAGCGTTTATTGTTTGGCCTTAGCTGCCCGTGAACTGAGCTATTTCAATGGGCAGTTGAAAGCTACATTGCTGTGGAGCTAGAGTCACACATAGGGCTGACCAGATAAGAATGGCAGATTTCCTTCCCTAAAGGATATTAATGAGCCAGGTGGGTTTTTCTGACACATAACAATGGTTTCATTGTCATCAGTAATTTGTTAATTGAAATTGAATTCAACTGCCACCATGACAGGATTTCAACCCGAGTTTCTGGATTAATATTTGAGCAATAAGTTGATTAGGGATAGTCAACACAGTTTTGTGAAGGGTAGGTCGTGTGTTCTTTGAGACGGTGACCAAACAGGTGGATGAGGGTAAAGCGGTTGATGGGGTATATATGGATTTCAGTAAGGCATTTGATAAGGTTCCCCACGGTAGGCTATTGCAGAAAATATGGAGGCGTGGGATTGATGGTGATTTGGCAGCTTGGATCAGAAATTGGCTAGCTGAAAGAAGACAGCGTGGGTGGTTGATGAGAGATGTGGTGTACCGCAGGGATCTGTTTTGGGGCCACTGCTGTTTGTCATTTTTATAAGTGACCTGGATGAGGGCAGAGAAGGATGGGTTAGTAAATTTGCAGATGAGGCTAAGGTCGGTAGAATTGTGGATAGTGCCTACGGATGTTGCAGGTTACAGGAGAATATAGATAAGCTGCAGAGCTGGGCTGAGAGGTGGCAAATGGAGTTTAATGCAGAAAAGTGTGAGGTGATTCACTTTGGAAGGAGCAACAGGAGTACACAATACTGAACTAATGGTAAGATTCTTGGTAGTGTAGATGAGCAGAGACATCTTGGTGTCCAGATACATAGATCCCTGAAAGTTGCCACCCAGATTGATAGGGTTGTTAAGAAGGCATACAGTATATTGGCTTTTACTGATAAAGGGATTGAGTTTCAAAGCCATGAGGTCATGTTACAGCTGTACAAAACTCTGGTGCGGTTGCACTTGGCGTATTGCGTGCAGTTCTGGTCACCACATTGTAGGAAGGATGTGGAAGCTTTGGAAAGAGTTCAGAGGAGATTTACTAGGATGTTGCCTGGTATGGAGAGAAGGTTTTATGAGGAAAGGCTGAGGGACTTAAGGCTGTTTTCTTTAGATTGAAGAAGGTTGAGAGGTGACTTAATTGAGAAATATAAGATAATCAGAGGATTAGATAGGGTGGACAGCGAGAGCCTTTTTCCTCAGATGGCGAAGGCTAGCATGAGGGGACATAGCTTTAAATTGAGGGGTGATAGATATCGGTCAGATGTTAGAGGTAGTTTCTTTACTCAGAAAATAGTAGGGGTGTGGAATGCCCTGGTATATGGATGAAGATGGAGTAGTGTAGGTTGGATGGGTTTCAGATTGGTTTCACAGGTTGCTGCAAAATCGAACATTACTGCGCTGTAATATTCTATGTTCCACATTCTACATTCAATGATACCACTTGACCATCACCTCCTCTCTCAACAGTCCAAAGATCATTCTCCTGGTTCATTCATTGAATGCTGGTAAATGAACAGTTAATTTCAAGGCTCTTAGCTTTTGCAGATAAGTTGAAATTTTTTAGCCCTGTTTCCTGTTGATGGTATTTAATTGACAGCACTCAGAGTGAGAGAGTCATAGAGTCAGAGATTCATACAGCACAGAAAAAGACCCTTCAGTCCAACTTGTCTGTGCCAACCAGATATCCCAATCTGACCAAATCCTGTTTGCCAGCATTTGGCCCATATCCCTCTCAACCGTTCCTACACCCATCCAGATTCTTTTTAATTGTTGCAATTGTATAAGTGTCCACCACTTCCTCTGGCAGCTTGTTCCATACATGCACCATCTTCTGATTAGAAACGTTGCCCCTCAGATCCTTTTTAAATCTTTCCCCTCTCATCTTAAACCCATGTCCTCTATGTTTGGACTCCCCCTCCCTTCGGGAATAGACTTTTGTTATTCACCCCATCCAAGTTCCTGATGATTTTATGAAATTCTGTAACCTCTCAGACTCTGCTGCTCCAGGGAAACAAGCTCCAGCCTATTCCGCCTCTCCCTAGAACTCAAACTTTTCTTGTTTTTTTTCCTTCGAACTCACTTTTTGGTTAGATGATTTTCAGCACACAGCGTGGGTGATCCCCTTCACCTGAAACAGGGGGATGAGAGTGGGCGGTCATTTGATTGTGATCTTTACGCCACACTAGCCTGAATCCAGGCTAGTACACATGAACCCCACATCTTTCTTCACTATTACAAACAGATCAAAGTTACAATTGGTTATTAGCCCCCTTTTATGTGTATTCTTGGTAAGGCAATATGCAAGAGGTGGCTTTCTGCTGAGAGAAGGGAATTAGTTACCTTCTTCATTCTCTCTTCTTGTTATCTTTCTCTCCTTGTTTGAAGTTTCCCTGACAATCTGCAGGTGTAACATTCCACAGATCCCACACAGGTCAAAGGCTATTTCTTTTAATTGTTTTACTTGTTAATAATGTGGATTGACATAGGAAAGATCTATTTGAAACCCAGGGATGTGCAAGGATGGCTGCATGCCAAGAAAGCAATACAACGTCTCAAGTTCCTCAGAAAACAAAGGAAATTCAGCAGTCCACAAGGACTCTCACCAATTTCTATAGACGCACAATAGAAAGCAATCTATCTGAATGCATTACAGTATGGTATGGCAACTGTTCTTCCCAACACCACAAAAAACTACAGAGACTCATTCAGAAACCAACCCTCCATTCATTGACTCCACCTATACTTCCCACTGCCTTGAGAAGGCAACCAATATAATCATAGACCCCTCACAGACTGGTTATTCTCTCTTCCACACTCTTCTTTCGTCAGGCAGAAGATATAAAAGTTTGAATACACACATGAACAGATTCAAGAATATCTTCTTCCTCGCTGTTATTAGAATTTAGAATGGAACTCTTAAAAATGTTAATGTTGATCTATGTCTCTGTGGCTGTCACACTGTATTCTGCACTCTGTTCTGCTACCCTGATACACTTCATATAGGATGAGCTACCTATATAGCTCGTAAAACATTTTTCACTATATCTTGGTACCTGTGACAATAAATCAGTCAATCCATATTTTGATATATATTGTGAACTCTGGTTGTGAAGCTGCAGGTTTCAGTAATGTGAAGATGAACTGCGGCTGGGGGTGCTGTTTACAGGTGAAACTGATTGGATTGTGCCCTTTGGACCAATTATCAATGGCAAAAGTGCTGCGCTTGACAACAGCAAGATGATTGGTTGTCAGGGAACTGAACAGCTTGGACTGTGAGTGAGACAGAGAGAAGCTGGTTCAGCTCAGGAAAGAAACCAGCAGGTCTGCAGCAGTCAGAACTTCTCTCTCAGCTCTCTGCAATAAGTCACTTTAAATCAGAGGATCACCAGCTTATCTTTTCTTCAGCAGTTAGTGCAAACTGTGACCTTGAATTGAGAAAGTTAGAGACCTTTTATATGTGAACCAGCCACCCTGTCCCTCTTGTAAACCATTGGAATGATCCAGAATAAAATAAGGACAAGGAGAAACTTTCATATCAGCAAGAACCAACCCAAAACATTTGCAAACAAAGACTATGGAGCTGATTTCCCTCTGCCCATGCTTTTTTATTTCCTGTTTATCATTATCTATCTGTCTGTATGTGTATGTGAGGGGGAGTTTATGTGGGATTTATAGTTGTAATTTACAGTGTTTATTTCACTTAGTTTAATTTTTTGCCAGTAGCTAGAATCTAATGGCCTGTGATAAATAGTGATTACTTGGGAAGTGCAGAAACCTGGTCCGTGATATTTATCCAACTGAGTCTGAAGATTGGGTCGGTTGGGGACTTCACAAATTTGTTTGAAAAACTTTAAATGTTGTGACCACTCAGAGAATAGCAGGGCTTGATTTACAGCGCATTACCTGAGTGAGTCATGACACAAGACAGTCACTGAATTTATATTTGCTATAAACTTTCTTGCAGACCTCTTTTAAAAAATTGAAATACATTGGAGATTAAAAGTTTAAAAATGTCCATCCTACTTTGGGTTCTCATCCATTGTTATTGCATTTCAACCCCGACCAACCCACCCTCTCACCTCTCACAAAACCACCCACCCATAAGTTCTATTTCATTTTATTGCAATGGACGAAAGAATCAAATACATAAAACAATATACAAACACGTTAATATTCTTAGCTCTAATCAATGCTATCTTTTCGGTTCTAATCGGTTCCCTCTAAGTTCTGGACAAATAGTTTTCAGACCATAAAACCATCAGAAACAGGAATGGCAATAGACTGATCAGCCCCTTGAGCCTGCTCTGCCATTCAATACAATCCTGGCTGATCTGTCATTATTCACATCCACTTTCCTGCATTTTCCCCACAACCTTCAATTCCTTTACTGATCAAGAAGCTATCTGTCTCAGCCTTAGAGATATACAAGGACCCTGCTCCCCACAGCTCTCTATGGTTAAGGAATTCCAAAGACTCATAGCCCACTGAGAGAGGAAATGCCTCCTTATCTTAGTTTTAAGTTATTCTGCTCTGAAGTGGGTGAATAAAGAGTGTAGATTTGCCAGTATTTCTCTCCTGTAGTAGATGGTTCTGTGGGGTCTCTAATTTATCCCTGCTTCTACCCTTGGTTGCTAGGTCTGTGACATTGGGGCAGATCGTTATCTGCTTGCTGGTTGTGTTGCTTTAGCATGTTGACATGATACAGTTTTTGCACTTTTCTATGATCTGAGGTCTCAATCCAACAATTCATTTCCCTGAGCTTTATTGCTACTCCATCCAGGCCACTGAGTCAGGCCTTTAAGGATTAATCTGGTGTTAGTAGGAGCATTAACACATAGTCTCCTGGCTGAAAGGTTTGGGCCCCTGGTGTGTTTATCTGATTTTTGTTTCTTCAGTGTTTGGGAGATAGTGTTCCCAGGCCATTTACCATGCTGGTGACAGTCATTCTCAGGAGTTCCTCTGAAGGTAACACGCTGAAGACCTCCACTGGATCAGACACAAGTTATCTTCTATGTTTTCAAACCATTCTGGAATATTTTAAACATGAGATGTGAGCTCTGATCTGACTGGATCTTGGTGGGTAGGCCGCACTTGGGAGAAGGATTGGACCAACATGCTTGCTATTATTTTGGCAGATATGGTTCTCAGGGAAACAATCTTTCGGAGAAGGATAGCCACATCCATAATGATGAGAATGTATTGATAATCCTTTTTTGTTTTGGGAAGCAGTCCCACACAGTACATTAACACCTTACTAAATGGTTCCCAAAACTTGGCATGAGAATCAGAAATGTAGGTTGGGGCTTACTCACAATCTTGCACATGTGACAAATCTTGCAAAAAACCTTGCTTTGCGGAGCTCTGGCCAGCACAAATGCTGGTTGATGTGGGCTAGGGCTTTGCACATACTGACATGCCCAGCTATCAGACTCACGTATGCTAGCTGGAATATTTCCTATCGGCCACCTTGAAAGCATGACCTCCTGTTGGATCACTGTCCATTCCTTGTCTGAAAGTCAATGAGGGGCTGGTTTCCTTTCCTCAGCAGCACCTCATTTATAATGTAGTGGTATTCGGGGACTGTTTCTGCCTCAGCTTCAGTGTGAGCTAGTGTTTTTAACAATGTGTTAGCTTGTTGTGCTGCGACTAAATGTTATACCTCAGCTGATGCTTTTAATCCACAAGTTAGATCTCAGGCAAAAAATGCCTTGGCAGATCATTTGAATCCTCATGTGTAACATCCCCTAATTCTGCAAGTAATGCTCCAGCATTGAATGCAAACAAATCTATACTGTGGCAACGCAAACTCAAGAAAGCCTTTTGGAGTTTTAACATGGCAATTTACCCAGTCTAATTTTTTATTTAATCTGTGGATTCATGATCAGAACCTCAAATCTTTTATGATCAGACCCCAGGTGACATATCCCTAGTTATTACAGTACTGGAAGGATACTCCTTAACATCTTGGGTGAGGAGGGATGAATTGGCTGCTCCTCCTTATTCACTGCCTCCTCAATTGGTTTCAATAGGTTAATTGAAGAAAATCCATCTCTTGTAGATTCCTTTCCCCCGCCCCCGATTAAATTAATTTATACTCTCAAAGATGCCAATTTAACAAAGTTTTCTTGATTTAAAAGAGTGAATTTATTCATTACTAAATTTGAAAAAGAATTTGAAACGCAATATACTTAAATACAACTTAGGAATAACAAGTGAATCAAAAAGGAAGATAAATGATTAGTCTCCCTGAGTTTTTATGAAAAGTAGATTGTGAAATGTTGATAATTTAATCATTGATTTTGGCCATCTAGTCTCTTACATATGGTTGAAATGCTTTATCTTCTGTTTCCCTTTGATGGTAGACAATAGACAATAGGTGCAGGAGTAGGTCATTCGGCACTTCGAGCCAGCACCACCATTCATTATGATCATGACTGATCATCCTCAATCAGTATCCTGTTCCTGCCTTATCCCCATAATCCTTGATTCCACTATCTTTAAGAGCTCTATCCATCGCTTCCTTGAAAGTGGACTTGGCCTCCACTACCCTCCGGGGCAGAGCATTCCATACACCCACCACTCTCTGGGTGAAGAAGTTTTTCCTCAATTCTGTTCTAAATGGCCTACCCCTTATTTTTAAACAGTGTCCTCTGGTTCTGGACTTACCTATCAGCGTAAATATGCTTCCTGCCTCCAGAGTGTCCAATCCTTTAATAACCTTATATGTCTCAATCAGATCCCCACTCCTCCTTCTAAACTCAAGTCTATACAAGCCCAGTCGCTCCAATCTTTCAACATATGATAGTCCTGCCATTCCGGGATTTGACCTCATGAACCTACCCTGCACTCCCTCAATAGCCAGAATGTCCTTCCTCAAATTTGGAGATCAAAACTGCACACGATACTCCAGGTGCGGTCTAACCAGGGCCCTGTACAGCTGAAGGACCTCTTTACTCCTATACTCAATTCCTCTTGTTATGAAGACCAGCATGCCATTAGCTTTCTTCACTGCTTGCTGTACCTGCATGCTTGCTTTCATTGACTAATGTACAAGAACACCTAGATCTCGTTGTACTTCCCCTTTATCTAACTTGACTGCATTTAGGTAGTAATCTGCCTTCCTGTTCTTGCCACCAAAGTGGATAGCCACACATTTATCCACATTAAATTGCATCTGCCATGCATCTGTCCACTCACCTAGCCTGTCAAAGTCACCCTGTATTCTCATAGCATCCTCCTCACATTTCACCCTGCCATCCAGCTTTATGTCATCCGCAAATTTGCTAATATTACTTTTAATACCTTCATCTATATCATTAAGGTATATTGTAAACAGCTGCAGTCCCAGTACCGAACCTTGTGGTACTCCACTGATCACTGTCTGCCATTCCAAAAGGGACCCGTTTATCACTACTCTTTGCTTCCTGCCAGCCAGCCAATTTTCAATCCAAGTCAGTATTTTGCCCCCAATACCATGTGCCCTAACTTTGCTCTCTAATCTCCTATGTGGGCCTTTATCAAAGGCTTTCTGAAAGTCCAGGTACACTACATCCACTGTCTCTCCCTTGTCCATCTTCATAGTTACATCCTCACAAAATTCCAGAAGATTAGTCAAGCATGATTTCCCCTTCGTAAATCCATGCTTACTCTGATCTATCCTGTTACTACTATCCAGATGTGTTGTAATTTCATCTTTTATAATTGATTCCAGCATCTTGCCCACAACTGACGTCAGGCTAACTGGTCTATAATTCCCTGTTTTCTCTCTCCCTCCTTTCATGAAAAGTGGGACAACATTAGCCACCCTCCAATCTGCAGGTAGTCTGATCCTGAATCTATAGAACATTGGAAAATGATTACCAATACATCCCCGATTTCGAGAGCTACCTCCTTCAGTACCCTGGGATTCAGACCATCAGATCCCGGGGACTTATCAGCCTTCAGACCTAACAGTCTCTCCAACGCCATTTCCTGCCTCATATAAATTCCCTTCAGTTCATCTATTACCCTTGGTAATGTTTAACGTCCATCAAAGGGAAACAGAAGATAAAGGATTTCAACCATATGTAAAAGACTAAATGCGCAAAATCAATGATTAACCTATCAACATTTCACAACCACCTGATGAAGGAGCAGCACACCAAAAGCTAGTGCTTCCAAATAAACCTGTTGGACTATAACCTGGTGTTGTGTGATTTTTAACTTGGTACACCCCAGTCCAACACCAGCGACTCCAAATCATGCATTCAAAATGTTAGTTATTCATTGGATCATTTTTTTCTTTATCTTTTAATGGGTGGCACGGCGGTTAGCACTGCTGCCTTACAGCGCCAGAGACCTGGGTTCAATTCCCGCCTCAGGCAACTGTCTGTGTGGAGTTTGCACATTCTCCTCGTGTCTGCGTGGGTTTCCTCCGGGTGCTCCGGTTTCCTCCCACAGTCCAAAAATGTGCAGGTTAGGTGAGTTGGCCATGCTAAATTGCCCATAGTGTTTGGTGAAGGGAAAATGTAGGGGAATGGGTCTGGGTGGGTTGCTCTTCGGAGGGACTTGTTGGGCCAAAAGGCCTGTTTCCACACTCTTAGGGAATCTAATCTCTAATCTTTTTTTTTGGCAGCCACCTTAAATCGGCATTCTCTGACTCTTGATGCTTTCGCCAATCTTGTACCTCTTTCTCTATCCAAAGAGCTCTGCATTTATTTGTCCAAACATTTCCCCTCAAGAGAACTTATCTTGACTGTACTTAAGTTACCTCCTCGTTGAAAGCTGGCCTGTTGTTAGTTACAGTTTAGTTTACCAATCTTTAAATGCACTTTATGTAGACCAGATTGATTTCACTTCATTAGTTTACATCCCCCAACTGGTTACTCTTAATCAGAATTACTTGCTTCTCAGGCCTTTCCATAGCTAATCTAAACCCTACTAAATAATAACCACTATTTTCGAAATGTTTCCAACTGTTTCCTGATTCACCTAATCCACCTCAATCTCAAGAACTCGTCCAGCGATGCCTGTTTTCTTATTGGATTAAACATATACCAATGTAGAAAATTCTTCTTTAAGCTCTAAGGGAATTCCTGCCCTTTTCTCCCCTGTATACATCCCAGTTTATATTTGAATATTAGGTTACTATAATCCTAGAATTCTTGCACTCTTCCGCAATTTCCTTACAAGTGTGTACCTCTGCAACTTTCCTATGAGTTGGTCGCTGATAAATTACATTGAACGATGTAATTGCACATTTTTGTTCATTGGTTCTAGCTAAGTCAATTTTTTTCCTTGACCTCTCTGCGACATCATCTCTCTCTAGCGCTGCAATGTTTTCCTTGAACAATACTGCCCACACCTCTTGTTTTCATAACTTCCCTAACTTGATCTTTCCTGGACGTATTCTATTGAAGAATATTTAATACTTTGTTCTGCCTCATCTTTGAACCAGGACTCTGTATCCACCACTACATCACATTTCCACATGGATATCTGCAATGGTTACTCACTGATCTTATTTACCACGATCCATGCATTCAACTACACAGGCAGTAACCTTGTCTTTATTATTTTTATTCTTTCTCTGATCTCATTTATTTCATTCTCTTGTGCCATCTGTCTCTCAAATATTCTTGCAATTTCTCTTGAATATTGACATCTGATTCTCAGACCACTGCCAAACTAAATGTAGAGAAGGGGATACGGTCTCGGGATATGGCGTAGACCAATTTGAACTAAGCTGAGCAAGCACTTCTTCACTCAAAGAGTAGTGAATCTGTAGAATTCTCCACCACAAGACACTGTATAAAACCAAGAAAGAAATACATTTTTGGGGGCTTTAAAAGTACTAAGTGATACGGGGAGAAAGCAGGAAGATAGAAGTGAAATAGAGCATTAGCTATGATCATATTCAATGATAAGCAGGTTTGAAGGGCCAAATGGCCTACTCTCTTAGTTTCTATGTTTCTGTATAAATCCTAATTTCTGCATAGCGCAGGTTTGTTCATTTGACAGATAATGAAGATCTTAATCCGAGATGCCTGGGGTCCCACATTGGGTGATGATTTTTTTCAAAGCACTTTATTTTTCCAAAATGCTGAACTATGTTGGTGGTGATAAAAGGCCCATGTTATGGGTACAAATGTCTGTAGTAGAGAGGAGGAGATGCTGGATGTCTTAAAATGCATAAAAGTGGATAAATTTCCAGGACCTGATCAGGTGTACCCTAGAACTCTGTGGGAAGCTAGGGAAGTGATTACTGGTCCCCTTGCTGAGATATTTGTATTATCGATAGCCCCAATGAAGTGTTTGAACACTGGAGTTTGGCTAACGTGGTACCACTATTTAAGAAAAATGGTAAGAAAAAGCTAAGAACTGTAGACCAGTGAGCCTATTATCAATGGTGGGCAAGTTGTTGGAGGGATCCTGATGGACAGAATTTACATGTATTTCAAAAGGCAAACACTGATTAGGGACAGTCAGTAGGCTTTGCGCATAGGAAATCATGTCTCATGAACTTAATTGAGATTTTTCGAAGAAGTAATGAAGAGGATTGATGAGGGCAGAGAGGAATGTGATCTTTATAGACTTCAGTAAGGCTTTCGATAAGGTTTTGCATGGTAGACTATTTAACAAGGTTAGATCACATCAAATACAGGGAGAACTAACCATTTGGATACAGAGGTAAAAACAATAACTGCAGATGCTGGAAACCAGATTCTGGATCAGTAATGCTGGAAGAGCACAGCAATTCAGGCAGCATCCAACGAGCAGCGAAATCGACATTTCGGGCAAGGGCCATTCATCAGGAATAAAGCCAGAGAGCCTGAAGTGTGGAGAGATAAGCTAGGGGAGGGTGGGGGTGGGGAGAGAGTAGCATAGAGTACAATGGGTGAGTGGGGGAGGAGATGAAGGTGATAGGTCAGGGAGGAGAGGGTGGAGTGGATAGGTGGAAAAGGACTTGGATAGAGGTGAGGGAGGAGGTGTGGGCGCAGCCCTAAAGGAGCCTTCCACAGTAAAACCTGCGCCCACACCTCCTCCCTCACCTCTATCCAAGGCCCTAAAGGAGCCTTCCACATCCATCAAAGTTTTACCTGCACATCCACCAATATCATTTATTGTATCCATTGCTCGCGATGTGGTCTCCTCTACATTGGGAGACTGGGTGCCTCCTAGCAGAGCGCTTTAGGGAACATCTCCGAGACACCCGCACCAATCAACCAAACCGCCCCGTGGCCCAACATTTCAACTCCCCTTCCCACTCTGCCGAGGACATGGAGGTCCTGGGCCTCCTTCACCGCCGCTCCCTCACCACCAGACGCCTGGAGGAAGAACGCCTCATCTTCCGCCTCGGAACACTTCAATCCCAGGGCATCAATGTGGACTTCAACAGCTTCCTCATTTCCCCTTCCCCCACCTCATCCTAGTTTCAAACTTCCAGCTCCGCACTGTCCCCTTGACTTGTCCGGACTTGTCCGACCTCCCTCGCTCCTTTTCCACCTATCCACTCCACCCTCTCCTCCCTGACCTATCACCTTCATCTCCTCCCCCACTCACTCATTGTACTCTATGCTACTCTCTCCCCACCCCCACCCTCCCCTTGCTTATCTCTCCACACTTCAGGCTCTCTGCCTTTATTCCTGATGAAGGGCTTTTGCCTGAAACATCGATTTCGCTGCTCGTTGGATGCTGCCTGAATTGCTGTGCTCTTCCAGCACCACTGATCCAGCATTTGGATACAGAACTGGCTCAAAGGTAGGAGATAGAGGGTGGTGCTGGAGGCCTGTGACCAGTCGTGTGCCTCAAGGATCAGTATTGGGTCCATTGCTTTTTGTCATTTACATAAATGATTTGGATGTGAATATAGGAGGAATGATGAGGAAGCATGCAGGGGTGTCAGGGTGGCTCAGTGGTTAGCACTGTTGCCTCACAACGCCAGGGTCCTGGGTTCAATTCCAGCCTTGGGTGATTGTCTGTGTGGAGTTTGCACATTCTCCCTGTGTCTGTGTGGGTTTCCTCTGGGTGCTCGGGTTTCTTCCCACTGTCCAAAGATGTGCAGGTTGGGTGGATTGGCCATGCTAAATTGCCCTGTAGTGTCCAAGGATGTGTAGGTTAGGTGGATTAACTGTGGGAAATGCAGGGTTGTAGGTTGTTGGGGGGAGGGGGGAGGGGGTTGCTGAGTCTGCTTGTGATGCTCTTTGGAGAGTTGGTGTGGGCTTTTTGCACTGAATGGTCTGTTTCTACAATATAGGATTCTATGATTCTATGGGCACCAAAATTGGAGGTATAGTGGACAGCCAAGAAGGTTACCTCAGAGTACAACAGGACCTTGATCTAGAGTGTGGAGAGGTAGCAGATGGAATTTAATTTAGGTAAATGTGCGGTGCTGCATTTTTGAAAGACAAATCAGGACAGGACTTTTACATTTAATGGTAAAGTCTTTGGAAGTGTTATTCAACAAAGACACCTTAGAGTGCAGGTTCATAGTTCCTTGAAAGTAGAGTCACAGGTCGACAGGATAGTGAAGAAGGTCTTTGGTATGCTTGTCTTTATTGGTCAGTCTTTTGAGCATAGTGGTTGGGAGGCCATGTTGTGGCCATACAGGACATTGAATAGTGCATTCAATTCTGGCTCCTGGCTATAGGAAAGATATTAGAGAATTTGAGAAGATTTGTAGTTCAGGTTAAGGTTCTGGATGTAGGTTTCCTTGCTGACCTGGAAGGTTTATGTTCAGACATTTCATCACCATACTAGGTAACATCTTCAGTGAGCCTCTGGATGACGTATTGCTGATGATTCCTACTTCCTACTTATTTGTTTGGGTTTCTTTGGGTTGGTGATCTCATTTCCTGTGGTGATGTCATTTCCTGTTTTTTTTCTCAGGGGTTGGTAAATCGGGTCCAAGTCAATGTGTTTGTTGATAGAGTTCTGGTTGGAATGCCATGCTTCTAGGGATTCTCATGAATGTCTCTGTCTGGATGGATGTGTTGTCCCAGTCGAAGTGGTGTCCTTCCTCATCTGTATGTAAGGATATTAGTGAGAGAGGATCATGTCATTTTGTGGCTAGTTGGTGTTCATGTATCCTGGTGGCTAGTTTTCTGCCTGTTTGTCCAATGTAGTATTTGTTACAGTTCTTGCACGGTATTTTGTAAATGACATTAGTTTTGCTTGTTTTCTGTATGGGATCTTTCAAGTTCATTAGCTGCTGTTTTAGTGCGTTGGTAGGTTCATGGGCTACCGTAATGCCAAGGGGTCTGAGTAGTCTGGCAGTCATTTCTGAGATGTGTTTGATGTAGGGGAGATTGGCTAGGGTTTCTGGGCGTGTTTTGTCTGCTTGTTTGGGTTTGTTGCTGAGAAATCTGTGGACTGTGTTCATTGGGTACCTGTTCTTTTTGAATACACTGTCAAGGTGATTTTCCTCTGCTCTGTGTAGTTCCTCTGTGCTGCAGTGTGTGGTGGCTTGTTGGAATAATGTTCTGATGCAGCTTCATTTGTGGATGTTGGGGTGATTGCTTCTGTAGTTCAATATTTGGTCTGTATGTGTTGTTTTCGTGGAAATGCTGGTTTGAAGTTCTCCATTGGCTGTTCGCTCTATTGTGACATCTAGGAATGGCAGTTTGTTGTTGTTTTCCTCCCCTTTAGTGAATTTTATGGCAGTGAGGGGTCTTGAAGGTTTCCTCTAATTTGTTTCGTTTCGTGATGACAAAGGTGTCATCCACGTAGCGGACCTAAAGTTTGGGTTGGATGGTTGGCAGAGCTGTTTATTCAAGTCTCTGCATTACTGCCTCTGCTAAGAACCCTGATATCAGAGAACCCATGTGTGTTCTGTTGGTTTGTCTGTAGGTTTTGTTGTTGAAGATGAAGTGGGTGGTAAGACATAGGTCCATTAGCTTGACCATATTCTTCTTGCTGATGAAGTTGGTGGTGTTTGGTATGTGTGTCTTTGGGTCTTCTAATAGTGTAGTCAGTGTTTCCTTGGCCAGGTTAATGTTGATGTAGAAACCCTCACCACTCTCCCCTAATCAAAGACATCTTGGAAATGACTGCCAGACTACTCAGACCCCTTATCATCATGGTAGCCCACAAACCCACCAACGCACTAAAACAGCAGCTAATGATCTTGAAAGACCCTATACAAACAACAAGCAAAACTAATGTAATTTACAAAATACCGTGCAAAGACTGTAACAAACACTACATTTGACAAACAGGCAGAAAACTAGCCACCAGGATACATGAACATCAACTAGCCATAAAACAACATGACCCTCTCTCACTGATATCCTTACATACAGATGAGGAAGGACACACTTCGACTGGGACAACACATCCATCCTTGGACAAGCCAAACAGAGACATACACAAGAATGCCTAGAAGCATGACATTCCAACCGGAACTCTATCAACAAACACATTGACTTGGACCCAATTTAGCAACCCCTGAGAAAAAGAACAGGAAATGACATCACTATAGGAAATGACATCACCAACCCAAAGAAAAATATAAATAAGTAGCAGGAATCATCAGCAATACTTCGTCCAGAGGCTCACTGAAGATGTTACCTAGTATGGTGACGAAACGTCTGAACATAAACTTTCCAGCTTAGCGAGCAAACCTACATCCATAGGAAAGATATTGTGAAACTTGAAAGGATTCAGAAAAGATTTACAAGGATATTAGGAGAAAGTGAGGACTATAGATGCTGGAGAGTCAGAGTTCATAAAGTGTAGCACTGGAAAAAGCATAGCAGATCAGGCAGTATCTGAGTAGCAAGAGAATCGATGGTTCTGGCACAACCCTTCTTCAGGACTGGCTTGCTCCTGAGATTCTGTCTGACCTGCTATGTTTTTTCCAGTGCCATGCTTTCCAAGAATATTGCCAGGGTTGGAGAGTTTGAGCTCTCGGGAGAGGCTGAGTAGTTTGGGGCTGTTTTCCCTAGTCTTGGAGGCTGAGGGGTGACCGTATAGAGGTTTATAAAATCATGAGGGGCATAGATAGGATGACTAGTCAAGGTCTTTTCCCCAGCGTAATGGAGTTCAGAACTAGAGGGCATAGGTTTAAGGTGAGAGGGGAAAGATTTAAAAGGGACCTAATGGACAACGTTCTCATGCAGAGGGTGGTGTGTGTATGGAATGAGCTGCCAGAGGAGAGGTGGGTGGAGGCTGGTACAATTATAATCTTTAACAGGCATCTGGATGGGTATTTGAATAGGAAGGGTTTAGAGGGATATGGGCCAAATACTGGGAAATTATACAATGTTTTTCTGTTTTCTCTAGAATTTAGAAGTGATCTAATCATAGTTGTCAAGATATTAACAAAAAAAAACATGGTAGATAAAGATAAATTGTTTCCACTGGTTGGAGATTCTAGAAATGGGGACATATCTGAAAGTTAGAGCCAGACTGTTCATGAGGGATCATAGAAAGCACTTCTATAGACAAAGGACGGTAGTTGTTTGGAATTCTCTTCCACAAATGGCAGTAGCCAATCGATCAGTTGTCAATTTTAAATCTGAGACAGATAATGTTTTGTTAAGCAGAGGTATCAAGGGATATGAGGAATGGCAGACATATGGAATTATGCCATAGATCAGCCATGTTCACATTGGGTGGCGGTGCAGACTCAAGGGGCTAAATGATCTACTCCTGTTCTTATGTTCCCTGGGGCTCTCCACTAGTTACAGTTTGCTATTCTAAAAATACTGCCTCATCAATTCTCTGTCTTCAATTAGTTAGCCAATCCTCTACCCATGCTGGTATATCAATGCCAACATTATGGGATTATCTGTTACCTTGGTAATGGATGTCTTTTGGAAATCCCAATATATTATATCCCCTGCTTCCCCTTTATCTATGTTGCTTGTTACCTCCTTAAAAAAATTCTGATTTTCCCTTCATGAAGCCATGTTGACTCTGCCTATTGATATTATACTATTACATACTTCATAATACTCTGACATATTCCCAAAAACAGACATTAAGCTTCCTGATCTTTGGTTACCTGATCGTTTTTCTCTATCACTCCTTGTATAAAGCTTTTACATTACTGGTAGCCCAAACCTCTGGGATAGTTCAAGAATCGTAAGATTCTTGAAGGATTACTATCTGTACCTGTCTCTGCAGTTACTTTAGTTAAAATGTTTTGGATGCAACCCATTAGGAGGTGATTACCTAGTTGGTGGACTGTCTTATGGCGGATGATGGAATTTGAATTCAGCAAAGAAAGTCTGGAATGAAGACTCTCTAATTATGAACATGAATACATTGCTAATTGTCTGAAAGAACCATCTGGTTCACTAATGTTGTTTAGGGAAGGAAACTGCCATCCTTGCCTGGTCTGGCCTACATGTGACTTCAGATCCACAGCAATGTGGTTAATGCTTAGCTGCCCACTGGGCTACTAAGGATAGGCAATAAATGCTGGCCTAGCCAGTGACATCCTCATCCTCTGAAGGAATTTAAAGAAAAGGTCCAGGAGGTATATAGGTCTTGAGACTCAGTTTCTCAAATATATTTTTCTCTAAGCATAGTTGTTGTAGTTTTGGAATGCTATTACTGTCTGTGGAGATTAATGTTCTACTCACTTCCTGGTTCTCCATTACTATTTCCCCAGCATAGAGATCTAAGGGGCCTAAGTTCACTTTGGCTCTCTCTTCCTTTTTATATATTTAAAGAAGCTCTTACTGTCTGTGTTTATGTTACTTGCTAGCCTGCTTTCATAGTTTATTTTCTCTCTCCTTATATTTCTTTTGATTATCTTTTGTTGGCTTTTAACACTTTGCCAATCCTGAGATTTAAAATTAATCTTTGCCACATTGAATCTTTTTTCTTTCAATTTGATATTATGCATAACTTCCCTGGTTAACATAGAACATAGAACATTAGAGTGCAGTACAGGCCCTTCGGCCCTCGATGTTGCATCAACCTGTCAAACCAACCTGAAGCCCATCTAACCTACACTATTCCATTTTCATCCATATGTCTATCTAATGACCATTTAAATGCCCTTAAAGTTAGCAATTCTACTATTGTTGCAGGCAGTGTGATCCACGCCCCCTACAAATCTCTGGGTAAAAAACTATCTCTGACATATGATCTGTATCTATCACCCCTCAATTTAAAGCTATGTCCCCTCGTGCTAGCCATCACCATCACCATCTCACTGTCCACCCTATCTAACCTAATTCTTATCTTGTCTGTCTCGATTAAGTCACCTCTCAACCTTCTACTCTCTAACAAACTCAGCTTCAAGTCCCTCAGCCTTTCCTCACAAGACCTTCCCTCCACACCAGGCAACATCCGAGTAAATCTCCTCTGAATCCTTTCCAAAGCTTCCACATCCTTCCTATAATGTAGTGACGAGACTTGTACACAATACTCCAAGTGCAGTCACACCTGCGTTTTGTACAGCTGCAGCATGACCTTGTGGCTCCAAAACTCAATACTTCTATTAATAAAGCTAACACACCATATGCCTTCTTAAAAACCCGATCAACCTGGGTGGCCACTTTCAGGAATCTATGTACATGGACACCGAGATCTCTCTGCTCATCTACACTACCAAGAATCTTACCATTAGACCTTTATTCTTTATTCCTGTTCCTCCTTCCAAACTGATTCACCTCGCACTTTTCCACATTAAATTCCATTTGCCACCTCTCAGCCCAGGTCTGCAGCTTATCCAAATCCCTCTGTAACCTACAACATCCTTCAGTACTGTCCACAACTCCACCAATCTTTGTGTCATCCACAAATCTACTAACCCATCCTTCTACACCCTCATCCAGATAATTTATAAAAATGACAAACAGCAGTGGCCCCACAACAGATACTTGTGGTACACCACTAGAAACTGAACTCCAGGATGAATATTTCCCATCAGCCATCACCCTCTATCTTCTTTCAGCTAGCCAAGCTCTGATCCAAACCGCTAAATCACCCTCAATCACATGCATCTGTATTTTGTACAATAGTCTACCGCAGGGAACCTTATTAAATACATTACTGAAATCCATATACACCACATCAACTGCTTTACCCTCAGCCACCTGTTTGGTCACCATCTCAAAGAACTCAATAAGGTTTGTGAGGCATGACTTACCCTTCACAAATCCATGTTGACTATCCCTAATCAACTTATTCCTCTCTAGATGACTATAAATCTGATCTCTTATAAACCTTTCCAACATTTTACCAACAACTGAAGAAAAGCTCACTGGTCTATAATTACCAGAGTTGTCTCTACTCCCATTCTTGAACAAGGGGACAGCATTTGCTATCCTCCAGTCTTGTGGCACTATTCCTGTAGACAATGGCGACATAAAGATCAAAATCAAAGACTCTGCAATCTCCTTCCCAGAGAATCCTAGGATAAATTCCATCTGACCCAGGGGACTTATCTATTTTCACACTTTCGTGGGCCGAAGGGCCTGTACTGTACAGAATTACTAACATCTCCTCCTTGTGAATGTCAATGCCATCTAGTCTAGTAGCCTGTATCTCAGTATTCTCCTCAACAACATTTTCTTTTTCCAGTGTGAAACTGACAAAACACAGTCATTTAGAACATAGAACAATACAGTACAGAACAGGCCCTTCGGCCCACGATGTTGTGCTGAACATTTGTCCTAGCTTAAGCACCTATCCATGTACCTATCCAATTGCCGCTTAAAGGTCACCAATGATTCTGACTCTACCACTCCCACAGGCAGCGCATTCCATGCCCCCACCACTCTCTGGGTAAAGAAACCACCCCTGACATCTCCCCGATACCTTCCACCCTTCACCTTAAATTTATGTCCCCTTGTAACACTCTATTGCACCCGGGGAAAAAGTTTCTGACTGTCTACTCTATCTATTCCTCTGATCATCTTATAAACCTCTACCAAGTCACCCCTCATCCTTCGCAGTTCCAACGAGAAAAGGCCTAGCACTCTCAACCTATCCTCGTACGACCTATTCTCCATTCCAGGCAACATCCTGGTAAATCTTCTCTGCACCCTCTCCAAAGCTTCCACATCTTTCCTAAAGTGAGGCGACCAGAACTGCACACAGTACTCCAACTGTGGCCTAACCAAAGTCCTGTACAGTTGCAACATCACTTCACGACTCTTGAATTCAATCCCTCTGCTAATGAACGCTAATACCCCATAGGCCTTCTTACAAGCTCTATCCACCTGAGTGGCAACTTTCAAAGATGTATGAACATAGACCCCAAGATCCCTCTGTTCCTCCACCTCACTAAGAACCCTACCGTTAACCCTGTATTCCGCATTCTTATTTGTCTTTCCAAAATGGACAACCTAACACTTGGCAGGGTTGAACTCCATCTGCCACTCCTCAGCCCAGCTCTGCATCATATCTAAGTCCCTTTGCAGCCGACAACAGCCCTCCTCACTATCCACAACTCCACCAATCTTCGTATCATCTGCAAATTTACTGACCAACCTTCGAGTCCCTCATCCAAGTCATTAATAAACATTACAAACAGCAGAGGACCCAGAACTGATCCCTGCGGAACTCCACTTGTAACTGGGCTCCAGGCTGAATATTCGCCATCTACCACCACTCTCTGACTTCGACCGGTTAGCCAGTTTTCTATCCAATTGGCCAAATTTCCCTCTATCCCATGCCTCCTGACTTTCCGCATAAGCCTACCATGGGGAACCTTATCAAATGCCTTACTAAAATCCATGTATACTACATCCACTGCTCTACCCTCATCCACATGCTTGGTCACCTCCTCAAAGAATTCACTCAGACTTGTAAGGCAAGACCTACCCTTCACAAATCTGTGCTGGCTGTCCCTAATCAAGCAGTGTCTTTCCAGATACTCATAAATCCTATCCCTCAGTACCCTTTCCATTACTTTGCCTACCACCGAAGTAAGACTAACTGGCCTGTAATTCCCGGGGTTATCCCTATTCCTTTTTTTGAACAGGGGCACAACATTCGCCACTCTCCAGTCCCCTGGTACCACCCCCGTTGACAGTGAAGATGAAAAGATCATTGCCAACGGTACTGCAATTTCCTCTCTTGCTTCCCACATAATCCTAGGATATATCCCGTCAGGCCCTGGGGACTTGTCTATCCTCAAGTTGTTCAAAATGTCCAACACATCTTCCTTCCTAACAAGTATCTCCTCTAGCTTACCAGTCCGTTTCACACTCTCCTCTTCAACAATACGGTCCCTCTCGTTCGTAAATACTGAAGAAAAGTACTCATTCAAGACCTCTCCTATCTCTTCCGACTCAATACACAGTCTCCCACTATTGTCCATGATCGGACCTACCCTCGTTCTCGTCATTCTCATGTTTCTCACATACGCATAAAAGGCCTTGGGGTTATCCTTGATCCTATCCGCCAAAGATTTTTCATGCCCTCTCTTAGCTCTTCTAATCCCTTTCTTCAGGTCCCTTCTGGCTATCCTGTATCCCTCCACTGCTCTGTCTGAACCCTGTTTCCTCAACCTTATGTAAGTCTCCTTCTTCCTCTTTACAAGACATTCAACCTCCCTCGTCAACCAAGGTTCCCTCACACGACCATTTCTTTCCTGCCTGACAGGTACATATATATCAAGGACACGTCGTATCTGTTCCTTGAAAAAGTTCCACATTTCCACGACATCCTTCCCTGACAGCCTATGCTCCCAACTTATGCTCCTCAGATCCTGTCTTACAGCATCGTATTTACCCTTCCCCCAATTGTAAAACCTACCCTGTTGCACGCACCTATCTCTCTCCATAACCAAGGTGAAAGTCACAGAATTGTGGTCACCATCACCAAAATGTTCACCCACTAACAAGCCCATCACTTGTCCCGGTTCATTACCGAGTACCAAATCCAATATGGCCTCCCTCTGGTCGGACAATCTACATACTGAGTTAGAAAAGCTTCCTGTACACACTGCACAAACACCGCCCCATCCAATCTACTTGATCTAAAGAGCTTCCAATCAATATTTGGGAAGTTGAAATCGCCCATGACTACGACCCTGTGGCTTCTGCACCTTTCCAAAATCTGTTTCCCAATCTGTTTCTCCACATCTCTGCTGCTATTGGGGGGTCTGTAGTAAACACCCAACAAGGTGACTGCACCTTTCCTATTTCTGACTTCAGACCATACTACCTCCAAAGGCAGATCCCACTCGAACTGCCTTTCTGCAGCCGTTATACCATTTCTAATTAGCAACGCCACCCCCCCTCCTTTTTTACCACCCTCCCTAATCTTACTGAAACATCTGTAACCAGGAACCTCCAACAACCATTCCTGTCCCTCTTCTACCCACGTTTCCGTGATGGCCACAACATCGTAGTCCCAGGTACCGATCTACGCCTTAAGTTCACCCACCTTATTTCTGATACTCCTTGCGTTGAAGTATACACACTTGAACCCATCTCTGTGTCCGCAAGTATTCCCTGTCAGTGCTACCTTCTTCACAGCCTCCCTACATTCATGGACATCCTGACAAACAGCTAGCCTACTTGCTGGACTACAAGTCCGGATCCCATCCCCCTGCCAAATTAGTTTAAACCCCACCGAAGAGTGCTAGCAAACCTACCCCCAGGATATTGGTGCCCTTCTGGTTCAGGTGCAACCCGTCCTGCTTGTACAGGTCACACCTTCCCCAGAATGCAGTCCAATTGTCCAAATACCTGAAGCCCTCCCTCCTACACCATCCTTGCAGCCACGTGTTCAACTGCACTCTCTCCCTATTCCTTGCCTCACTGTCACGTGGCACCGGCTACAACCCAGAGATGATGACTCTGTCCTAGCTTTTAGCTTCCAGCCTAACCCCCTGAGCTCTTGAATGACCACCGCACCCCTCTTCCTACCTATGTCGTTGGTGCCAACGTGCACCGATGTCTCGGACCCTGGCACCCGGGAGGCAACAAACCATCTGAGAGTCTCGCCCATGTCCACAGAACCGCCTGTCCGTCCCTCTAACTAGAGAGTCTCCTATAACTAGCGCTCTCCTCCTGTCCCCCTTTCCCTTCTGCGTCTCAGAGCCAGACCTTGCTCCACAGACCCGGTCACTGCAGCTTACCCTGCTACCCCAACAGTATCCAAAGCGGTATACCTATTGTTTAGGGGAACGACCACAGGGGATCCCTGCACTGCCTGCTTCCTCCTCTTCCCACCTCTAACTGTTACCCAGCTACCTCTGTTCTCTGGCATAGCTATGTCCCTGTAGCTTCTATCTATCACCCTCTCAGCCTCTTGAATAATCCTCAGTTCATCCAACTCCATTTCCAGTTCCCTAACTCGTTCTGTGAGGAGCAGGATCTGACTGCATTTCCTGCAGATGAAGTCGGCAGTAGTATCGGTGGTCACCCCTACCTCGAACATCCTGCAGGAGGAACATTCCACTGCCTGCGCTGCCATTACTCTACACCTCGTCTCCAAAAACAAGAACACTGAGTAGCTTACCTGTGGACTTTAAAATTAGGTTAGAGGAGGAGGATGGGAGGGAGGCCCTACATAGTAGGGCCTGGGGTCTAGAACACACCCACTCAAATATCAATCACTTACCTTCCCGACCAGCTCTGCGCTCCAACCTCACTTCCGCCCAGCTCACGCTGCTCTCTGCTGTGAGAAGACCGTTGGCGTCGAGGTAAGTTCTTTATATATCAATCACTTACCTTCCCGACCAGCTCTGCGCTCCAACCTCACTTCCACCCAGCTCGCGCCGCTCTCTGCACTTCTCCATCTCCTCAGACTCCACACACAACATTCCTTGATTGGCCCTTATCTTTCTCTAGTCATTCTTTTATTCCCGCTATGCCTACAGAAAGCTTTTGGGTTTTTCTTGATACAACCTGCCAACAATAACAGTAAGCTTTCTAGAATCCTTCTTTCTCACTGGGGATATCTTTATTGTTGGTCATGAGCAATGTTTTTAAACACCTGTTAATGTTTCTCAATCATCTTTTCTGCTAAATTACTTTCTGCATCCACTCCAACCAGCTCTGCCCTATTCCCATATAAGTACACTTATTTAACGTTAGCACAGTTTCTCATTCTCAAACTGAATGGTAAATTCTATGATGTTTTGGTTACTTTTCCCTTGAGGATTTTGTTTTAATCATTTATTTAACCTCACTCACTATGTGTGACAACATCTGACTCCACCTGACCTGACTGGACTCCATCATGCAATTCCCTCTGCACTCTCCCAACCTTCCCATCATGCATTTCACTCCTTAATATATTTTTCCTCCTTATGTTAGCTCCCTTGTTGCTCCTATCATGCTGATAGCCTCACATTTCCAAATTGCAATCTCACCCTTGTTGCTGCTGGGTAATGCTACCAACTGCCCCCCTACTGAATGGCGCACGACCCATTAACACATTTACTCTACCCACTTCAATAGCTATACATTCATCTGTGCACTCATTTGTAAACACCCTCAGAAGCCATTCAAATATCTCAAAGATTTTCAGTGTGTTTGTGAATGAAACTTAAGTCCCTGGCCAGAGCTGTAAATAGGTGGAGCGGTTTGTGAGATCCAGTGCTCTAAAGGAAAGCTTTGATTTAAGGTACACTCTGTACTTCTGATGAGGCTGAGATTAGAAGTCTGAGCCAGAGAACAGCAGTGCCAAAGTGAATGATATTCCTCAAAAGATTTCAGCATTAGTTTTACAATTTATTTTCTGAAAACATTGTTGTCTGTCCCTGTGCTGTGTTCATATTCTCTCTCTCTCTACCCCCCTTCACAGCGGTTTCTGATAAGGCTTGGTCACTGACAATCGCGGATGGAGTGAGGGCTGAGGAAGGAGGCTCCGCTGTCTTACCCTGCAGCTTCACCCACCCTGACACTCACCTCACACTCACCGGCTCTGTCATATGGAAAAAATATAAAAAAGGTGCAATCTTTAAGTGTATATATCCTGGTCCAGACCATTCCCAGGGTGAGCTGTGTGAGAATGTGAGACAGCGGGACGGTGGGAATCGATTCAGATTCGTGGGGAACCTCAGCAACAAAGATGCCTCAATAATGATGGAGGGACTGAGCCGGGAGGATGATGGTTCCTATCGGTGTCGTGTGGAGCTCAATATCGGCAAGTTTGGAACTCGGAGAGGAACAGGTCTGGAAGTGGAAGGTGAGGAACAATGTTTGGATGGTGTTGCTGCCCTGACAGCTCAATGGGGACAGGCTCCACCTGGTCAGAATGTCTAGTTTCTGGGAGTGACAATTACTAACAATCTGTCCTGGTCTACTCATTTTGATGCAAGTGACAAGAAAGCATAGCAATATCTTTACTTCCTCAGAAGGCTAAGGAAATTCAGCATTTCCACAAATACTCTGACTAATTTTTAATTAATGCAGCATAGAAAACATCCCAGAAAGCATGACATGGCAACTGCTTTTCCCAAGACCACAAGACACTACAGAGAGTCATGAGCACAGCCCAGTCCATCACACAAACTGGCCTTCCATCCATTGAGAGCTGAAAATGTGTTGCTGGAAAAGCGCAGCAGGTCAGGCAGCATCCAAGGAGCAGGAGAATCGACGTTTCAGGCATGAGCCCTTCTTCAGGAATGAGGAAAGTGTGCCCAGCAGGCTAAGATAAAAGGTAGGGAGGAGGGGCTTGGGGGAGGGGCGTTGGAAATGCGATAGGTATCCTCCCCCTCCCACTCCCCCAAGTCCCTCCTCCCTACCTTTTATCTTAGCCTGCTGGGCAAACTTTCCTCATTCCTGAAGAAGGGCTCATGCCCGAAACGTCAATTCTCCTGCTCCTTGGATGCTGCCTGACCTGCAGCGCTTTTCCAGCAACACATTTTCAGCTTTGATCTCCAGCATCTGCAGTCCTCACTTTCTCCTCCTTCGATCCATTGACCCCATCTATACTTCTCAGTGCCGCAGGAAGCAACCAACATAATCCCAACTTTGGTTACATTGGGCAGAAGATGTAAACATTTCAATACATGTATGAACAGATTCAACAACAGCTTCTTCCCTGCTGTTATCAGCCATTTGAATGGAGCTCCAAACGTTAATGTTGGTCTCACTGTCTCTTTCCTTGCATCCTCACTGTGCTGGAAGAATGTATTCTGCACTATGTTCTGCTATGTGATGCAGTTTGCATGGCACGATCTGCCTGTAGAGCACACAAAACAACAATTTTCATTGTATTTTGGAACATGTGACAATAATAAATCAAATCAAATCAAATCAATAAATCAAGCGATAGTGACCATGAAACTATCATCGATTGTCATAAAAACCAATTCCTGCCACTGTAGAAATTGCAAAACTTGCACCCACACCTCCTCCCTCACCTCTATCCAAGGCCCCAAAGGAGCCTTCCACATCCATCGAAGATTCACCTGCACATCCACCAATGTCATTTATTGTATCCATTGCTCCCAATGCGGTCTCCTTTACATTGGAGAAACGCCTTCTCGCAGAGCGCTTTAGGTAACATCTCCAGGGCACCCACACCAATCAGCCCCATCATCCCGTGGCCAAACATTTCAACTCCACCTCCCACTCTGTCCTGGGCCTCCTCCACCGCTCGTCCCTGACCACCCGACGCCTGGAGGAAGAACGCCTCATCTTCTGCCTCTGAACACTTCAAACCCAGGGCATCAATGTGGACTTCACCAGTTTCCTCATCTCCCCACCCCACCACTTTACCCCAGTTCCAACCTACCAGGTCAGCACCATCCTCATGACCTGTCCTACTTGCCAATGTTCCTTCCCACCAATCCGCTTCACCCTCCTGTCTGATCTATCACCTTCAACCCCACCTCCACCTACCTATTGTACTCTTAGCTACCTTCTCCCCAGCCCCACCACCCTCCCTTTTATCTCTCCACCCCAGAAACTCCCTGCCTCATTCCTGATGAAGGGCTTTTGCCCGAAATGTTGCTTCCCCTGCTGCTCGGATGCTGCCTAACCTGCTGTGCTTTTCCAGCACCACTCTAATCTAGACTCTGATCTCCAACATCTGCAGTCCTCACTTTCACCCAAAAAAACCAATTAGGTTCGCTGATGTCTTTTAGGGAAGGAAATCTCCCTTCCTTACCTGTTCTGGCCTACTTGTGACTCCAGACCCACAGCAATGTAGTCATGGTCATCATTAAACTCTTAATTCCAGTTTTTTATTGGATTAAAATATCACCATCTGCAATGGCAGGAATCAAAACCAGATCCCCTGAGCATTACCTGAGGTCTCAGGATTAATGGCCTAGCAATAATTCTATTGGGCCATCACCTCCTTTGGCAGACAGGAAACAACGAATTATGATTACATTGGGCTTTTTTTTGAGTAGCAGACTTTGACTAGTGGGGCACCACAGGGATCAGTACAGTGATCATAAGGAGTTCAGCCAGGTGGACCTTATAGAATATGAGTTCCCTGATTGAGGCTGTTAATATGGTGCAATCAGGGAGTCCTGGCTGACAGATATAAACAGGCGTGTCAGCAGTTCACTCTGAGAGCTGGCTCTGAGGGGCCTGGATCAGTATCAAGGACTCTCCACATGTGAGTACAGGGTGACTTGGTGATGGGATACCTGCCTCTCTGGAGTTATTTCAGTATGGACCTTAGCTCTTCACAAGATATATTAATCATTCAGATAAGGAAACTACATGCCATACCTCCACATTTCCGACAGCATAACGATGGGTGGGAGGCTGAACTGTGAAGAGAATGCAGAGATGTTTTAGTGTGATTTGGACAAGTTAAATGAGTGGGCAAATGCATGGCAGATGAAGTACCATGTGGATAAATGTGAGGTCATCCACTTTGGTAGCAAAACAGGACAGCAGTTTATGCGAGTGGTGACAGATTGGGAAGGAGAAGTGCAATGAGAGTTGAGTGTCCTTGTACACCAGTCACTGAAAGTAAGCATGCCAGTGCAGCAGGCTGTACTGCATAATGAAAGGATTTGAATACAGGAGCAGCGATGTCTTGCTATAGGTGTTTTGAGCTTTGGTGAAACTGCACCTGGAGCATTGAGTGCAGTTTTGATTTCCTTATCTGAGGAAGGAAGCTCTGACCACGGAGGGAGTGCAACATAGACTGACTACTGGAGTGGCAGGACTGACGTGTAAAGATAGATTACAGGAGTAGGCAGAGTAAATGCGGAAAGATGTTCCCGATAACTGAACATTTTAGAACCAGGGATCACAGTCTAAGGATACGGCATAGGCCAGTTCGGACTGAGGTGAGGAGAAAAATCTCCACTCAGGGTGTGGTGAGGCTGTGGAATTCTCAAACACAGAAAGTGGAGAGGTCAAAATATTAAATGTTTTGAGAAGGAGTTAGGTATAGTTCTTAGGGCTAAAGGAATCAAAGGGCATGGAGAGAAGGCGGGAACAGGTTTCTGAGTTGAGTGATCAGGCATGTTCACATTGAATGGGACAGAGGATTGAATAGGCTAGTTTTGCTGATATTTTCTATAACATATGATAAATATTGATGGAGTTCTCAACTACTCATTTAAAAAAAAAAATCAGTTTTCTGATCAACCTGTGGCATTGCTGCCTCACAGCACGAGGGGCCTGGGTTCGATTCTAGCCTTGGGTGACTGTATGGAGTTTACACATTCTCCCCATGTCTGCGTGGGTTTCTGCTGGATGCTCCAGTTGCTTCCCAAGTCAAAAGCTGTGAAGGTGAGGTGAATTGACCATGGGAAATTGCCTCGTAGTGTCCAGGGATGTGCAGACCAGGCGAATTAACCACAGTTATTAACCAAGTGAGATTATTGGAACTGGGTGGAGTTTTACACCTGAATGGATTGCTCTTCAGACGGTTGGTGCAGACTCGATGGGCCGAATGGCCTCTTTTCGCACTGCAGTGATTCTATAATCTTCTATAATCCCTGGAGCAGGTGGGACTTGAATCCAGACTTCCCTGTCTAGTGTTAGGGATACTATCGCTGCACCACAATAAGACTTTCTTAATTACTCATTTTATTGTGAAGTTGAAATAAATGAAACAAATCAAATTCTGAACTTCAGGGCACTGACCTCATCCATTCTGATGTTTGTCCTTTCCTCAGCTGCTCAGGGAAATGTCTCAGTGGTGAGTGGGACAGAGGGAGATTCAGTTACTTTACCCTGTATCTTCAGGAGCTGGGACTCCCACACCCTGACCACTGTTACCTGGATGAGGAAGGAGCCCTACCAACGCATCGTTACATTTACAGCCCAATCACAGGGAACTTGGACAACTGTACACGGTGGAAATCGGTACGAGCTCATCGGGGACCCAGAGGAGGGAAACGCTTCAACCAGGATAAACCAGCTGAGAGTGAGGGACAATCACACTTACCTGTGTCTGGTGGAATACAGGTCAGAACCTGATTCTCAGTATCTGATCCAGAAAGAGACTCAGCTACAGGTCATACCTGGTAAGAAACTATTCACATATTCTTCACTCTGTAGACGGTGGACAGTGAGGGTGCAACTAATTCTCTGAACTTTTAATGATTTAATTTTCTAGTGAAAGTCATTGAACAAAAACATTCATCCTGTTTCTCTCCACAGGACTTGCAGAATCGGCGTACAACTGAGTCTAAGCCTTATCCAGCCATTCCCAAGGGTACGGGGGTGGGGGGGGGGGGCCTGCTGGAGTAATTTTTGCCCTTGTTGGCACACAGGGCAATGTCCCATTAATGCATCCACGCCTGGCCACCAGGCATAGCTTTCACTGACATCATCATTTTGGATACTCCTCGATGACCCTGGTAGAGTTTAGTCAGCATTAGGCAATGACCTTTTCTTGGGACAATCACCCCTGCTCCCCATAACAATATTGGGTAGAGATAAAAAAAAACTACTGATGCTGGAATCCAAGATTGACAAGCAGGAACCTGGAAGGACACAGCAAACCAGGAAACATCAGAAAGTGGAGAAATCACCTGAAACATTGACTTCGCCACTTCCTGATGCTGCCTGGCTTGCTGTGTTCTTCCAGCCCCCTGCTTGTCTACTCTATAACAATACACCATTCTCTACTGTCAGAGTCCAAACATGTTTCATTTCTATTTGTGACAGCCCTCTGATTTCCCCAATCATCACCAGTTGATTCATTTTGAAAGGATTGAATCATTCTGTGTCCAGAGTCTGATATTGTCAGCTGTGACTGGGAACGTGTCCAGATAATTTGAGACTCTTCCAAATTCTTCCAATGGGGATACTATCAGCGTTGTATCTGCTAATGGGAGGCTGTCCATTGTACCCCAGACAGTATTCTAACTGGTGATTATCAGCATTTGGTATTAGAGCCCATTGCTGAATGCGACCCAAAGTGAAAAGCACCACTCCCTTGTCCTCCTTGAGCAGATCAAACAGGGGTTTGTGTTCCATGAACAACTCATATGCTCCACTTGCCACATTTCCCAACAATAAAGCCAGTTGTAGAGTCTGTGTGAAGTCGAGTTGAGCTTTAGCTCGTCAGTATTTTTATACAGTGCAACATTAATCCAATATATCAACCAATCTCTGAGCACCTCATTAATGGTAAAACCAGTCACATGCTTCTGCCAGTCATCTCAACCTAGTCAACCTGACACGGATTCCCCTGTTTGTTGAATTACTGAGTGAAAATGATAAAATTAGAGGAGACTTGGGATTGTAATATTCCTTAACTATGTCTGTCAATTCTTGAAAGGTTTTGGTCTCTGGCGCCTCAGGGAAAGTTAGGTTCCTAATAACAGAAAAAGCTGCAGCTCCACATGCTGTCAGGAGAATTACTCATTGCTTTTCATCTGTCACAATGTCATCTGTCCAGAAAAAACAAACACATTCTTCCTACATATTGGGCCCAGTCCTTGATGGTAGGATCATACAAGTCAAGATTCCCAAACAAAGGCTTGGTATAAGGAATGCTTACCCCAACTTGACCAGATTCCCTCCTGAGTTTATTAGTCAGATTCTGGTAAAAGCTGATATGCACTTTGTGTGGCTTTTTCACTTCATCATAGTCCCCAAAAACCTGCTTTGATTGTGGTGCAAATACCTCACAAACTTATCTGAGATTTTGGAGAAGATTTGTAGCTCAGGTTGTGAATCAGGTTGTAAATTTGCTCTCTGCGCTAGTGGGTTTGTTCTCAGACATTTTGTCACTGTGCTGGGTAACATCATCAGTGAGCCTCCGATGAAATGTTGGTGTTTTGTCCCACTTTCTATTTATCTGTCTTGGTCTGTTGTGGTGGGTGATATCACTTCCGGTTCTTTATCTGAAAGGTTGGTTAATGGTGTCCAAATCGATATGTTTGTTAATGGAGTTCTGGTTTGAATACCAGGCCCTTAGGAATTCCTGAGCATATCTTTGTTTAGCCTGTCCCAGGATGGATGCATTGTTGCAATTGAACTGGTGTCTCTCTTTGTCTGTGTGTATGGATACCAATGATAGTTGGTCATGTCATTTGGTGGCTTATTGGTGCTCATGTGTTTGATCTATTTTCAGTGCGCTTATTCACCTATCAAAATTAATTTGTTTGATCCTTTCAAACTCTATGTACATCTGACCAGATTCCCTCCTTAGATTCCTAAAACATTATCTGTAGGCTTCTGGTACTGGTTCATATGCACTCAATATGGCATATTTTACCTCATCAGATACCCACCTTAATAGTGATGCACATACTTCACTAGCTCTACCTACCAACTTTGTTTGGATCAACAATAACCACATTGTCATCAGCCATTTAATTTGTTTAGCCACTTTCTCAAATGAAATGAAAAGTTTTCGACTTGGTGTTTTGTCCCACTTGCTTAAACAGATCCCTACCTCGCCTTTGGCTACGATGGTATTGCTTTCCATCGCTGTCCTTTTCATTACTTCTATTTTTCATTTCTACCTCTGCCATTTTAAGTTGACTTTGAATTTTCAGTTCCTACCTCCGAAGTTCAAAACATCTCTCTTTCCTCTTTATTCTCTCTTTCTCTTCCTTCCTGCTGCAAAGGACATCCTTTCCTTTTCTTTTCAATTATTTTAGCCATTTCCAATTATTCTGATTGCACTACTGGCAATTGTAAATGCTGCACTTTTGCCACAATTATTTCTCTTTTCCTCACAGACATTGGCAACTCCAAATCTGAAAGTTTTGCCTTGCGTATTTTCTGTAAAACACCTGAAGTGACTTCTTCCATCTCCAGGAAACTCTTGGCTACTGAAAGAGCCATTACGACACAAGGCAAGTCCTGTTTAACCCAACCAAACTCAATACCTGAAATAAAAGACACTGATGCTTACCAGTCGCTGTCATTAAGTCCTATAATCCAAATCCCATCCTAGAATTAAAGATTTTGATCCTAATTAAGAGTCCCCAATTTGTTATGGACCAGACCAACTCCCTGAAAATGTGTCAAGGAGATAGCCTGAATAGTAACTTTCTCTTATTTTATCAGTTAATGCCAGGCATTGCATTCTAGCTGCAATTCGATTAGTCAGGTTTGAAGCAAAACAAACTTTATTCACTCGCTACAGCTAAAAAAAAACAAAATAAAAATAAAAGACAAGTATTGGCTTTACTGTAGCTCTATTGAAATACTTTACAAAATAATAAACTACTCATTAAATGTTTAAATATAGTAACATCCCATTAGCACAAAGGCAACGTCTTTAAAATAGATTGTCTCACATGCAATACTAGTAGCAGGAAGAGAACCCAAATTATTAGGTTTAGCAAAAAGAGAGAGAGATGTTTCACAACCCCAATAGCTACTAAAAGCTAAGTAAAAATCCTGGTTCTGTGGAAACTTGACTACACCCATTCAGGCTGCTTTTATTGTTCCAACTTCAGAAAAAAGAAACCAAGGCCTCACAAGCAGTTTACTTTATTGGCTTGAAGGACTATACTCAAACTTCTGTCTCACCCTCGCTTCATAAAAGTAAATAGGACAAAATGCACCTCTTAAAGCTGGAGTATCATCACACTATTAAAATAACTCAACAGAGGCTGGTATTCTGTTACCTAGTCACCCTTTATTTACACATGAAGAGTTCATGACTCTAGTACTGCCTCATTCAGAAACAGCTCCCAGTGTGACAGAACCTGTGACACTCCAGCTTTTTTTTGTTTTTCTTTTTTTCCCCTGTCACTCCTGGTTTTTCTTTTTCTTTTTCTTTTTTTCCATTAACCCCCCACACCCACCTAACTGCGGTAGTGCTTATTTTTTCCCCAACACCCATGTTGTGTGTGTGTGCAAGTGTGAGACACAGTGAGAGACACAAGGTGCACGAATCCTTAGTCAAATTTCCACCACCAGGAAGAAAGGAAATACCCGAGTGACCAGTGACAAGCAGTGCCCTTCACATCAAAGGGCAATGCTCCGTAATCAAACAGTGAAGGGGAGGGCAGGGATTAAATCAAAATAGAGTTGGAGGGGGAAATAATGCACTCCACTCTCTGCAGCACCCACGTCTTCCTGAACAACTCCCAGGGTGTCGGTGGAGACCGCTTGCTCCTTCTCCAAGGACGTAAAAACAATGACTGCAGATGCTGAAACCAGATTCTAGATCAGTGGTGCTGGAAGAGCACAGCAATTCAGGCAGCATCCGAGGACAGGCAAAATCAACGTGTCGGGCAAAAGCCCTTCATCAGGAATAAAGGCAGAGAGCCTGAAGCATGGAGAGATAAGCTAGAGGAAGGTGGGGGTTGGGAGAGAGTAGCATAGAGTACAATAGGTCAGTGGGGGAGGAGATGAAGGTGATAGGTCAGGGAGGAGAGGGTGGAGTGGATAGGTGGAAAAGGAGCTGGGCAGGTCGGACAAGTCCGGACAGGTCGAGTTACTGGAGGTTAGAAACTAGGATGAGGTGGGGGAAGGGGAAATGAGGAAACTGTTGAAATCCACATTGATGCCCTGGGGTTGAAGTGTTCCGAGGCGGAAGATGAGGCGTTCTTCCTCCAGGCGTCTGGTGGTGAGGGAGCGGCGGTGGAGGAGGCCCAGCACCTCCATATCTGGTGGTGAGGGAGCGGCGGTGGAGGAGGCCCAGCACCTCCATATTCTGGTGGTGAAGGAGCGGCGGTGGAGGAGGCCCAGCACCTCCATATTCTGGTGGTGAGGGAGCGGCGGTGGAGGAGGGCTTTTGCCCGAAACGTCGATTTTGCCTGTCCTCGGATGCTGCCTGAACTGCTGAGCTCTTCCAGCGCCACTGATCCAGAATCTGGTTTCCAGCATCTGCAGTCATTGTTTTTACCTAGCCCAGAACTAGAGGCATAGGTTTAGGGTAAGAGGAGAAAGATATGAAAGGGACCTAAGGGGCAACTTTTTCATGCAGAAGTTGGTACGTGTATGGAATGAGCTGCCAGAGGAAGTGATGGAGGCTGGTACAGTTGCAACATTTAAAAGGCATTTGGATGGGTATATGAATAGGAAGGATTTGTAGGGGTATGGGCTGGGTGCTGGCAAGTGGGACTAGATTGGGTTGGGATATCTGGTCAGCATGGACCAGATATATCTTTATGACTCTATGACCTATCACTCTCTGGGGGAAAGGAGTCTCCCTCACTTCCCTGCTAACACTTCTATCAGTCAGTTTAAATCTGTGGCCTTCTGACCTCTCTGCTAGAAGAAACAGGTCTCTGTCCACTCTACACAAGCCTCTCAGTATTTTCTACATCTCAATTAAGTCACTCCTCAGCCTCCTCTGTTCTAAGGAAAATAAACACGAGCCTAACAAATTTTTCCTGATACCTGCATTTTTCAAGTCCTTACAAGATTCTTGTAAATCTCCTCTGTGCTGTTCAAGCTTTTTAACCAGAAAGATTAAAGACAACATCAATGTTAAAGAAAAAGCATGTTATTCCACAAAGGTAGGTGGCAGGTCTGAAAATTGGGCAGAATGTAAAGAACAACAATGAAGAATCAGAATATCCAATAGCTGTTTCATAAAATCCATGACCCTGGCACCATTGAGACAGCATGTCATCCTGAAGGCTTACTGAGGGCCACAGAAGCTCCTGTCTGATCCCTGACTATGAAATTCATTATCACTTTTGCTTTTCCATTCTTCTTCCTACCACTCACACTCCTGTACAGCTTCGTCACCTGATGAGCCACCAAACTGTGTCTGGCTGCACTCTCCTGAGGAACATAGAAAATCTGAAACAAGAGTGAGCCATTTGGCCCTTCGAGCATGCTCCTTTGTTCAATATGATCATGGCCAGTCATGCAACCTTGTACTTTTTTCCCACTTTTTCCCAATTTCTTTTGAGGACTTTTAACCCTAAGAACTGTATCTAACTCCTTCTTGAAAATACTCAATGTATTGGCTTCAGCCACTTTCTATGGCAGAGACTTCCATAGGCTTCCCATTCTCTGGATGAAGAAATTTCTCCTCATCTCAGTCCTAAATGGCTACCCCATATCATTAGAGTGTGACTCCTGGTTCTGGATTCCCTGGTCATCGGGAACATCTGTCCCACATTTATCTTGTTTATCCTGTCAGAATTTTATACCTTTCATTGAAGTATCCTTTATTCTTCAAAACCTCAATGAATATAGCCTTAATTGATCCAGTCTCTCCTCATATGTCAGTTCTGCAATCCCAGTAATCAGTCTGGTCAACCTTCATTGCACTCCCTCCATGAGCAGAACATCCTTCCTTAGATAAGGAGACCAAAACTGGATACAATATTCCAGGTGTGGTGTCATCAAGTCCGTGTACAAATACAGCGTGACCTTGTTCCTGTACTCAAAGGACCCTATACTCTGAGAAACAATTACCATAACTGGTCTCCAGTGTGGAATGTTGATTATTTCAGTAGTTTAGGGATGAAAGCTGCTCGGAACCAATATTCCTTTGAATTGTCTTTATTTCAGATGCCTGTTTATTCCAATACACAGGAGCACCACCATGTGGTTCAATCTGGAGAATGCCTGAATGAGAAATATGCCCCGGGTTTGAGATATAACTGACCAACGTTGTTTCTTCCATTTTATAGTGAAGGGGCCTGAGCCCACCATTGTGATACATCAACTGATCATCTCACTCCTCAGCCTCCTGTTCATCTTCTTCATCCTTATCATCATGTTCATCATCTTCAGGAAGAAAGGAGGTGGGTTCTGTAGGGAACGAGGTTTAATGATACAATATGGTTCTATTGGTTGAAACCAGCAAACGATGACCCTGAATTAATTTTCCCTCACTGACTGTCTCCTCTTCCACTCATTCTCTGAAAACACTGGCTTTGTCTTTGGTGGGTGGTGGAGAGTGGGTGAAGGTGGCCTGTTCAATAGCACCACCCACTGTCTGATGTCTGACTCATGGGTGATTGAAGATTGAGGCTGTTTCACAAGCAGGTCCATTCAAACCCATTCTATTGAACTATGATGATTCAATCCCCATTCTACTCCCATCACTGTCAAATCTCAATTCTTCAAAAACGTAATTTCATCCACTGCCATTTGACAGAATCCCAACAGACACGATACAGAATCTCAACAGAACAGAAAGGAATCTGTAACTCAGCTTGATGCTCTTATGCATTTTTATTGTTAAGATTGATTTAGAGAGTTTGCTGGACAAAGGCATGGACATTGTAGCTCAGATTGTCTGAGTAACAAAGCTGTCTCTAGGCGTAGAACGGTAACATGGACTGAAAACAAAAAATACTGGAGATCACAGCGGCTGAGGTGACATCCTTGGACAGAAAGTAAGCTCACATTTCAAGTCTAGATGACTCTTAATTACAGCTCAAGTGAACTGAGGAGGGAGCAGCATTTATGCAATATGTGGTGGGGGTGGATTAGAGTGGAATGCTGGGAGATAAAGGATATTGGTACTTCTGATTCGCATTCTGATCACTTAATCTGAACTATCAACATCCTTTCTCCTCCAGAATTACAAACCCCACAGCCCCCCCCCCAACTATAGCATAAATGCTGCCCCCTCCACACTTCACCAGCTCTGATGAAGAGTCATCTAGACTTGAAACGGTAGCTTACTGTCTCTCCATGGATGTTGTCAGACCCATTGTGATCTCCAGCATTATTGTTTGCAGTAGATTCCGGCATCTGTAGTAATTTGCTCCTACAATGTAATATAGGCTCCTCTTCAGGTCTGGGCAGTGGGTGCAATGCTCAGGCACTGATTTATATTTGGGGCTATCCCCATGACCTACCTTTGCCCTGATCAAACTGAATATGCAGGATGGGAGAAAGTGACGACTGCAGGAACATGAATTGAATTTTTAGAATCCCTACAGTGTGGAAACAGACCCTTCGGCCCAACAAGTCCACACTGACATATTAGAGGCTCGGACCCATGAGTTAAATTATGTCAGTGCTGATGAGCCTTATCTTATCTTCATGGCTTCTCCATCCCTATACCGGTAACACTTTTGTGCTCTTCAACCCTCCAAAGCTGTCTTTATTCAACTCCTGAAGAAGGGCTCATGCCCAAAACGTCGATTCTCCTGCTCCTTGGATGCTGCTTGACCTGCTGTGCTTTTCCAGCAACACATTTTTCAGCTCTGATCTCCAGCATCTGCAGCCCTCACTTTCTACCTCCTTTGTTCAACTCAAGCTTCTTATACATCCATTTTCTTTCCCCAATCATTGGTGGCTGTGCTTTCTGTTGTCTAGACCCTAAATTCTGAAAATTTGAAGAATCACAGAATCCTTACAGGGCAGAGGGTGGTCATTCAGCCCATTGTGTCCACACTGGTTCTCTAAATGTGCAGCTTGCTTAGAGTCACACTCCTGCCTGCTCCCTGTCACACCCCATATTCTTTCGATTTGGGTAATAGTTGCTACTGTTTTAAATATTTCAGTTGAACTTGCCTCCACCACATCTCAGGCCTTGCATTCCAGTGTGTTTTATTTCACGTCACTTGTGCATCTTTGATCATCTGGTTTAAACCTGTGCCCTCTTGTTCACCATTCTTTCATGAGTGGAAAGTTTCTTAGATGTGATTTTAATACATCGAAGTTCTTCTCCTTTTCTATAAGGAAAACGGTAGCAAATTCTCCAATCTACCTTCATAACCAAAGTTCCTCATTCTGGAAACATTGTTATGAATCATTTCTGTCATCCTTGTCACACTTTGCACACATACACATGTACGTTTGTGAGGTGAATTTGTACTTGCAGAGTTACATTGTACTTTGCTCAAAAACTGCATGAATCCATGTAAGTTCTGTTAGTTCACTTTTTAGATTAGAATCGGTCTAAACATTATGGCACAGACAACAGAACACAGGGGGCTAACACCTTCAACACATTATCTGGGCTGACACCAATTGTTAACGTTCACCTGAGAATGTAACTTCAAAAAAGTTTTGCGATTTACATATGAAAGAAATGAAACTAACATGGTCATTCTAACAGATAAGAGACTTAACAAACAATCAAGGTATTTTTCAATGTATAATTTCGGTTACATCACACTGTAATCTTTTACTGTAAATTGTGTCTTACAACTGTTTCCTCCACAATCACCTGATGAAGGAGCAGCGCTCCGAAAGCTAGTGCTTCTAATTAAACCTGTTGGACTATAACCTGGTGTTGTGTGATTTTTAACTTCTGTCAGTTCACCAGTCGAAAACCTTTTCAGTCCACAAAGCAGCTGTCCATGTCTGCTGAACAGTCTCATTACCGCTGTGGTTCTGTTCGCCGAGCTGGAAGTTTTTGTTGCAAACATTCCGTCCCCTGTCTAGGTGACATCCTCAGTGCTTGGGAGCCTCCTGTGAAGCGCTTCTGTGGTGTTTCCTCCGGCATTTATAGTGGCCTGTCCTTGCCGCTTCCGGTTGTCAGTTTCAGCTGTCCGCTGTAGTGGCCGGTATATTGGGTCCAGGTCTATGTGTTTGTTGATGGAGTTTGTGGATGAGTCAACTCCATCAACAAGCACATAGACCTGGACCCAATATAACGGCCACTACAGCGGACAGCTGAAACTGACAACCGGAAGCGGCAAGGACAGGCCACTATAAATGCCGGACGAAACACCACAGAAGCGCTTCACAGGAGGCTCCCAAGCACTGAGGATGTCACCTAGACAGGGGACGGAATGTTTGCAACAAAAACTTCCAGCTCGGCGAACAGAACCACAGCAACGAGCACCCGAGCTACAAATCTTCTCACAAACTTTGAAGTCTCATCACCATCATAACTTCTCTCGTTCCACAATCATTCCTAAAACTGAATTGATCACAGCTGATGTAATTACTTTCTTTAGCTTCCAATCATCCTGCCAAGGTCTTTTTCATTCACTTAGTTGTTTGAGTAATCAAAGTTGCAGCCGTCACTGTTTCTCAACTGGTAATACGCTGTGCTCAAAAACACTTCCAGCTGTTTTCCTTTCCACCCAATTGAGTTAATCATTTTTGCTTTGTACATTCATGGCATGTGGATGTCACTGGTTGGGCTAGCATTTTTTTCCAATCCCTAATTACCCTCAATATGAGTGGCTTGTTAAAAAAAAAGCAGGTTTTGGAGAAACCCAGCTGGTCTGCTTGCATCTGTGGGCAGAAAGCAGAGTTAATGTTTTAATTCCAGTGGTTTGCTTAGTCATTTCGGATTGCAGCTCAGAGTTAATCACATTGCCCTCAGACTGGAGGGTATCAAATGTAGGCCTTACCAAGTAAAATCATCAGTTTTCCTTCCATAAATGACATCAGTGAACTAGATGGCTTTTTACAAGACCCAACGGTCCTTATATGGTCACTATTAGACTAGTTTTTAATTTCAGATTTCATTGAATTAAATTTTCACCATCTGCCATGGTACGATACAAAACCTCGTCTGCTGAATTACCTGAAGCTTCTGAGTTACTGTACTAGTGCAGGGACATTTTCACTGCACCACTATTAATCATTTCTGCAGGGATTCCTTTGCACCTTTCTGCTTTTCTTGATTTCTGTTCTTTTACAGTTCTTAAAATTTCACACTGCAGAAATTAGAGTCGAAGAATGTGGTGCTGGAAAAGCACAGCCCATCAGGCAGCATCTGAGGAGCAGGAGAGTTGACGTTTCAGGCATAAGCCCTTCATCAGGAATGAGCCTCATTCCTGATGAAGGGCTTATGCCCGAAACATCGACTCTCCTGCTCCTCAGATGCTGCCTGATGGGCTGTGCTTTTCCAGCACCACACTCTTCGACTCTGATCTCTAGCATCTGCAGTCCTCACTTTCTCCCACTGCAGAAATCAGGTCTGAAATTATCTGGAAAATATTTGTGTTTTGTCTGATTCTAGTTTGTTTATTTGCTATCTCTATTATACAGATGTATTTGATGTACTCTTTCCATCTATTCTTTACTGCCTCTTGCGGACACAGTGGTAGACTGGTATTGGCACTGAATTAGTAATCTAGAGAGTCTCACTACGGCTGGTGATCGAATTTGAATTTGAATTGAAAATAGGTCTAATGCTGAGTATATGAGAATTGTCATTAATACCAAAATGGCTCACTAATGTCCTTTAGGAAAGGAAACTTGCTGTGCTTACCCAATCTGGCCTACATGTGAATTCAAATGCAATGTTTGATTGGCCTCTGAAATGCCTTGGAAAACCACTCAGTTAAAGTGCAATAAATGCTGGCCTTGTCCACATCCATGAACGAAAGAAAGGGTTCTATAAGCTGTGATTTAGAATGCACTGCCTGAAAGAGATATTGATTCAATAGTAACTATGAAAGCATTACACTTTTAGAGGATCATGGAGAATGGCTGAGGGGATAGAATTAATTGGTTCGATCTTTCAAAGAGCTGACACTGACACAATATGCTGAATGAGCCCTTTCTGCGTGACAGGATTCTTTCGAAATGAACAAGCCTTTTTAAATCAAAGTTCGAGGAGGGTGTGCAGAAAATAGAAAAGAATAAATATAGAGTGAACTGACATTAGACCAACTGGTCTGGCGTTAGGTGTTTAGGGTCAATTTCCTGCTATTGGGAATCTGGCTTGTCTAATAATTGATATCAGATTGACATACATAGGTCACTCTTGATTAAGAGAATCTAGCTGTCATAAAATTCTAGACCCATTCATACGTTAAATGTACAATGATTACATATTGTTGAAAATACCTTTCCACTGTGCAGCTTATTTGTTCATGGTTGAACTAAATATTTACTAATCATTTTTATCTCCTTAGGGTACACACAGAAAATAGAGCAGACCACATCGTTGAAAAGGTAGGGCTAATTGGCAATTGATATAAACATGGTGGTAGAAATGCTGTGGTTCAGAGTTGAATTGAACACCTCTTGTTCACAGACAGAATGAAGCCCCATGGTGATGAATTGATTAATGTGGTTTGTCCTTTTAAGAAGCTGCTCAAACGAAAAAGAGTGGAAATGTGATCTGCTCAAACACTCAGAGTGGGAAAGGGATCTGAACAAACCAAGTGGGCGGCACGGTGGCACAGTGGTTAGCACTGCTGCCTCACAGCGCCAGAGACCCGGGTTCAATTCCCGCCTCAGGCGACTGACTGTGTGGAGTTTGCACGTTCTCCCCGTGTCTGCGTGGGTTTCCTCCGGGTGCTCTGGTTTCCTCCCACAGTCCAAAGATGTGCAGGTCAGGTGAATTGGCCATGCTAAATTGCCCGTAGTGTTAGGTAAGGGGTAAATGTAGGGGTATGGGTGGGTTGCGTTTTGGCGGGGCGGTGTGGACCTGTTGGGCCGAAGGGCCTGTTTCCACACTGTAAGTAATCTAATCTAAGAGGTAAATGACAGGTTGATGTTCTAGTACAACATGGCTACAAGTGAAATTATATACTTTGTGAAAATAGAAATGTAGAGTATAATTCAAGTGGTAATATATTGGAAACATTGATGTACGAAGGGAGTCCTTGTACACCAGTCACTGAAGGTAGACAGAGCTGAAAGATGTGTTGCTGGAAAAGCGCAGCAGGTCAGGCAGCATCCAAGGAGCAGGAGAATCGACGTTTCGGACATAAGCCCGAAAGTAGACAGACAATGTAGCAATTGAGATATGATCTTCATTGCAAGATGATTTGAGTTCAGAAGCAGGGATGGCTTACTGCAGTTGTGCAGGGCTTTGGAGAGACTGCACCTGACATATTATGTGGCAGTTGTCTTTACCCTCGAAGGACGGATTTCAAACAAAGGGACACATTTTTTAGGGTGAGAGGAAAGAGATTTAAAAATGACATAAAAGGCAAATTGTTTACACAGAGAATGGGTCGCATGTGGAATAAAATTCCTGAGGAAGTAGTGGATATAGGTACAATTACAACATTTAAAAGACATTTGGATAGATACATGAATAGGAAAGATTTTGGGAGGATATGAGCCAGAAACAGGCAGGTGGGACTAGACTATTTTGGGATTATGTTCGGCATGGATTGGTTGGAATGAAGGGTCTGTTTCTGGGCTGTACGGCTCTATGGCTCTATGTGCAGTTTTGTCCTCTCTTGGTTAAGAAGGATATGATAGTCATAGAGGGAATGCAGAGTTCTGAGCTGATACAGGGGATGGCAGGACTGTCTATCATGGAGAGATTGGTTCAACTAGGCCGATATTCACTAAGGTTTAGAAGAATGAGGGGGGATCTGATTGAAACATATAAAATTCTAACAGGGCTGCACAGACTAAATGCAGGGGTGATGTTTCCCCAGGCTGGGAATCTAGACTGGGGCCAGAGTTTCAGAATTTGAGGTAGACCATTTCGGACTGAGATGAAGGAAAGTTTCCATTCTTGAATGGGTAATGAATCTGTGAAATTTTGTACTGGAGAAGGCTATGGAGACCAAGTTACTGAATATGTTTTAAAAAATGCATTTTTAGATTTTAAAGGCATCTACGGATATGAGGAAAAAAGAGGGCATTTGGCATTGGGATAGGGGATCAGCCAAGATCATATTGGATAATATGGCAGGCACAAAAGTCCAAATGGCCTACTCCTGCTCCTAGTTTTTCTGTTTCGATAATCATTTGTCTAATGCTTGTAAATTTTGAGCTTCAGGTTCATTTGAGATTTCCCTTTCCAAAATAACCTGCAATTCACCCTCGGGTAAGACAGAAGTTGTTGCTTATTTTTATTCCTGTGGACTCTTCGAGTTGCAATGAATGCTTAATGGAGGGGAAGATCAAATGTAAACACCTCCAGTGAGTGTCGAATGCTCCACTTTCCGAGCTTTCCCAGATGTGTAATGTCAGATGAGAAGCCCCTGCAGGAACTTTCCCGTCATCTCCAACACCCTCCCTCCCCGCCCTGTGACTAGTTGCTCCAAGCTGAGCCAGAGCTGCCTGGAATGATCTGTCACTGTGATTCCTGACAGTGTCTGCACGCCCCTCCCTGTGTTACAGCTGCTGACTACACCTTGGGTTCCCTGGGTACCAGCCATATTCTGATGCCAAGGCAAAACTGTTTCTCATGACAATTTATTCAAGGATGACTTTTCTGATTGTGTCTACATCTGAGTACCTGTGATCTTTAGCAAGGTTCAATGGATTAACTGTGTTTGGAATCTATTCCTGGAGATTGATGTACAAACTGAATGCTCCTTTCTGTGACCTGGGAGAGTTTCCTTGGAATATTCATGTTCCTTGTGTGTTTTTCAGGAATGATCCAGGACCATCCAGCATTCCTGCGACTGATCAGGTCCAACAAACAACTATTCCAGGTACTGACTGTACTCTAACTGACTGATCAATGTCCATTTCTGACAATGTAACATAGGTAGTGTGAAACATTGACACAGTGCAAATCCATGGAATCTCTGCAGTATGGAAGATGGCCATTTGGTCCATCTAGTCCACACTGCCCTTTGAAGAGCATTCCACCCTCTTCCTGTAACACTGCATTTCCCATGGGCAACCCACCTAACCTGCACATCCCTTGAACACTATGGACAATTTAGCAGGTCAATCCACCTAACCTGCACATCTTTTGATTGTCGGAGGAAACCCATGCTGACCTGGGGAGAATGTGCAAACTCCACACAGTGTCTCTTGAGGCTGGAATTAAACCCAGGTCCCTGGCGCTGTGAGACAATAGTGCCAACCACTGAGCCGCGGTGCCACTCTTGAATAGATATTCAGGGGCAGACTGTCACTTTCATTACCCAGGTGATAATCCAGATACACTGTTTCACAACATTGAAAGCAACAGAATGAAAGCAGCGGAGTTCCATAAAAATGAGCTCATCCAGCTCTCTCTGTTATTGTCCTGACAAATAGTCCAGGATAGCAGAGAGGAAAGAACTTAAAAAAATAAATCACCACCACCAGAGCAAGAGAAGGTGTTGGGCAAACTATGAACCCTTATGACAGACAATTCCAGATCATCTGAACCCTGGGTGTTAAAGGAAATGTCTGCTGAGATAGTAGATGTGTTAGTTAGAATTTCCTAAAATTTCTTCTGAAAGAGTCCAATAGATTGGGAAATAGCAAACTTAAAACCTGTTTTAAAGAATGGTGGGATGCAAAAATAAAATCACAACTCAATAGACCGAAACGTTGGGAACCAAGGGTACAGTTTTAAATGCTTTGTAAAGGAAGGCAATGTGAGATGAGAAAAATATGTTTTCACTCAACAGGTAGTTAGGGTGTAGAATGCATTGCCTGGAAGTGTGGTGGAGGCAGGTTCAATTGAGGCATTGAGGATGACTAGGCGGAAAAAGAATTATAGGGAAAATGCAATTAGGCACTAAGTCAAAATATTCGAACAGCCAACAAACAAAATAGTTGAATGGTTTACTTTTGCCACATAACGAATTTGTGATTCTGTACCTCTGTGATAGTCGGGGATCTCAACATCAGGTCAGCACAGTCAATAAGATTGCAAACAGTGTTTAACTAATTTATTAATGTTTTTGAGGAAGTATCAATCAATGTGGATGAAGAGAAACCAGTAGATAGGATGTACCTAAATGTTCAAATGTGGTGCCACTCAAAGATTGAGATCCAATCAAAGATTGAGATAAGAGCACATGGGCAGGGATAACATGGTGGCATGAATAAAGGTTTGAATAGCAAACAAAAAGCAGTGAATATAGATCGCTTTTGGATTGGCAATCTGTAATGAGAGATTAGTGCCTGGTCCTCAATGTTTTACAATCTCTGTCAGTGATAATGAGTGCGGGGGCCGGATGCATGGAATGCTCACTACATTTTTTCCAATGACATCAATGTATGGAAGAATACAAGTTGTTGAGAGGAGTTAGAGCATCTGCAAACTGTATCAGGAGTTTAAGTGAATGGGTAAAAATTTGGAAAAAGTGAGGACTGCAGATGCTGGAGATCAGAGTTGAGAGTGCGGTACAGGAAAAGCACAGTAGATGAGGCAGCATCCGAGGAATAGGAGAATCAATGTTTTTTTTTCAGGCATAAGACACCCATCCTGATTCATCCTGATCATCGATTCTCCTGCTCCTCGGATGCTGCCTGACCTGCTGTGCTTTTCCAGCGCCACACTCTTGACTGGGTAAAAATTTGGCAGACTATAGTACATTGTGAGAGAATGTGATGTTGCCCACAAGAATGAAAAAGCGGTGTACTTTTGAAATGGAGACAAATTGCAGAAATATGAGGTTCGGAGGAATCTAGGTACATGAATCACATGGTTAGTGTTTATTGCAAGGGCAATAGAATACTAAAAAAAGAAGGACTTCCTTCAGCTGTGAAAGGTCTTGGTGAGACCACATCTGTACATTATAGTCTCCTTCAGCTGTAATAAGACGCTGTGGTGAGACCACATCTGTACATTATAGTCTCCTTCAGCTGTAAAAGGTCTTGGTGAGACCACATCTGTACCTTATAGTCTCCTTCAGCTGTAAAAGGTCCTGGTGAGACCACATCTGTACATTATAGTCTCCTTCAGCTGTAATAAGAGGCTGTGGTGAGACCCCAAATGTACATTCTAGTTTCCTTCAGCTGTGAAAGGCCTTGGTGAGACCACATCTGTACATTATAGTCTTCTTCAGCTGTAATAAGAGGCTGTGGTGAGACCACATCTGTACATTATAGTCTTCTTCAGCTGTAATAAGAGGCTGTGGTGAGACCACATCTGTACACTATAGTCTCCTTCAGCTGTAATAAGAGGCTGTGGTGAGACCCCAAATGTACATTATAGTCTCCTTCAGCTGTGAAAGGCCTTGGTGAGACCACATCTGTACATTATAGTCTTCTTCAGCTGTAATAAGAGGCTGTGGTGAGACCACAT